>NC_041391.1:43233326-43267340 GCF_002162155.2 Triticum dicoccoides | reverse complement strand
TCGTCGTCATCATCCCCTGCAGCATCCGAGTCCCATTCCTCCTCTTCCTGGCTCTCGCCCCCACTCGCCTCGCCCCCGCTCGCCTCGCCTTCCTCAGTCGAAGCTTGTGCCCCATTGGGCATCGAGTACAACTCGGTGAAGGCCTAGCAGATGCCCAAACAAGGATCAGTCGACCAGTCGGCAGGGTTAGCAGAAATGAATACGACAAGGACACAATGGAAAGCAGAGCAAGTGTACCTTGTTTGGGTCGCTGTTGTGGTCGAGTGGAGGAATCCTTCTGGCTCCGCGCGGGTTGTCCCTGTTTCCGGTAACGGCTACCATCCATCTTTCCAGAGTGGCATCGTCGACTTCTTCTGGATGGACCCTAGTCTCGTCTTCGGGCCCGCAGTACAACCACATGCAGTGGCTCCGGAATTGAAGGGGTTGGATGCGACGCCTGAGGAAGACCTCCAGAAGATCCATGCCCGTCACCCCCTCCCGAACCAACTGCACCACGCGCTCCATCAACATCTTCACGTTGGCTTTCTCCTCCGGAATCAGCTTCAGAGGGGAGGGCTTGTTCACTCGGTCCATGGTAAACGGAGGGAGTCCACTCGACTGCCCTGGCGTCGACTGGACCTGACAGTAGAACTAAGTCGACTGCCAGCCTCTGACGGACTCGGGAAAGGACATGGGCGGGAAGGTGCTATTATTCCTCACCTGAATCCCCAGGCCCCCACACATTTGGACGACTCGGGTCTTCTCATCACCTGGGCTCGCCTTCTTCACGGTCTGAGAGCGACACGTGAAGATACGTTTGAACAAACCCCAGTGCGGTCGACAGCCCAAGAAACCCTCACACATGGACACGAACGCAGCAAGATAGGCAATGGAGTTTGGGGTAAAGTTGTGGAGCTGCGCTCCAAAGAAATTCAAGAAGCCACGGAAGAAAATGCTTGGCGGCAAGGAAAACCCACGATCAACATGAGTGGCCAGAAGCACACACTCACCCTCTTCTGGCTGTGGCTGCCACTCCTTCCCCGGCAACCTCGCAGCTCCATGAGGGATCAAGCCCTCGTTGGCCATGTCGAGGAGGTCCTTCTCCGTGATGGTCGACTGGATCCAGTCTCCTTGGACCCAGCCTTTCGGCAGGCGGGATCTGGACGAGGACCCTCTGCGGCTGGTGGATCTCCCCTTCGCCTTCTCCGATGCCGACGCCTTCTTGGCACGCTCCAGCGCCGCCGCCTTCTCCTTGGCCATGGTCGCCGGTGAGATGCACGAAGGGAAGTGGTGCGGGGGCGAGAGCGAGCACGCTGAGCAGGGAGGAAGGAAGCAGAGGGAGAGAGGGAGAATGCTGAGGCGCAGCACAGAAATCCTCGCCGGGCACATTTATAAGGTCCCTTCCGAGTGGCTGACATGTGGGCCCGGTCGATCTAATCATATCTGGGAGCAGTTATGAGGACTGGATATGTGGCGAAAAAGGCGGCGCGGAGATCGAGGCGTCTATGCCCCGTCCCATCCGAACGCCGCGGTCTGCCCCGCTTCGCGCGCGCCCCCAAATTTCGCACCCCGCGGAATCCGCGAGCAACAAATCAGTCTGTCAGACGCGGTGTTTCCGGCGATCCGTCGCTCGGAGATCGTCGAAGCTCGAAAGATCACTCGACGCAAAAATAGAATGGATCGAGTCGACCGAAGACAAATTGCTCCCTGTCAACGAAGAGATTCTTTGATCCAGAACAGCGCACAACTAGAGCGCAAAGGTTAATCGGAAACGACATCAACTCCTTCTTCACTCGAAGCCTCAATCCATTCGGGGGCTAATGATTGGGTTATGTACCTAGGGTAGGGTCATGGACCTGTTCCAAGTAACTTACCCTAGGACATCCCTAGAAGAGGTCGCCTTCCAGTCGACCAACGAGGATTCACTCGACTGGCCTGAAGGACTCGACCACGAAGACTCACTCGACCACCAGGAGGTCAAGAGGCACTCTGCACCGCAACGGCCTGTAATTAAGTAGACTTTATGATAGTAAAGGCACTTTATGTGGGGCGTTACCAGTAACGCCCTAGACTTAACTCACCTTAAACCCTCTCCTACGTGGGCTGGCTGGGGTCCTGGCGCACTCTATATAAGCCACCCCCCTCCACAGGCAGAAGGGTTCGGCACCTTGTAATCCATACATTGATAATCCACTCGACCGCCTCCGGGCTCCGAGACGTAGGGCTGTTACTTCTTCCGAGAAGGGCCTGAACTCGTACATCCCTTGTGCTTACAACCTCTCCATAGCTAGGACCTTGCCTCTCCATACCTACCCCCGACTCTACTGTCAGGCTTAGAACCACGACAGCGCGCTTTAAAATAAGGCGCTGCTGCTAATTAGCAGTAGCGTGCTCGGGAGTAACTCGCTGCTGAAACCAATATAGCAGTAGCGCACCCGCTCAAAGAAGCGCTACTGCTATAATTCCCACGAGGCCGCCACGAGGCTAGTTATAGCAGCAACGCGTTATAACGACGGGCGCTACTGCTACGTAGCATAGTAGCAGCGCATTTCTGCAATAAGCGCTACTGCTCAATTTACTACAAAAGTTTAGCCCCATCTCCTCTATCCGATCCACTCACACAGTCACACACTAGCTCACTGGATCCCCTCTCAATCCCCCGCGCCGGTCCACCCCCGCCGCCCCTCCTCCGTCTGCGCCGCCGTCACCTCCTCCTCCTTGCTGGACTCGGTACCGGCCTCCTCCTCCATCCTCCCTCTCCACTCGCCGCTGGACGGCCCCTCCTCGCTCCGCCTTCCTCCTTCGTCCTCCCTCCACTGGCCGCGCCGGCCGGCCCCTCCTCGCTCCGCCTTCCTCCTTCATCCTACTCTCTTCTCCCTCCTCAAGTCGCCCCTCCTTCTCCCTCCTGCCCGCTACATTTTGATTTAGTAGCTAGGCTAGTTCATATGCAACATTTTGATTTAGTTGATTTAGTAGGCTAGTTGATTTAGTTGACTTAGAATATTTTGATTTAGTTGATTTAATAGGTTAGTTCATTTAGTTGATTTAGTTGACTTAGAACATTTTGATTTAGTTGATTTAATAGGCTAGTTCATTTAGTTGATTTAGTTAACTTAGAACATTTTGATTTAGTTGATTTAGTAGGGTAGTTCATTTAATTAGTTGATTTAGAACATTTTGATTTAGTTGATTTAGTAGGCTAGTTGATTTAGTTGATTTAGAACATTTTGATTTAGTTGATTTAGTAGGCTAGTTGATTTAGTTGACTTAGACCATTTTGATTTAGTTGATCGTTAATCCTTTGCTCATATTGCTTTAGGAAAAATGGCGCCACCTCCACCACAACTATGTCGACTGTGCAAGTCAAGATGCGCCAGCAGCCTCGCAACTGGCAAGCTGTTCGACATCTACTTCCAGCCGAGTTTTCGTCATGCGGCGGTAAGAGATTAGATGAAATGTAATAACTATTTTGTTTTTAGTGTTGGCATTACTGCATTGTGTCATTTTGCTTATTTTACACAGATCGTCCCATGCAATGTGAAGTTGAAATTCAACAAGCTGACAGAAGACACTGTGACATTTGAGGCTCCAGGGGGCCGTACACTATGGAGGTCGAGAAAGGACGCAATATGTCGCAGATTGGAGGAGATGGATGGGCCCATTTCGTCGCTCGCATGCGTCTTACTGGTGGTGAGTTGATCAGCTTCTCCTTCCGAGCAGAAAGACCCAAGCTAGCTGTCATTTATCTCAACCTGGTGGAAGATGATGAAGATGACGAGATGATGAAGATGATGAAGATAATGAGGACCCACTCGATGAAGATGATGAGGACCCACTTCATGAAGCCATCGTAGCTCAAAGAATAAGGCTGAGTGAGGAGGAGGTGTCCAACCTGTGGGACATAATTCCGCCACATGCTGACTTTGTCGGGGTGCCATTCGTGACTCGCTTGAACTAAAACCACGACGAGTAATTTGGAACGAAGGGAGTACTACCTAGTAATGGTTTATGAATTTGATATCTACTAGCAGTACCTAGTATCTAGTATCTGAAAGGGAAACTGAAAGGGAAAGGGGTAATGGGAAAATGATGAAAGATATAGCAGTAGCGAGGGATGGCAAAATCGCTACAGCTAGGTAATAGTAGCGCGTTCTTAAAAAGCGCTGCTGATATCGTAAACAGTAGTAGTGCGGGTAAGGGCCGCACTACTACTATGAGTTAGCTATAGCGCCTTATTAGTAGCGCGTCCACCCGCGCTGCTGCTAGCCTCAAAACCCGCGCTACTACTAAATGGACACGGTATCTGTTAGCGGATGTGTCTGCAGACGGTTATACATGAGCCGCTCATCCGGCTGTGCTCGTGTACATTTCAAACGGGATTTCAACAAACCAAGTGATTTTCATTTAAACCAGACCACATACATTACATGTTCAACAAATTTCATAAAACAAAAAGAAGCTGAAAGTTAACCTAGTCTAAATGGGTCTATTTCTTGGGCCTCTTTTTCTTTTGCTTAGGTTCAACCAAGGTAGTGGATAAACAGAAGGGGGAAATATACGGTGGGGGACACATTTCTTGTGATTGTGACAAAATGAATTGCTTGGCTTGTTGAAAGATCGTGGATGTCGCCTAGAGGGGGGGGTGAATAGGTGTTTTAAAATAATTACGGTAGAGGCTTGAACAAATGCGGAATAAACCTAGCGGTTAATTTGTCAAGCACAAAACCTTATAACAACTAGGCTCACCTATGTGCACCAACAACTTATGCTAAGCAAGATAAGCAACTATGTGATAGCAAGATATATGACAAGGAACAAAATGGCTATCACAAAGTAAAGTGCATAAGTAAAGGGCTCGGGTAAGAGATAACCGAGGCATGCGGAGACGATGATGTATCCCGAAGTTCACACCCTTGCGGATGCTAATCTCTGTTTGGAGCGGTGTGGAGGCACAATGCTCCCCAAGAAGCCACTAGGGCCACCGTAATCTCCTCACGCCCTTGCACAATGCAAGATGCCGTGATTCCACTAAGGGACCCTTATGGGCGGTCACCGAACCCGTACAAATGGCGACCCTTGGGGGCGGTCATCGGTACCCGTCAAATTGCTCGGGGCGATCTCCACAACCTAATTAGAGACCCCGACGCTTGCCCGGAGCTTTACACCACAATGATTGAGCTCCGAACACCACCAACTGTCTAGGGCGCCCAAGCACCCAAGAGGAAAAGGCTCAAGGGTACCAAGCACCCAAGAGTAATAAGCTTCTCAACTTGTAACTTCCACGTATCACCGTGGAGAACTCAAACCGATGCACAAATGCAATGGCAAGGGCACACAGAGTACCCAAGTCCTTCTCTCTCAAATCCCACCAAAGCGACTAATGCTAGGGAGGAAAGTAAGAGGAAGAACAAGAAGGAGATAACAAAGAACTCCAAGATCTAGATCCAAGAGGTTCCCCTCACATAGAGGAGAAAGTGATTGGTGGAAGTGTGGATCTAGATCTCCTCTCTCTTTTCCCTCAAAGACTAGCAAGAATCCACGGAGGGATTGAGAGTTACCAAGCTCAAAGAAGGTCAACAATGGGGGCAAAAACGAGCTCAAGAGATGGGGAACCATTGGGGAAGAAGACCCCCTTAAATAGGTCCCCACGAATCTGCCCGTTATGTGCAGAAAACTGCAGGACCGGTACAACCGGTGCACGAACCGGTACAACCGGCCAAAGCAGAGGAAAAACCAACCTGGGAAAAGCTCTAAGCGGTACAACAGCCTGGGGAACCGGTAGTACCGGTTAAACCGGTTAAACCGGTCAACAACCGCCCAAGAACCGCTCCAAAGCAGAAACTAGTCCGGTGGTAGAGTGGTACATGGCCGGTACAACCTCCGGACCAATTCTGGAGCGGTACAACCGCTCCAAACACCGGTTGTACCGGTCAACCGGTACAACCTCTCTACGGGGCGGTACAACCTCTCTATGTAAAACAGGCAATATCAAAACAGTCACAACTTTCGCATACGAGCTCCGAATTCGATGAAACCAAGTTTGTTGGAAAGCTAGCAACAAGGGATAACACAATCTTGATAGAAATATCAATAAGAAGCAAATGAGAAAAGGCCTATAAGAAAATGGTGAGAACCCTTCCTTGGATAAGACCGGTAAAACCTCCAACACCGAAAACATCATAGAAGACGCATGCGAACTCCGTTTTCGATGAACTCAAGCTTGTCATAAAGATGACCATAAGCTCTAAGACTCACAAAGAGAACCAAACAAGAACAAAGAAACATGATGCAAGAATGCAATGGTTTGAGCTCTCTACTAACGATACGATCAAGCTACCAACTTGAGAGCCCCCCTTGATAGTACGGCAAACGATCCTATAACCCGGTCTCACAACTACCACCACGAGACCGGTAAAATAGAAAACCTATCAAGGGAAAACCTTTGCCTTGCACATGGTCCACTTGAGCTAGATGAAGACGATCTTGACTCCCTCAAGTTGGACCACCTTTCTTGATTGCGTTGGCTCGATGAAGACTAGATGATTGCTCCCCCATAGTCCACTATGGGTGAGCGACTCTTCGGCACATCTTCACAAGTCCATTGACACCACAATGGATGGCAAGATTCAAACTTGATTGCTCCCCCATACTCCATTATGGGTGAGCCACTCTTCGTGTTGCTCCACTTGAACTTGCACACAGCAAACTTGATGACGATCACCACTTGATGTCATCCTTATGGGTTGTATGGGATCTTCCTCTTGACGCAAGACCATGGAAACATACCTAACCCCACAAAGAACTCTCACGTAGACCATGGGTTAGTACACAAAGCATAATGGACAATGCTTACTGTCGTGGAATTGTCACGTCAGATGTCCTTAGTGTCAGGACTTAGTCGCGAGGCCAACGCATCTATGTGGTAGCTTGAGAGGGGTTGAGCGGAATCGAGAGACGCAACACAAGACAGGGATTTAGACAGCTTCGGGCCCCGGGAAACATCATCCGGTAAAAACCCTACATGCTGTTCGAGGCTAGGTCTCATTATCATCACGAGGGATTCGCCGTAAACCGGCTCTCCTCTAATTGTGTCTAGCCCTAGATTATTGTTTGCTTGTAGCCTCTAGCTTGTCCTCTCTTTGGGGAGCCCTGCCCCTCCTTATATATGTTGAAGGGGCGGGTTACATGTGGAGTCCTATTAGGATTAGGACTAGTCTCCCTTCTAATACAAACCGGATACAAGTCCGGGTCTTCCTTGTAAAGTAAATATTCCTCGCGCCTTCTCTCTTAAACCGGCCCACCATAGCATGATCCGGCCTTCCATAAACCGCCCGTTGGGCCACCGGGTCTTGTCGCTCCTCTGACCCGCCTGCCGGATTACCAATGAACCGTAAACCGCCATGTCCAAGTGGGTCGTCAGTGAATCGCCAAACTCTAGCCGGGTCATACATCCAGCGGTTTATACCGCGGGGTATATCCCCGACATTAGCCCCCAGTTTAATTTGGATTCATCCGTGTTAAACTGATCTGCAACAAGAACAAATTTGTCGGGTTGTGCTCCGGTTTAAATATTCTTGTAGACCGGCACTTGATCATCCTTAAATCCTTGTCATTTCTTCCTTCCAAGTTAATAACCATCTTCATAATCAATTTGCTTGCAGAAGATATTTGTAAATAAAGAATCCATTTGAATCGGCCTTCAATGCTTTGACTTGACAAAAATATTAGTCTCTGAAATATTCAACTGATATCCAGCCGGCTTGAAGACGTAAAACTTGCCGGTTTATGATTACCACCATTGTCTGGTTATAAAAACTGATAATTCCGGGTCATGATTGTTGCCAACACCGGTTCATGATTGTTGCTAATGCCGGTTCATGATTATTGATGACGCCGGGTTACAGTCACAGGGTCATAATGATTGGTGACGCCGGGTTAATCCAGTTTGCTCAAAACAGAGAATTTGAAAATAGTTCTTCAATAATAATATAATACCTGTAGCCCCCAAGTCTTGAGCAGAACAAAGTGATGGCTTAAGACTTGCTTCAATATAAATACTGCCACTTAAGAAGAAATCCATGTTGTTCATCCCAGTGACTAGTAAAAACTGAATACTCCATACTATGTAGCCCCCAAGTGCTGGGTTATCATGCTTACAGCAACCTGGGACTTGCAATTGTCTTATACTCATAAAAACTTCAACCAGTGTAGCCCCTAAGAGCCGGGTCATTATGCAATAATGAGCAAGGACTTTAATATATACTTCAATGAAAATAACATCATATGATGTAACCCTCATCATGGGACTTGAATCCACGTCCACAAGGTTAAGAGCTTTGTGCTTTACCAACTGAGCAGTGGACTCTTCAATATAATGAATAAAAAGCTTTGTACCTTCAACTGTTGACAGGAGCAATTGGTAGCCCCCAAGGGCCGACTCATTATAATGTGATGAGCCGGGTCTTCAATAATATGAGCAGAAAATTACTTTGCATTAGCCCCCAAGTGTCATGGTGCATGCTTGCAGCGACATGAGACTTGCATGTAATCTCAATTTGAATAATGTAGCCCCCAAGTGCCGGGTCGTGAGCGTGCAGCGACTCGGGACTATTCCTTCCATTGTAGAATAAATCATATCCTTTGATAAAATAATAACTGTTGCGCTAAAGCGACTTTGAAAACTCAATAATACCGGTTACTAATAACCATAAAAATCCAGCCATGTTGGCTATTCAAGATAATATAATCCGGTATGAAAAATTCATCCAATATCATAATGAAAATTCAGCCAAATTTGGCTATTTGAATAATATAACCCAATCATTTATAAGCGCATGATTCCAATGACGCAATCCAAATATATGCTGGCGACATATAGTCCAAAGCCAGGCCAGTTTAATAAACTCCGGATAATTTCCCATCATATACTGGCGACTTATCGTCTTAAAGCCAAGCCGGTTTAATAAACACCGGATAATTTATCATCATGCTTTATTCAACCTGTCTCTGCATACAACAAGTTTAAAGTGTCCTGGCGGTTTACCGTCGGACGGGTAATAATGCCCAACATATAACCTGGGTTTATACCCAAGGTTGCACTTAAGAATAATCAAATATGAAATATATCATACCGGTGATGTTGAATCACATTGCTGGCTTTACCAACTTTTTGTAGTAAGAGTGATAACCCCAATCTTGAGTAATGATAACTCCTTTCATACTGTGCCGGTTGATGATAAACCGTACCGGGTTGTGATAAACACCGGTTTAACCATATATAATACTGGTGACTCGTAGTCAAACCAGACCGGGCTGATAGTCTCCGGATTATAACTTGATCCTGTATTGACAACTTGTAATTGAAAGTCAAGCCGGGTTGATAAACACCGGTTTACTCCATAATAGGATGGTAACAGAAAATCAAACCGGGCAGATGGCCTCCGGATTAAGATTTGACCGTGTTCCGTCAATTTGTAATTGACAGTTGAACCGGATTAAAACGTTGTCGGTTTTAAAAAACGCAATAAAAATCAAATAACAGTTATGAAAAAATATGGAAGCAAAGGCAATGATAAGACCATTTGCAAAAAGAGGTTTTACTGAGCCGATCAGATGGTGTTACCATGGTCGGACACGACCAAGCTCCCAATAAGGTGTAGCTATGGTTCAAGTCAGCCAGGTCCCCAAATGATTCGTGGCATATATGTCAGATCAAGAGGCGTGGCAATGGTTCGGGTTCGACCAAGTCCCCAAGTGATTTTGTGGCCTTAGGCCGACCAAGAGGCGTGACTGGTTCAGACTTGACCATGCCCCCAAGTGATCTGGTGGCTGTCGCCTATCAAAAGGTGTCGCGTTGGTTCGGACACGACCAAGGCCCCCAGTGATGTTATGGCACTAGGCAGATCAAGAGGCGTGGCTATGGTTCGGATACGACCAAGCCCCCAAGTGACCAATAATATGATAAGCCAATAAGGCATGATACCCATGTTTGGACCGTGCATCATGGCAGCAAGTCTTCTTTGGCACCCTTTAACTTTTTGCAAGAGATAAATCCTTCTTGAACCGGGATTTTGAACCGGATATTGAGAGCTTCAAGGATTTGTGGGAGACATCTTTCCCTTGAACCGGATTGTAAACCGGAATCTTCATTTGCAGCCGGAAATTTTCTGATGGCCTTTCAACTCGAACTTGCGAGAAGTTAATTCCTTTTTCAACCGGACATTTGGAGAGCTTCAAACGGTTTGAGAGAAAGATGACTCTTGAACCGGATTTTGAACCGAAATCCTTTCTGATGACCCGGAACTTCTTCATTTTAAGCCGGAAATTTTTCTGAAGGCCTTTAAACTGGCAACATTTACTGAGCCATGTCATTATTAGCCCCTGAGTCTCGAGGCGACTTGAGGAGTTGGCTTGAGATTCTCCATAATTCACCATGATAAAAAAAACTGGTTTGAATTCTGCATGGGAGAACTTGCAAGCCAAAGTAATTGCTCCTGTAAAAATAATAATATGCAATATAAAATATACTGGATGGATTTCACCTTGTATGCCAGGCTAGTGATTATCCACCGCGGAGTTGATGACCACCATGATGAAGCTGAAATCAATCATGGGCGAGTCGGCTGCGGGAGCAGACAGATGAGCCATCCGTGGCGTTGTAAACCGGTTCGGAGTGGCGAGTCAATCGTAGGTACGGTAAACCGCGCGAACGGGCGAGTCAACCTCATCATGTTTGATGTAGCGGGGCATCGATTTGCACATGTACCCGTCGAGCATCTAGGCATAGACGAGCGCTAGTGAAAAATAATGCTGACGCTTGCCCTCTTGCCACACCTTTGTAATGAATAATGGTCCTGCGAAAAAAATTACCATAGACCAGTGTAATTGTTTTTTGATGTAAACAATATGTTTTAATTAAAACAGACTTAGAGGGATATCACCGGATTCATCTGGATGATAGACGGAGTTGTATATTCCATCCGTAGATCACCTCCAGTGATTTCAACAGCGAGTTAACCGCTCGCCCAATGCCTCGGCGGAGGCGGCGCGAGGCAAGATCATGAATGATGAAGTAGAGGCAGCTCGCAACGGACGCGCGACGACTTGGAACAACGCCGGTCGTGGACAATGTTGTGGTGGCTTGTCCAGCGCTCCATACTTGCATTGTTTTGTGGCATCACTACTTTCAACTTCTCGAGCGTAATCCAGTCAGTAGCCCACTGGTCATCTCAAAGCATAAACAACTGAGGTTGTACAGTAGCACCAGGAAGAAGGCGTGGAGGTAATGGCATCATCAGGATAAACAGCCTTAGATTTATGAACATGTTCCATTGACGGCCGGTGACCACCAGCCAGCTCTGAATAGCAGCCGGTCTGCCGACTGCTGATCACCCAACAGTAGATATTTGTATAGACTGAATATATGTCCATTAAGGGATAGCTGGGTAAGTACTCTTGGTAACTTCTCTGCCGCTGCAGGTAAAAACAATTTCTTCATCATCATTTTTTTTTCGGAACACACCTGTAATCCTGACTGTACTGCTCCAAGTTTAGTTGCTACTACATCAAATTCGTTACCAATCTCATGTTCCAACTCAACATCATTTGGTGTATTGCAAGATCTATGAGTAGAGATGGCAGCTTCAAAAATAGGAGGCCCCTTTGCGGCAGTAAACGTTCCTGAAGATGGACAAAGACACGTGCATTGCAAGACAGGACCAACTTGAGGAGACTTGACGGTTCAGGAAACGCAACGGCGGAAAAGGGAAAATCCGGCTCGACGCGTGACTGTAATGGCAACTCATAGGTCCCTCGAAAACCACGGCAGCTGGGTGGAAACAGTGCTGGTGCGACGCGGGGCGGCGCTAGAGTCGGCCGGAGCAGTAGTCTGGGCACGCGGGCGTCTCCACGGCAGCTCGAAAGTACAAATCCGAGGCAAAAACATGGCAGCGGCGACTTGAGGCCATCCGTCCACGAGGCAGAGGCGAGGGCGACTTGGCAGGTAAAACGCGAGCACGTGTTCCAATCCGGTTCCGGTTTGGGTCACAGCGGCGACTTGGCGCGTCGACGGAGCTACAGCCGCTTCAGCACGGCCGGCGGGTTGGGAGGGGCACGGCGACAGCGAGGCGGCTCCATGGGAGAAGGTAAGGCCGTTCGGTGAGGCAGCAGAGGCAGCTGTGACCGGTTACACATGATCTGAATTTGGCCTAGACCCGTGACTCCCTGAAGGAATTGAATAATATGGCAACTTGTTTCTTGGAGCTAGTAGCACGTGAAGAACTTGATGAACCTTGGTCACCTTCATATGTGCTGATTGTTCTAACATAAACCATCATTGACTTGCTTTTGTCTTCCCTTTCTGCGAGAGGGTATTGGGATTTGTGATTGTATTTGAATCGGACTCGGTAATCCTTACTGAGCGGTGACCAGCGTCGGTTCAATCAACCTGGGTAGAGTCCTATTTCCTTTTTGTACACCGCGCATCAATCGATAAACTTGCCTTTTAGAAACGTCACGCTCAAGGCTTCGAGTTTTTTTTTTACTTTTCTAAACGACAAAACAACAGCAACAGCACAGCCGGTGCCTTCCCGTAATGGCGCCTTGTTATCTTCAACGCGATCGAATCGGCCGTAGCCCAATCTCAACTAAACAGATCGCTTTTGAGACCTCCACAAGACGAGACGCCTTGTGCTGAAACTAGTATCTGAATTGTTATCCCAGCCGGCTCATCTTCCTCCGACCAAACGCGACCTTCTCGATCCCTGGGAAAGATCCCTCCAAGAACTCATCACCATCGTGCGCAAGCCCCATGATGGGCGCCAACTGTCGTGGAATTGTCACGTCAGATGCCCTTAGTGTCAGAACTTAGTCGCGAGGCCAACGCATCTATGTGGTAGCTTGAGAGGGGTTGAGCGGAATCGAGAGACGCAACACAAGACAGGGATTTAGACAGCTTCGGGCCCCGGGAAACATCATTCGGTAAAAACCCTACATGCTGTTTGAGGCTAGGTCTCATTATCATCACGAGGGATTCGCCGTAAACCGGCTCTCCTCTAATTGTGTCTAGCCCTAGATTATTGTTTGCTTGTAGCCTCTAGCTTGTCCTCTCTTTGGGGAGCCCTGCCCCTCCTTATATATGTTGAAGGGGCGGGTTACATGTGGAGTCCTATTAGGATTAGGACTAGTCTCCCTTCTAATACAAACCGGATACAAGTCCGGGTCTTCCTTGTAAAGTAAATATTTCTCACGCCTTTTCTCTTAAACCGGCCCACCATAGCATGATCCGGCCTTCCATAAACCGCCCGTTGGGCCACCGGGTCTTGTCGCTCCTCTGACCCGCCTGCCGGATTACCAATGAACCGTAAACCGCCATGTCCAAGTGGGTCGTCAGTGAATCGCCAAACTCTAGCCGGGTCATACATCCGGCGGTTTATACCGCGGGGTATATCCCCGACACTTACCATACCATGGGAACACTTGGTCCCTCTCGGTACAACTTGTGCACTTTGTGTGTTGATCAACTTGAATCACTCTCTGTACTTAGGCTAGATCAACCTTGAATCTTTCCAACTCTCTTCATTTGGATGATGTCTTGAAGGTAAACATGAATGATCACATACTCTTCTTCTTCAAGACATGCTTGCAATAAGCTCAACACTCACATGACCAATCTTTGGATAATTCCTTAATAGCACCTTCGTCAACTCATAAACTCCTTGAAACCAACACATGGACTTCAAGAAAAGCCTATGGACAAAAACTTCAAATATAACTCAAGGCAACCATTAGTCCATAGAGATTGTCATCAATTACCAAAACCAAACATGGGGGCATTGCATGTTCTTTCAATCTCCCCCATTTTGGTAATTGATGACAATCACTTTCAAGAGAGTTTATATAAGGAATTATGCATCACCATGCAATACAACAACCAATAGTGCATGCAAATGAGATGCAAATGCTAAGGAACAAAACCAAAGCAAGAGGAGACAACTCTCTAAACTTCTCCACACAACTCTCTGAAACTTCTCCCCCATTGGCATCGATTGCCAAAATGGGCTAAAAGCTTAGAAGGCCAATATAAAATGTGTTCCTCCATAAATTGTGTATTTCTCAACAAGAGAGTGGAATGCAACACACATATCCAACAGTAAATACTTGGAGGAAGACAAAATATATTGAGGCCCAAAGATTGCAAAAGGAAGATATGCCACAAAGACATAATCAAAGAGATGAACACGCAATCAAGCAATCAAAAGATACCAATTGAAGCAAGCTATCAAAAGATACCAATTGAACCAACTAGGCCAATGATCCTACGAGCCACATGAATAAAGGATATTATGATAAGAGCGGAGCAGTGTTCTAAAGAAATTAGAGAAGCTCCCCATGATTTGTGCACATCAAGAATTTTTGTATTTGGATACAAAGTGCAAAAAATAGGATCATAGCTCCCCCAAAATCAATATAAACTTACAACAAGTGCAAGGAGAGCATATAGAAAACTAAGCCTAGTACTTGCAACAAACACATGGTTGAGCAACAAGTAAGAGAGGAAACTTAAGAGTGGGCTCAACCAAAAAGATGTGTGTGGCTCAAGGCAATGCACTTGAGAAGACTAATGTACAGAAGAGCATTAAGCAACAATAAAGTCTTCAAAGAATGAGGCACACGGTGCAAGGCCTATCATTCCCACACACAACTAGCGAATGGGTTCACAAACTTACTAATAAGCATATAGAGAACCTATGCTTGTGACAACCCACGGTGAAGATAGAAGATGAGAGGCTCATCAAGACGAGGGATACCAAAAAAAAGATGGCAAAAGCCTCGTAAAGATAAGCAAGAGGAAAATAATCTTCACCACACAAGAGTGCAACAAGATGCAACGAGATAAGACCCGCACTCAAGCCACACACTTTCACGGAGCCACCAAAGAAATAACATGAGAAAGAAACGATGGACATGAAAGAAAGGGATATCAACTAGAGATGTACCTTCTCTCAAGTGTATAAGATTCTAGGTAGATGAAAATCATGATGATATCAATCCACAAAGAAGGATATACACATGAAATAGTTACAAAAAGGAAAGAACAAGATATCCACAAGGAAGTCATAAATATACCAATAAGAAATTTGCTTGAGAGCATAGCACATGGCTAGATATGGTCTTATTGTATATAAATGAATTCCAACCACACGAACATCAAAGACATCACAACTAGCAACAAGAGATCATTGTTGGGATGCTTTGAGAAAGGAAACAAGTAACACAAGAAAGAATGAATAGCATGCCATGATACAACCTACACAAGGTTGATGCAAGAAATGTGTGCATGAAGTAGATGATGATACTTATTACCGAGATATCATTGGAAGGATATAGTAGATACCAATTGAAGGTAGATAGTAGTTCATTGATGATCCTAGCTTGACTACAGTAAGCACATGGTGACAACACCTTCCTTGTGAGTGAGACGAGCATCCAATGCATCTCCAATTGTTCCTAGAACAAAAACACAAACAAAATGGTACCCAAACTCATCGGGACCAAATAGTTAGAAACACCAATACATAGGACAAACTCCACATAAATATGTGTATCTAGATATGAAAATGAATTTCATGCACATCTCATCCAAACTGAGACTAGGTGGAGTTTCCCCTATATATTGAGTCAAAGAGAGAAAGCATGCCAAATGAAATACATGAAGTAAACATGCATGCTCAAGACTTTCAAAACCTGAAACCAAAAGACAAAGAAATGCTAAGGCATGAAAAGATACCAAATGATTAAATCATCAATTGGAGGATGTCCATAAAATATACATCAAGGAATGAGATATCCATTGATACACATGAAAATAAAGATGTCGAACTCCCAAAGAGAGGATGGTTCCAAAAAAAACCAAGCTCTCAACAAAGTTTCATGATGGCACAAAGTACCAAAAAGAAATGGCTTGCCTTCCACCAAAACACACTTGATGAGGATCACAAGATGAGCGTTTTAGAGAAAATAGAATAGCTCCCCCACAAGTTGTGCATTACATAGGATTTGCATTTGAATACAAAATGCACAAGGTGGGATCATCACTTTCACTATATCTAGAAAACACTAGACAAGAACAAGAAATAAACAAGATCCACAAGTGGTAGGGAAGACAATGGGAGTTGACACAAACTTGGCAAGAGATAAGGCAAATAAAAAGCAAACGCCAACGTGAAGATGATCAATAATTTCTACCACACATAAGTGAGTACCAATTGTCAAAAGACAAGAAGTATTTGGAAATAATTCCCGTTGGTAGATAGCAATGATATCCAACATCATCTTCACACCAAACACACGCAAATTGCAACTTGTAGAGCTAACATGCCACCTAGGAACAAGATAATCTACAATATCAATTCTAGGTGACAATATCTCAAATGTACACATTTTCTAGGCTTGTAATATGCACTTAGCATATTACTCCCCCATAATGTGATACCAATAAGAACTTAACAAGAGGCAATAAGAGGAACAAACAAGAGATAATTAATGGACTATTTAGAGTTTGAATTTCTCATGAGAGATATACCACCTAGCGACTAGATAATCTTGTAATATCAATACTAGATGGTATTCCTCATGTACACACATTTATAGGATTGTGAGGTGCACAAAGCACATCACTCCCCCAAAATGGGATGTTCCATTAATCTCTCACACGAGCCAACTAGGATACAAACAAGAAACATAAAGGCTCAATGCACGACACACACGTACATGATGTGCAAACCAACACACACATACTTGATTGCTCAAGATAAGCAAGTTGAAATCACAACATATACAAACAGATGCAAGGAACAAAACCAAAACATGCAAGGGGGCAAGTAACTTTGAATGTAAGCAATTTTAAGTACAAGTTACCGCAAGGAGGCACATTGGATATAAGATATAAACTTGATGATTCAATTGACTTGGCTTGAGACAATAAGAGTGATGAAATCCCCTTAATTCTTCATAATGTAGCCAAGTCTCCAATGACCTCCAACAACACCTATTGATCAAGTTTGAGCTTGTTGGTCCCCAACCAAGTTGGGTCCTAAGAGGTTAGTCACAATAGGTTTGGCTGCCCAAATGGTTCTTTGCTTGACACCACTTTGAGTACCAACAAACTTGGCAAACACATTGCCAACCTTATCCTTACCAAGAGAATAGACATCATCAATAATAATTGGGTTTGATAAGTTACCACTAGTGCATGAAGAAGTGACGTGACCTTTCTCACGACATAAGTAGCAACGTCTGCTCTTCACTTTCTTCTCACTTGATTTCTCAATTTGAGAAGCATTAACTTGAGTCTTCTTGGGAAGAGGCCTTTCTTCAACTTGAGGTTGAGCATGAGATTGAACTTGTGCCCTCTTCCCTTGTTGCTTGACACTAATGGCCTTCTTCTTCAATGGGCAAGATCTAACATGATGCCCTTCTATTTTGCACTTGAAGCAAACAATCTTGGCCGAATTCTTGACTTGTTCTTGGCCCTTCCTTTTGTTCATCTTGGACTTCTTCTTCTTATTGGAGTTGAATCCAAGTCCACCTTTGTCATTGGGGTATTTTTGCACACTCAAGATATTGTTGAGTGTGGATTTCCCTTCATGACAGTTTTCCAAGTCTTTCTTCAAAGAAGTGACTTGGGCCTTGAGCTCTTTGATTTCCTCTACATGGTTAGTCTCAACACAAGTACTAGAGGAAGTATAAGCTTCATCGTTAGAGCAACAAGGCAAGGAAAGCAATTCATCACAAGATGTACCAACATTGTGAGTAGATGAATTACAAGGACTAGCACATGGCAATATACTATTTTGACTAGAAGTGGTGCTAGTATCCAGATGAGGCTCACTAGATGTTACCTTAGCAATCATGGCCTCATGAGCTATCTTTAGCACACTATGGGATACTAGAAGATCATCATGAGAGCTTGAGAGCTTTTCATGACTTTCTTCCAATTTCCCATAATTGCAAGATAGCACCTCAAGTTGAGCCCGTAGCTCAACATTCTCCTTCAAAAAGGATGCTTCACAAGTAATAGAATTAGTAGCACAAGCATCATCATTAAGAACAAGAGGAGAAGGCAACTTGGCAAGCTCTTTTAAATAAGAAGCTTCAAGTTGAGCATGAGACTCGGTGAGTTTTATGAGCTCACCCTTGATGACCCTTGAGCCATTTTCGAGGTGCTCAAAATCCTCAAGGAGTCTAGCATGAGCAACTTCAAGCTTAACATTTTTAGTTTCAAAAACATTGGCCACCTCAAGAGCTCTATCAGTAGATTCCTTCACTCTAGACAATTCTAGAGCAAAAGTCTCCTCAACAGATTCCTTGGTGGTTTGTTCAAGTTCAAGAGCTTGAGAGAGGTCCGCAATCTCATTAGCGTAATCACGCCCATGACCTTCGATTTTATCAATGGTGACCTCATGCTCCTCAAGACGAGATTCCAACTCATCAATATATTTCTTGCTCTCAATAGCAATGGACATAATTTCCATGAAGTTGGAACGAGCAATTTTATTTTTATGAAGAGCTTTAAAAACCATTTCCCCCTTAATTTTTAAGGAGGCAAAATTATCATTCTCTTCATCATTATCCTCATCATCATTAGCATCAACATCATCATCAAGAGACATATTGGGGTACAAAGTAGGAGATACCTTTGACGCCTTAGCCATAAGGCAAAACGCAATAGATGATGATGTAGGATCCCTTGAGGCACCATTAAACACCACATCTTGTTCGATGGAGTGTTCGGTTTCCTCTACATTGTTAGCACAACCATTCGAGGAAATAGATGCATTTTTATCATGGCAACAAGACATAGCAAGCATATCATCATGATATTTAGTCAAGCAATTTCTACATGATATGCAAGGACTATCAACACAAGCATGTGAAACATTTGGAGTGCTCGAAGTGTTAAAGCCCAAACAGGGAGCATTGCAATAATATAGTGATGAAGAATCATCCACAATAAGCATACTATCATCATTGCAACGACCAACACTACTCACCATATCATTACCTTGTGGCAAACCACATGTAGGTGAAGTAGAAGAAGTTGAGAAGACTATATGACCGGAGGTGGAGGGAGAACAACCATCCCCACAAATCTTGGACACACCATATTTATCTTGAAGCTTTGTCCATAACTCATGAGCATCCTGGAACGGCATGAGTTGAAATATAACTACATTGCTCAAAGCATCGAAAAGCACATTAGAGGCTTGAGCATTGAGGTAAGAGTTTTTCTCATCCTCTAAAGATAATGTTTGGGGATCCTTTGGAGGAGAAAAACCCATATCTACAATTCGCTCTATATTTGGGTCCATGACCCTAAAGAGATTAAGCATGCAAATTACCCAAACATCAAAATTTGTGCCATCGAAACTAAGAGTGTCAAAGAATCATAATCCTCTAGTCGACATCTTTACTCTCTAGGCGGTTAAGCCCAACAAAGAAAGACGAGGCTCTGATACCAATTGAAAGATCGTGGATGTCGCCTAAAGGGGGGGGTGAATAGGCGTTTCAAAATAATTACGGTAGAGGCTTGAACAAATGCGGAATAAACCTAGCGGTTAATTTGTCAAGCACAAAACCTTACAACAACTAGGCTCACCTATGTGCACCAACAACTTATGCTAAGCAAGATAAGCAACTATGTGATAGCAAGATATATGACAAGGAACAAAATGGCTATCACAAAGTAAAGTGCATAAGTAAAGGGCTTGGGTAAGAGGTAACCGAGGCATGCGGAGACGATGATGTATCCCGAAGTTCACACCCTTGCGGATGCTAATCTCCGTTTGGAGCGGTGTGAAGGCACAATGCTTCCCAAGAAGCCACTAGGGCCACCGTAATCTCCTCAAGCCCTTGCACTATGCAAGATGTCGTGATTCCACTAAGGGACCCTTGTGGGCGGTCACCGAACCCGTACAAATGGCGACCCTTGGGGGCGGTCACCGGTACCCGTCAAATTGCTCGGGGCGATCTCCACAACCTAATTGGAGACCCTGACGCTTGCCCGGAGCTTTACACCACAATGATTGAGCTCCGAACACCACCAACTGTCTAGGGCGCCCAAGCACCCAAGAGGAACAAACTCAAGGGTACCAAGCACCCAAGAGTAATAAGCTTCTCAACTTGTAACTTGCACGTATCACCATGAAGAACTCAAACCGATGCACAAATGCAATGGCAAGGGCACACAGAGTACCCAAGTCCTTCTCTCTCAAATCCCACCAAAGCAACTAATGCTAGGGAGGAAAGTAAGAGGAAGAACAAGAAGGAGAACACAAAGAACTCCAAGATCTAGATCCAAGGGGTTCCCCTCACATAGAGGAGAAAGTGATTGGTGGAAGTGTGGATCTAGTTCTCCTCTCTCTTTTCCCTCAAAAACTAGCAAGAATCCATAGAGGGATTGAGAGTTAGCAAGCTCAAAGAAGGTCAACAATGGGGCAAAAACGAGCTCAAGAGATGGGGAACCATTGGGGAAGAAGACCCCCTTAAATAGGTCCCCACGAATCTGCCCGTTATATGCAGAAAACTGTAGGACCGATACAACCGGTGCACGAACCGGTACAACCGGCCAAAGCAGAGGAAAAATCAACCTGGGAAAAGCTCTAAGCGGTACAACGGCCTGGGGAACCGGTAGTACCGGTTAAACCGGTCAACAACCGCCCAAGAACCGCTCCAAAACAGAAACTAGTCCGGTGGTAGAGCGGTACATGGCCGGTACAACCTCCGGACCAATTCTGGAGCGGTACAACCGCTCCAAACACCGGTACAACCTCTCTACGGGGCGGTACAACCTCTCTATGTAAAACAGGCAATATCAAAACAGCCACAACTTTCGCATACGAGCTCCGAATTCGATGAAACCAAGTTTGTTGGAAAGCTAGCAACAAGGGATAACACAATCTTGATAGAAATATCAATAAGAAGCAAATGAGAAAAGGCCCATAAGAAAATGGTGAGAACCCTTTCTTGGATAAGACCGGTAAAACCTCTAACACCGAAAACATCATAGAAGACGCATGCGAACTCCGTTTTCGATGAACTCAAGCTTGTCATCAAGATGACCATAAGCTCTAAGACTCACAAAGAGAACCAAACAAGAACAAAGAAACATGATGCAAGGATGCAATGGTTTGAGCTCTCTACTAATGATACGATCAAGCTACCAACTTGAGAGCCCCCTTGATAGTACGGCAAACGATCCTATAACCCGGTCTCCCAACTACCACCACGAGACCGGTAAAATAGAAAACCTATCAAGGGCAAACCTTTGCCTTGCACATGGTCCACTTGAGCTAGATGAAGACGATCTTGACTCCCTCAAGTTGGACCACCTTTCTTGATTGCGTTGGCTCGATGAAGACTAGATGATTGCTCCCCCATAGTCCACTATGGGTGAGCGACTCTTCGGCACATCTTCACAAGTCCATTGACACCACAATAGATGGCAAGATTCAAACTTGATTGCTCCCCCATACTCCATTATGGGTGAGCCACTCTTCGTGTTGCTCCACTTGAACTTGCACACAACAAACTTGATGACGATCACCACTTGATGTCATCCTCCATGGGTTGTATGGGATCTTCCTCTTGACGCAAGACCATGGAAACATACCTAACCCCACAAAGAACTCTCACGTAGACCATGGGTTAGTACACAAAGCGTAATGGACAATGCTTACCATACCATGGGAACACTTGGTCCCTCTCGGTACAACTTGTGCGCTTTGTGTGTTGATCAACTTGAATCACTCTCTGTACTTAGGCTAGATCAACCTTGAATCTTTCCAACTCTCTTCATTTGGATGATGTCTTGAAGGTAAACATGAATGATCACATACTCTTCTTCTTCAAGACATGCTTGCAATAAGCTCAACACTCACATGACTAATCTTTGGATAATTCCTTAATAGCACCTTGGTCAACTCATAAACTCCTTGAAACCAACACATGGACTTCAAGAAAAGCCTATGGACAAAACCTTCAAATATAACTCAAGGCAACCATTAGTCCATAGAGATTGTCATCAATTACCAAAACCAAACATGAGGGCATCGCATGTTCTTTCACTTGTTTAGTTAACTTCAACTAAAAACTTACATAAATTTGCAAAATAAACTAAACTCTTCCATTGAAGGTCTCTTTCTATGTCTAGTCTAGTTGAACGGTTTTGATTAAATGTATTATTTGTTTATTTCTCAAAATTAAATCAAGATTCTTTTAAGGGTCACTAAATAAAAAAATTGGGATACTTTCTTCGTGGAACAAGATATTGGATCCTCGAGTAATCTTTTTTTTGTTTCTTCATATGAGTGACAAAAGTGACAAATTGTATCATGTGCAAATTTTTAGTGGCATATTTGGAATAAAAAATCCAGTACCATTTGAATATACATGTAAATCGACAGTGGTACACATATAATTTGCTCTTCGTAAGCTTTTGATTAATTCTGTAAAAAAAGCTTTTGACTTATTAAAACTAACTGAAAATAGGGGATTCCATAAAATTAGTACTCCCTTCATTTTTGTATATAAAGCAATAAAACTATATTACATGTACCAAGGTAAAAATGATTACCGGTTTAAACCAATGTTGAAAGCCAGCTTTCTTTCTCATTTGACGTGTAAATTAATGTGTCTTTCTCTCCACCACAGAACAAGCCAACCCTCTCACTCTTTATGGGTTGTTTAATGGAACACATGCAAACCAATCTTCTCACTCCATCAATATCTACGTCGATCAGTGTTAGTAGCCTTATATAGCTGCAGATAATAATTTTGATAATGGTCTTGTATATAAAATGGAGGGTGTACTTCCTCCAATCCATATTAATTGACACACACTTAAGGGTTGTTTGGTTTCTAACCACACCTTGCCACACTTTATTACACCTTACCTTAGTCAAATTTGACCAAGTTAGATGGGTGTTTGGTTCTTGCCACATCTAAGGCAAGATTTTCTTTTAATGAGTAATAAGCCTCACATGTCAAAGACACAAAAAATATGGCAAGATTGCCAAAGTGTGGCTAAGAATTTACGCAACTCAAGTTAAACAAATGTGGTAAAAATAAGAGTCAATTACACCACAGGTGTCTGAAGTTGGCGAGAAAAGTCAGTTTGGTGCTAAAACTTGCGGCGTACATTGAACCGGTGACAAAACTTGGCTTCGATGTGCATCTACGGTGCAAATCACGTTTATATACGCACAAGGTGCTGACGAGGCACGCCAATGTGGCATGGGACCCAGTTTCAGTGACAGGTAGTTAGAGACAAGGGCGTGTGGTTTGATTTTTGTGGAAAACACCCTGGATTTTTATCATCATGGAAAAGCCACTTGTTTTTTTCTTAGACAAATCCCTAAAATGTAGCTACGTCTCTATGACAGTTGGGGCCCACCCTGCAGAAAACAGTACAAAGAGGAAACCAATATGGCAAAAGTGACAGCGGGCACTCGAACCTGCGACCTCAACTTAAAATGGGGGCCTCCAAGTCTGCCTTCATACCTCCTGGGATAGACATACTTAATTACCAATATGTGAGCACGAAAATGGGGCTTAAATGGGCAGCAGCAGCCGCGGACCATTTTTCACATGATATTTTGTTAGTTCATAAATACTAACAATATTCACATTTATTATTTTAATTTTTTTATTTTTCTTTAAATTATGTAAACATTATTATAAATAATAATATGTCTGGTAAAGATAATACACGAATATTTTCGATGAACGCATTAATATAGCCTATAAATAAATGAATATATTTTGAAATAATATTTTTATAATTTATAAATATTGTTTCAATTCTATGTTAGTTTTAAATAATATGTGAATATTTTTGGGATAAAATGAACATTCTTTTAAATAAGAACAGTTTTTATAGTTACAAACATTTTTTTAAACCGGGCATAACCCGTTTCCATTACTGTGACATAACGTAAATACATCAGTCCAGAAAAAGAGACAGGAGAGGGGAGAGCGGGTTGGAGCATCGTCGGGAAACCCACTGTGAGCACTCGCCGTCGAGATTACCCACTGCAGGATGAAAACCTGGCAACACCATATATCAGTTTAACTGGGCACAACAGCCCCTACATCCACCATAAACGAGATGGGCTGCGGTGAACATTTGTATGAATATTATTATTAATTTAGATATTTTTACAGAATTATAGGAAAGGAAGAAAAACTAACATCTGCAAATGGCCCGTGGTGACTGCTGCACACTTAAGCCTTATGTGGGCGTTTGTTTATATTTAGTCCATTAAGGCTGGTCACAGTGGGAAGGAACTTAGGAGTAACATCACACACTCTAATACAACTTTGTTTATGTGGCACATATTTAATGAAGAGAGAGGTGCTTGTGGTAACTAGCTAAGTTACCGGAACATCACACACTCCAAAAAACAATCTATAACCTAATAAATACATCGTTGCATGATACTACATAGATGTTCCTACCCACTATGGAGGTAGTAACATAGTTTAGGGAAGTGTGAAGTTACTAGCTTATGTTCTTGCCCATTGTGACCAGCCTAAGAATACAAATTTGTCTCAAAAAATTAAGGATACAAATTGTACTTTGACCGAAAGTGATACTTGGTCTGGCGGTCAGCCTGTCCAGCCAGATGGGAACATGTCGTGTGTTCGATACTGTGTGTAGCATTATTTTGCGTCCCAATTTTTGCCCTGACTGGTGGGGCCCAAGTGCTATAGTGACGTTTCATTCGTTTTTTCAAGAAAAAAAATTGAGTGTCATTTTGTGAGTAAAAATAAATTCCAGGGTTGGTTTCACAAAAAACAGAGGCACACACCCTTGCATGTGCTTTTCGGTCATTGACACTGGGTCCCACGCCATGTTGGTGTGCCTCGTCATCACTCTATGCGTATACAAACATGATTAGCATCGTAGATGAACGTTCAAGCCAAGTTCTGTCACCGGTTCAATGTACGTCATAAGTTTTAGCACCAAACTAATTTTCCTCGCCAAGTTCAGACACCTGTGGTGTAATTGACTCTAAAAATAATGTGACAATATGTGGCAAAAATAATCACAATCCAAACAGGCCATTAGTCTACGCTTGAAGAGTCGCTGGGTCGCCGGCTCTGCCCAACCCTGCATGGCCGGTGGCCGGCGCCAGACGGTAGTGGGGGCGGAGGACCCAAGGCGGCGGTCAAGCCCGCAGCCCGGTATGGGTGCGGCGGCGGAGGATGGCGGCGCTGGAGCGGGTCGCCGCCGGCCCGCTCGACAGCGTTTTCCGACATCGTCACCGGCGCCATCGTCCTCGAGGCCTCAAGGTCATCTACGTCCTCCACCATTCCTTTGTTGGCAAGCAGGAGCCTCGCTCTCTTCCCTTTGTTTCCGGTGAACGCACACACGCACTCAAGCTGCTCGAGCAAATGACCATAAGAAGAAACAGAGCAGCACACAGGTTAGTTCTCCAGGCAACCAACACCCATCGTTTTTCTTCTTAGTTCACAACGGATGCAAACTTTGCTTTCGGTGAATTACATAAATTTACACAATTGGTCCGCAAGCGGTCAAAGCAATTGCACCGAGTGGACTAAAACTGATGGACAGACTGAGATGCCGTAATGTACAGGTAGTCTGATTGCCTTGAGTTAGTGCAAATACTGAAATCTGGAGCCCTCACTCGGCGATACTAGCTGATTGCTTTCTGTTAGCGCATAACATTCCGGGGATCAATTTCAAACACTGTCCAAGAGAAGCCCATTTTCTTGCTAGGAGATGCTATGATTCTAAAATTTGTGAGGACTGGGTAGATGTAACGCCTGCTTTTCTTTTACCTCTTGTACTCCATGATGTTACTTTACCCCAAATTGAATAAATTGCCATGAGGCTTTACCATCAAAAATAAAATAAAATACACAGATGGATGGGGATTCATCATTTACCCACACAGACGGATGGGGATTGGCTTCGCCAGACGTCCCAAGGTTGGAACTTCTTTCTGGTCAAACTTAATTTGGACCTTAGTAGTGGGATTCATCGTTTACTCTATATATACAAACACGTCCAAAATATTACGGAATTCTTAGCATATCTACACTTTGGATTACTTATAACAAAAACATTTATACTTATTTTGTTCCATTCCAAACAGATCCATTATCCTTGGGTAGTCTTGGGCCCTCAAAGTCAAGTAGTTGTGGAGGAAACTGCACCCAGCTTCACATTGTTGACCAGTGGCTTTGAATTCCAGGCTGGAAGGTAATGAGGTCGAGGAGAAACTACCAAGGAAAGTTAGATACGGCGTCTGTTCCTTACTCTATGAACAAAATGTGTGGAGTAGCTACAACGATGTAAAATCTGGCTGTGAGATCCATACATTACCCTGATCTCCTCTTTGGAATATTTATCTCCCTTTGCTCCCTTGGTTTGTTTCAGTACCGATGATACGGATTCCAGCACTCCACATCCTGAAGGTTCTCAGCAGCCTGTTCCTGAAAACCCCGCCATTTCGTCCTGCTGGAAAAGGAAAACTGAAGGCGGTACCTTCCTTGAAGATGTGAAGGAACACATCAACGAGTTCATCCGAGCTTCCATGGATGAGCGCAAGGCCTGCTTCAAGAAGACTCTTCAGAAGGTATCATCTGTGCTAGCAATAAAATTCCAAACTTCTGTCCTTCTGCCTTCTTAGTTGATGTGTTCATGATCAAGTCACTTTGTTTTGTGTTGCTCAGATGTTTGGGATATGAAACGTTGTTGTGGAGCGGTCCGCCGCAGCAAAAGGAAGCTGAAGTTTAAAGCACTTTGCCTCTTTAGACGAGTGTGCACCAGTAGAAGTATCAAGACGCTTCTTGTATCCGGACTTTTTTTTTTCAACTGTTGTTATACATTTCGTGTAGGAAGGCTTGAAGTACAACCTGAGGCTGGATTAGAGCATCTTCAACAGAGCAGAAATTTTGATGACCAATAACTGGTTTTAGGGATGAAGTGAGAAGGTTTTTGGTCTCCATAAAACTGTCTCTTTTCCACCAGACAAAAGACTGATTATCAATTTTTTTAAGCAAATGAAACATAAAAAAAACACATAGTTCATTGCATAAATTTAAACTCTATATATAGTATGAAATGCTGTACATTAAATATTAAAAAAAATTAACAGTAGCTCTAGCCAAAGTTTTAAATAGCCCTGCTATAGCGGTTTGGATAGGGTGTTGTAAAGTTATGAAACAGCTGGCTATAGCCTCGTTATAACTGATGGCATAGCCCACTATTTATAACTATGGCTCTAGCAATATATTGTGATTAGTTAAGAACTATCTCTAGTCCGAATAGGGATGCCAGAGGTAGTCGCCCTCGAAGTTCTCATCGGAGGAGATGTTCATCACCCCTGCGTCGGAAGTACCGGGCTCGTGTGACCATAGCCGGTACACCTGCCACGGCATCTCCTCCTCGTTGGAGAGCTCGGCCTCGAGCTCGTCGAACATCTCGTCGATCTTGGTGTCCCTGCGGGCGGTCTGCTCACCCTCATACTCGTTGCACACGTTCTCCTCCCAAAAAAATGTGGTTCTCACCGAGCAGCAACACGTTGTAGACTAACAGGCCCAAAAGGCCGAAACATACCTGAAGGCTGAAAAGCAACGCCTGCAGAGGCAGGCATGCCGGGCCAATCCTCAAAGCCACGCCTTCCGGCCGGCACGGACATGGGCCGTGTCGTCGCAGGCCCTTTTAAAGCCAGGCCGGCCCATGTGGACAAGTTGTCACACGCAAGGATCCCCCCACTCGTCTCCTCTCCTTTCGCTAGGGGTTCCCACATCCCACCAGCTCCCTCACAAGCCGCCGGCAGCCGGTCGCCGCTACCCCGCCCCCCATCGCCGCCGCCCACTCGCTTCCCCCGCAGTGCACGCATCTTCCGCCGGAAGTTATCGCCCTCCCTCTGCCGCCGGACGCCGGCCCCCTCCCCCGTTGTGCAGAGCATCCAGCCGAGACGCCCTCCTCGACGACGACCAGCCTCTGCCTCCTCTTCAACGCCGGAGCCGCTGCCGACCTGCCTCCGCCTCGTCACCGGACTGTGAGTTCCTCTTCTAATCTCGTGCCTGTGCTAGCTGGTGTTGTGGTGCTGCTGCTTGCGCTACTGTTCTGTTGTGCCATGGATGGGGGTTGTGCTGATGCTAGTGGCCGCTGTTCTAACAAAAATGGTCAGTTTTTCAATTGAAGCATGTGCAGAGTTTACACAATGGTCATTGCTAGGCGAATTTGTCAACTGAAGCATGTGTACACAGTCGGCATTTCACCTGCCAATTGATCTGTGTGGTTGTGCATTGCTATCTTCTCTGGCACATAGGTGAAGTACAGATGCAAGAACGGAAATGCATCTGTAGCTGGTTAATATCCCAGGTGTTTACTAAATGCAAGTAGCAGCACCGATGCGAATGCGATGTGCCGTGCTTCCTGAATCCCAAGTGCTGGTTGGTATTTCTTATGTTTCGACATGCCTGACTCATCAAAAGTATGCATTCTAGCTGTGAAAGTGCTTGGTTTAGGGTTACTTCTTACTCGGTTCTTTGATTTTTCTTGCTTATGAATATGATGACTTATTTTATGGACGAAACTATTTTCTTTCTCCCCCAGGCTGTTTGTGGTTAAATCGAAGGAATTGGTGCAATATCAGGTCACGGAGGGGAGCAAGGACATGCAAGAGTCAGACATTGCACCTGTTGTTAAAGTACCCAGGGAGCCTGTCATCATTATCAATGGTGTCCCAGACTTGCCTCCTGAATTCGCATCTGGTTCGTAACTTGCAGTAAGAGATGCTCCGCGATCTCGAGTTGATCATCGCCTTGGTGAATGGCTAGAAGAAAGGAAAGTGAGAAAGCGGTTTGGAGACGTATACTATGTAGGGAAAGTTGTCAAGTATGACAGTCAAAGAAATTGGTACACCGTTGTCTATCAAGATGGAGACCAGGAAGATCTTGAGTGGCACGAACTGGAGGAGATCCTGCTACCGTTGGACATAACTATTCCACTCAAAACACTTGTGATGGACAAATTCAAACATCAAAATGCTGTTCCCGACTACAGAAGTAAGGTGGCTAGACAAAGAACTAATAATGTTGCTAGCAATGGTTAGAGCAGTAAATGGCCAACAGTCAAACAACCTAGCACTCCCAGGGTTGCTTCAGGCGTCAGCATCAGCAGCAGAAGATGCTCTAGTATGTCTGAAACCTAGTGATCAACCTAAGAAAAGGGGCAGGCCTCGAAAGGATAGAAGTACATCAGGTGAGCTTTCAAAACAAAGAAGTACATCAGGTGATATTCAACCTAAAAAAAGAGGCAGGCCTCCAAAAGAACCTGGAGAGAAGAGTATTGATAGGCGCAAATTGGAGACTGTCAGGGCAGAAAAACTGAAGAGAGAAAGCATGCTTCTGCGAGGGGCACCACCTGGAAGTCAGTAATTCTAATAATCAATATCGCTGTTCCAAATTTCCAATACAGTACTGTACTTCCTAGATACATCCGTTTGAGCCTCAATTAATTCCGGACGGAGAGATTAGTAGATATCTCTAAATATTGCAGTCTATGTATGCTTGCGGCTCTAGCTTTTCAATGTATTATGTACAAACTAAAGATGTAAAGCTAGATTCCAGATTTACTATGTGTGTGCTATCATATTAATTTCTTTTCGTATACAAGTATATCTGCAAACTATTTAAAAAAATTCTGGTATGGCGGTCTTAGAAGTTATCCTTACTATACGTACAAGCTGTGGTTGCCTGGCTTAATGAATTCTTTTGAAAGATCATTGAGCTAGTTGTTTCGTTTGTGTTGGAGATCCTCAATAGAAAACAAATTCATGTACATACTAACCATTGCACTGTGCAGTATAAATCGGTCAAGACAAGATGTTTAGCGAATTTAGTCACCTATACTGAGTGTTCTTGTGAAGTGAGAGAACACTTTTCTCCAGTTATGTCTTGCAAAATGTCTCTAAAATTTGCCTGACAAGGGAAACAGAACACCATGGCATACGGTTTCTCTATTGTCTGAATGATTCCTTCTCAACCCTTCCATACTTACCTGACAGGAAAACATTGTTCCTGGTATGAGTTCAGAGAATTAAACTATAGGAAAACAATACTCGGCTGACATGAGTTCAGAGAAGAAGACAAAAAAATATAGGAAAAAACAATGAGTTCAGAGAAGAAGACAAAAATATAGGAAAAAACAATGTTTAGTTCAAGCTATTCAAGAGGATGTGCAGCCAAAATGAATGTGGCCTGGTCAGGAATCAATGGACAGATAGCGCACGCGGCCTTGCCGGAGAGAGAAGACAAGAGGGGTCGTAGGACGGCCATAAATCTGACGGATCGGTTGAAAATTGCCCTTAGTTGTACAAGTGGGTGCAGGCTCACGACACTGAGGCTTGCTACGGTATAGTGACCACCAACATGTCAGGGATGTACAATGGCGTTCTTAAAGGTGTGGGAGCTCTCCCTATCACAGCTATGATCAACGAAACTTGTAACCGGTACTTTGCAGATAGAGTGGTTGCCAAGGCACAGGTTACAATGAACAAACCATGGTCTGGAAAGATGCAAAGATATCTGGACGAGAATTCAAAGAATATCAAAGCCATAGTTGTAGTCGAATGGACGCACTTAGGAATAAGTGGCAAGTCAACATGCGAGCCAAGTTTGTGAAAGGTCCCCACAGAGGATCAAAAAAGCAATCTGTCACCTTTGGCCAAACAATGTGTGAGTGCACTTGCAACAAGCCCAAGCTTTTGGGCTACTCGTGTAGTCATGCCCTCTAGGCGGCTGCAGATTAGAACATCAACATCGAACTATACACCTCTCTTTACGTCAACACTTACAATCTGTTTTAACACCTAAAGCGCTGAGTTCTGGGCCTGGGGCATTGATCAACACTATAAAGAATTGTGGCTAGGAATAAACAAATGAGTTCTGGACCAGACGTCGATGTGAACCGCCAAGGGACGACGTTCGTCTTGGAGTCATCGCAACATGGACCATAGCCAGTAAGGCAGTGGCGGAGCTACTTAGGGGCAAAAGTGTGCTATGGCCTGCCCAATCCAAACAGAAAATAGTGTAGTGTTAGGGTAAGCTGGGGTCACGAGGGCAAATTTTATGTAATTTCTTCTATCTTGGTCGGCACTGGCCCGCCCAACTATTCCTAGCTAGCTCCGCCACTGCAATCAGAAGAACCAAGGTGGTGTCGCATTGGCAGAGCACCTACGGTGGGAATGCCCATATACCGAAGCAACAACCCAGAATGATATAATTTTATTTATACTCATGAGGTTAACTTTTATTTGTATTTGTGATACTTAGGTTTATTTGTACTCGAGATGTTAAGTTTCATTTGAACTCGGGATGTTTAGGTTTATCTCTACTTCGCATGTTTAATTTTATTTGAACTCAGAATGTTAACTTTTATTTGTATAAGTGATGTTAAGTTTTATTTCTACTGGTGAGGTTAAATTTTATTTCTAATGACTATGTGTGTACGGGTTATGACCGAAGTGCCAGACCTTTTGCAGGGGCAACACGATGCCGGCCACGGTTGCCACGTTTGGTTCAACCATCATGAAAAAATCCTCCTCCACGTTTGCCATTGTTCTGTATTTGACTTAATATGGTGGCATATTAAACGCCATTTACTGGGCACGCCCCTGATTTTGGCAACAACATAATAGTGTGTCAACTCACTGCATGGTTCACCAAACAAAAACACACTGCATTTTTTGGATTTGCAATTCCTTGAATGGAATGAGTAAATTATTCATCTTTTCGAGTAGAATTATAGATGTATCAAGTTTAGTCTGAAGTCTGAACATTTGCTGATGACTCCAAAGGACAACAATAGCATGAGCACATTGGGTTGTTTAATTGCCTTTGACAGTGGGTGCATGCACCTAGGGTAACCTACATATAGCCTATAGATTACAAAGAGTCTCTAGGACCATACGAGAAGGATTGCATAACTTGCAAAATTCAGAAGGAGAAAATTAGGAGCTTATCTGAATAAAACTCCCGCGTGCGTCAGGTTATAAATACTTGTTTCTGAAGGAAGCAGCAGGGCATCATCAACTAACAGAGCCTTCAGAATCACGTGTGGTATAGCAAAGCCCCAGCTAACATGCTTGGCTGATCTCCTGGAAACAAGAAAGAAGTATCGAGTCTATATCCACTTTCATCACATCTTCTCCAGGAAGAAAGAAAGCACCATCATCTACAACATTCAGTAAATCAGTCAGTATGCTCCTCTTTATTGTCCAGCCAATTCTTACTTGCTGAAAGTACTTTTTTTTCAAATTCATATTCACCTAGCAAGTCACCTCATTCCTTAATAGACCCCTTCCCCTCACCTTCATTGCATTAATCTTATTTCTATAATTCCCGCAGGCTAAACTAGGCACTAGAGAAGAGACACACAACTGACCTTCATTTCAAACAAGAGCTCTTCGAGCATGTGCCCATCTCCTTTGCGTTACTGCAAGCACACAGCTGAGATCTCATTTCTTCCAATTTCTACAGCCTAATATCAGGAATAAACATATTTGCACCATCCTCTCCTCACATGACTTGATTCTTAATTTGAGGACCACCAGTAAGTCTGCAATTTCTGTGTTTGAAATTCTGCAAGATTCTATAACTACGCTATATCTGACAGATAGTACTTGCATGCCTAGACTGAGATTTAACTGAAAAGAGTGTACAAAGAGATGACATTTGGTATAACTGAGAAAAAAATACTGCATTACCTTAAATGTTAAGACCAAGCTTGGTTAAGATATCATCTCTGGGGCCATCTCTTGGCTCAGGTAATAACATGACCCTTTTTAAGATTACCTTAACATAAGTTCCTTCATATTGTATGAAATGCCCTTTGTTTTTCGGCACCATACCATACAAGCATCAATTTGTGTCTCCGGTACAAATACAAGGGCCTTTGAAATATCTGTTACGTAGTGCTACATGGGTAGCATGGTTTTTGAGTCGCGACTCATGCGAGTCGCTCTGGGGCAGCGACTCGGAAGAAGTCGAGCCTGCGTTGTGACTAGTCGCGACTGAGAGTCGCGAGTCGACACTAAGTTGAGTCGACCATATTTTTGCGACTCATAGACTAGTCGTCGACTAGTCGCGACTAGTCGAGCGACTCAAAATCCATGATGGGTAGGCTGTCAAGAAAATGCTACTAGCCAACTACTGAAGTATTCAGTTTTTACGTCAGATGCTCCTAGAAAAAGTATCAGCCAGTAGCCCATCCAAGAATATAAGAGAAAAATAAACAAAAAACGTGATATAAACTACTAGTAAACAATGACCTGCTTCCACAACAGTTAATGTCTTATAAACAAAGCTACTGCAGGAAGAATGAAGAGTTTCAGCTTAGAAGAACTAGAGGAAGCAACCAACAGACTAGTTCAAAACTGCAACCTCAGCAGTGACTAACACGTTAATTCCAGATTTGTTCCCACGAAAAAAGATGTTCAACCAATTTTGGGACTTCATATCATCTTTCATGTTAGACCCGTCTCTTTCGGCAGCCCTCGTTGACCGGTGAAGACCTGAGAACCACACCTTTCACTTTCGTTGGGGGGAGCTTGTGCCTACCTTGAAAGATGTGTCCATGATCATGGGTTTGTCAATTAGTGGTGAGCCGTTGGTCCCTCCAACATGCTCAACATCTTGGCGGCACGATGTCTCACTCCATCTTGGGGTAACAATGCTTGAATCAAATTGTGCTGGGGGGGCACAGGTTGTCCCATTCAATTTGCTTCGTGACTCATTTAAAAAATGTACCAGCACACCCAGATCATGGGAAGTTGAAGAGGCATCTGTTTGTGTATTTGTTGCTCCTCTTCGGTATGATTTTCCCTTCATCACACAGTGACATAGTTATCCCCGGCCTCATTAAGAATATTATTACCAGAAAAAAACTTTACCTGAGAACCCCATAAACAACTTTGGTTTTGTTATGCTCTGTCA
>NC_041391.1:43220820-43233092 GCF_002162155.2 Triticum dicoccoides | reverse complement strand
CCACCTGAAAAACAGGAATTAAGAAAGCTATGTTACTTTGTGTTTCCTATGAGTTTCTCCAGTTGTGATCTTGAGGAGAGTCTTGGGAACACCTCTCCGTTAGACGACCCCAAATATTATAGCTCACACACCCGTACAACTATGGTAAGATGGGATAAAGCCCTTTAACTATGGCAAGCCGGTGGACACATGTCCCAAAACAAATGGCCTACAGATGTGGTGCACGGTTGTTACCCCGAATACCACCACTAGTTTGAGGTTTTGAATGAGTTACTAATCACATGGAACCCATGAACTTAGAATAAAATTAATATGGTGTTCAGTTCACAATAATGCATCAACACCGACTGCATGAGTGATAGCGGCTTCAGGCTCACTCACTGTAACTTATTGTACATGCGGTTTGTTAAGCTCTATAACGCGGAGCATATCATGAAGCAGTTCAATCTCTATCAGGAGATCACACCATCCTTACCGAAATGTGTCGATGACGAAATTCATAAGTAAGCTCCGACCACCCTAAATAATTTTTCTAGTGTTTTCTAATCATTAACATCTTTTCAACTAAATCTTCATACTTTGGTACATGGATTTCAGGCTGGAAAATAAAGGTAGGGGTGGTTTCGACCTGGAATGCACACAACAGTCAATGGGCATACATGTTGAACAGTGAAGCGCAATAAATATAGTACATCAAGGTAGTTAATTTTGTATTGCTGTTGTTTTTATGTACAGAAACCTGCTGATGAAATTATTTCCTTATGCAGACCACACGATGACACTAGAACTGATGTGTACAAGCAGTGGTACCGCAAGAACACGCATATTGTGCTAACCTGTTAACACATCTCAGTCGCGGGGAGCAGTTACATGGAAAGATTGACCGGTCAACAACTTACCTTCGTGACTACACGATACAAAACATTTCTATTATTGTTTTTTGTAGCTGAAATTCAGTGTCATAACAACCACATTTCATTTAGGTTGATCAGTTTAACCAAATGGGGGAGGTGGTGGAGGTCGCCTTGCGGGTGCAAGGCATGCTACAAAAGGGAAAGTCACACCTGAAGTGTCTTTTGGACATGAGCAAGAATGGTATTAAAAAATGGGGTTGTGGTCGAGACGACACTCGAGCATACGATATGTCGGAAGCGCGGTCAGCGTATAGGAGGGTCCGAGTACGACAACGCCATTGCTACGGCATTACTCATCTCTACTACTATGTAGCCCTTATTCAGGGGCGCTCAGTCAAGGGCATACATCTCAAGACCATGGTGTAGTGTTTGGCTTGGGTTCGATGCCTGAGTAGACTCATTTACCGGTGACCATCCCGTATGCAGGACAATGCTCATACACTCAAGGCGATGGATCTTAGTCCTATATATCTCTGCACACTTGGGATCTCAGCGCCTGAGGAGACTCGTTTACCGTGGTCATCCTGTACGCCGGACAATGCTCATACACTGAAGGCAAGGGACCTCAGCCATTTCCCTCTATGCATGTACTATCTCAGTCCTATCGGCATTTCTTGTACATTTATATGATAACATATATTATTCTGTAACGATTCATTTTTGTAACAATGATGGGCGAGTACAGAGGACAATACTCCGACAGTCAATGACAGGATCACAATACTACAACACCACTCAAGTATGTTATTATATGATAGGTAAATAATCGCATACAACATTTCCATGGCTATTATGTACAGATCATTTTCGCCCGCACAAAAGTACTAATCCCACATGGGACGACATGGAAAGTCAATTAGGCCACAACATGGACATCCCCGGACCATCCCATGGAACTCGCGGCGTGGTTCCAGAATTACTTAAGACTTCTTTGGTTATGACCCTATTGGCACATTTGTGATCCCTCCGGGTTGGAACCCAGCACCGCCAGTTCCCTATTAGGATCTTGGCATGAATTTCAGACTCCACCACCTATGTAAAAGATACCGGCAGGTGAAGATCATGGCCAGTACGGTCGAGGTTTTTGTGAACCTCAGCCCCTTGTCCACACCTCATACTTTACGGTCCTCGGAGGAGAACACATGCCCATCCTCGTCGTTAGGGTGACACATTTATCTACGTGTATTTTATCTATGTTAGGTCGCTACGTGAGCACACCTTGTGGGATGATACATTTATCTACCTATAGCAGAAGAGCACACCTTGTAGCAGGGCAAGGTAGTACAAGGTGTCCATCGCTGGCGCCAGATTTGATGTTTCTCCGGCTGAGTTGCCCTCATAATCGTGCTCAATCAAACGCTACAGTGAAATCCCTCCGGACAACAATATCCCAAGCACATAATTACCAAAGGGCACAATAATGCAGCCAACACCACTAGTTGAACCAACACCGGAACACATGCAAGCAAGTAACGTGCAATATACACCAGACCAATATGGTTCGGAGGTTCACCCGACGCAATTGAGAAAAATCCCACCAACCCTCCATAAAATGCATCCATCATACATCTTAGTTTTTCATTCAAAACAACATCAAAGACCCTGTTGCACATTTTCCCGAGTCGGAAATGGGATAAATTAAGAATAAGCTTTAGCAAAAGGAAACTATTTCTAATTGGATTTAAATCCAATATACATCTTCCTTGATCATCGTAGGGGCAGGTCGAGTTTAGTAGACACTCTTAAAGAAACCAGTCAAAAGTTTACGCGTAGTGACACGCCCGTGCGTTTGAGGGCGCGTGGGCAATGCCAATCTTTGATAGCAAGACGGCATCGGTATGTCTACACCCAACCGGGTGCAGGATTACATCCACATGCAAAATTCCTCAATGAATAGGTACATGAGTGATATATTACGCCCATGGCGTACTACTCAAAGAAACCGGTCGGTACATTCGATAATGGCAGCGGACAATTCAAGGGTGATGCTCTGGAATCTGGAGAGGTCGAACGGTGCAATGCAAATGAATGTATTACCTATATACAACTCATATGCTCTGTAGAATATGAAGAGAGAGGTCCATAGTTCAACCCTTTGTCACAAATGTCGTCTAAGAATCAACTCTTAACTTTGAAACCGTACAAGTTACGAACCCTATTAAACAATCAAAACCAGTAGTTTCAACTCCGCCCTCTCCTCAAACCAGTTTTGATGACTTGGAGTGGTTCTGACCAGTTGACCGCCCAGTCAACTGCCACGTCACCCAGAATTGAAAAAAAAAATGAAAGTGGCGCTGATTCCCATGGGGTAACTGTATATTTTTTTTCCTCAATTTTCTTTGAATAAGTTATATGAAATCATACCTACCATGGTGATCATTTTGGAAAAGTTCCAAACATTTTTGCCAAACCGATTAAAATACAAGTAAAATACATATTCAACCCCCCTTTTGGTCAAATTGGCCAAAAAATGGAAGCGTCCAGAAAATTTTGAAAACATTCTGTAAAATCAACACTACCGTGGTGATCATTTTGGGAAAGTTTCAAACCTTCTCGCAAAATGGTTTAAAAAATACAAAACAATACATATTCAGCCCCTTTTTGTCAAATTTTGACCCCCCAAAAAAGAAAAAATTGATAATTTTCTGTAAAATGAATACTAACATGGTGATCATTCTGGGAAAGCTTCAAACGTTTTTGCCAGAGAGATTAAAACATACAGAAAAATACATATTCAGTCCCCTTTTTTGTCAAAATTTGACAAAGATGAAAGTGTCCAAAAAAATAATTTGTTTCTGTAAAATTAACACTACCATGGTGATCAATCTGGGAAAGTTTCAAACTTTTCTACCAAACAGATAAAAAAATGCAAGAAAAAGACATATTCAACAAAAATATTGAGTGGCGTGGAAGCTGACTAGGCAGCTGACTGGGCGGTCAAGTGGTCAAAACCACTTCAACTCACCAAAACGGTTTGAGGAGAGGGCAGGATTGAAACTTGACTAGTTTTGACAGTTCAAGGTTGTAACTTAGACAGTTTCAAAGTTTAGGGTAAATTATTGGACATATGTGACGATTTAGGGTTGAAATACGGAGTTCTCTCTAATATGAACCATATGCTACAATGACTTGCATGCCAAGAAGATGGAACATCTATATAGACGTACCCAACACATAGGATATCACATACAGCTGGAAATGCATGATAAGGACATAAAACTCTTGTTTCATATAAGCATAGATATAAAGCTTTCTAAACCTATAAAAACCCACCCGAGAAATCTAATAGTAACTGATTGTACAAATAAGCTCCGTACGTACACAGAAACCAAAAAAAATGTGTTGAGCTAAAAGAAGAAGCATAGTAAGATACAAGGGTGATGAATGTCAAACACCGAAAATCCTCTTTTGTGGCATAGAGACAAAACCACCGAGAAGTATGACGGTGGCCCAAGTAAGCACCAGGAAACCCAAGCCTTGATGGCCATGGATAGGTAACCCATGAACACGGCATAACTGTTGAAAGTACTGACCTCACTCCAATCGCTGCCATCATGAAGATATTGCCTGTGACCCGCCATAATTCCTGGCCCCTAAAGAGTCGATCCACCAGATCAATCCGATGGTACTCCCTCCGTCTCAAAATAAGTGTCTTAACCTTAGTACAATTTTGTACTAGAGTTAGTATAAGGTCTTATTTTGGGACGGAGGGAGTATTAGCTAGCTTACAAAAGAAAAGAAAAAATATATGTTCATACTTGATACAAAACAAAATAAGAAGAAGAAAAGCAAGAAGAAGAACCAAAAGAAAAGAGAGGAAATCAACTGATCCGATGCATTTAAGAGATTGATCTGACCTGCAAGATGTGAGAGGAATCTATCATGGCGCAAACTTCGTCAGGCTGTGAGCCACGAGGAATTAAAAGAGGCAGTTCTAATCGATGGCATGGTTTGGGAGGTAAACTATAAGTTTATTTTATGCAGAGAACACGATTAGATATTGATTAACCAGCCAGCCTGTCCAGCTTAGCTTGCTCCATCAACTAACATGGTTTTGGGGGTAGACGATAAGCTTATTTTAGGTAGAGAACACAATACGATATCCTGTTCAGCTTAGCTAGCTCACATGGAGCGCGTGCATATATAACACAAGCACACCTCCAGGTAGCTAGTATTTTGTTCAAGTAACCTATATCTGCTATTAGTTCACACCTTGAGCAGCAGCAGCAATCAAGGTCTGATGGACACCGCTTTCTGGTCTATTTCTGTCTCTCTCTTGGTGAGAATCTCCGCTCGCTCGGCGGAATGGTTGGGAAGCTTATTGGATCACGCACCCTGGAATTATCAATATACTCCACGGAAAACATCCTCTAATAAGAAACTGCTACATCTCGTCTACAAAAGGCATGAACATGTTTCAGGGTTCTTCCCAAATTCTGGTTCAGAAACGCTTTCGGTTGCGTGCAATTGAAGTGACACCACTATATATTTGTGCCATTTCACTTGTAAAATGCACTGAAGGATGGAATTAGTGATGATGTTTCTCTGCCATTTCATTAGCAATTGGCTATTTACAAATTTTGCAGCCTCCAGGTGCTGAATAGACCCCCAATCATCTCCCTGACACTAACTGAGACCCGTGGAAGTGGCACAGGCGGTGTACCCATGGCAGGACATAGATCTATCAAGCACAATAAATATCTTTCCAACCAGTTTCACAGGGGGTAGATTCATTCTACTCGCGAAAAAAGGGGGCTAGATTCATTCCATAACCACCCTTAAAAACATAAGCAGAACAACTTGGTTAATGATTAACGAAGGACAAATAAACCTCAGCTACAATGCAGAACATGATCATATAATCTAGTAAAACAGAAACACCTATTATAATGCTGTAAGTTTGTACCTGCTCGTGAGTGCAATCCTGTCCTCCAATTCTGGTTCATCGCATAATTGTACGAATGAAGATGGCAAGACATAATTCACAGGTTGCGTAGCTCCCACCGGCATCGAACAGCAGCTCCTAGAGGTAGAGTAAGAATGAAGACCCTTAACACCAGAAATTTCCCGGCATACAAAACAAAAGTTCAGAGCACGAGTCTCCATTCCAGAGTATGCTTAAAACAAGACTGAAAGTAATTTACCATGCAAGTATCAGGTTCAGTATTGATACTTGTAATATAACTAATACTCCCTCCGTCCCAAAATTCTTGTCTTAGATTTGTCTAAATACGGATGTATCAAGACAAGTTTTAGTATTAGGTACATCCGTATCTAGACAAATCTAAGACAAGAATTTTGGGACGGAGGGAGTACCATTTAGCCTCTCTGAAAAAATCCCCAAATGTTCACTGTTCTGTATTTGACTTAATATGGTGGCATATTAAACGCCATTTACTGGGCACGCCCCTGATTTTGGCAACAACATAATAGTGTGTCAACTCACTGCATGGTTCACCAAACAAAAACACACTGCATTTTTTGGATTTGCAATTCCTTGAATGGAATGAGTAAATTATTCATCTTTTCGAGTAGAATTATAGATGTATCAAGTTTAGTCTGAAGTCTGAACATTTGCTGATGACTCCAAAGGACAACAATAGCATGAGCACATTGGGTTGTTTAATTGCCTTTGACAGTGGGTGCATGCACCTAGGGTAACCTACATATAGCCTATAGATTACAAAGAGTCTCTAGGACCATACGAGAAGGATTGCATAACTTGCAAAATTCAGAAGGAGAAAATTAGGAGCTTATCTGAATAAAACTCCCGCGTGCGTCAGGTTATAAATACTTGTTACTGAAGGAAGCAGCAGGGCATCATCAACTAACAGAGCCTTCAGAATCACGTGTGGTATAGCAAAGCCCCAGCTAACATGCTTGGCTGATCTCCTGGAAACAAGAAAGAAGTATCGAGTCTATATCCACTTTCATCACATCTTCTCCAGGAAGAAAGAAAGCACCATCATCTACAACATTCAGTAAATCAGTCAGTATGCTCCTCTTTATTGTCCAGCCAATTCTTACTTGCTGAAAGTACTTTTTTTTCAAATTCATATTCACCTAGCAAGTCACCTCATTCCTTAATAGACCCCTTCCCCTCACCTTCATTGCATTAATCTTATTTCTATAATTCCCGCAGGCTAAACTAGGCACTAGAGAAGAGACACACAACTGACCTTCATTTCAAACAAGAGCTCTTCGAGCATGTGCCCATCTCCTTTGCGTTACTGCAAGCACACAGCTGAGATCTCATTTCTTCCAATTTCTACAGCCTAATATCAGGAATAAACATATTTGCACCATCCTCTCCTCACATGACTTGATTCTTAATTTGAGGACCACCAGTAAGTCTGCAATTTCTGTGTTTGAAATTCTGCAAGATTCTATAACTACGCTATATCTGACAGATAGTACTTGCATGCCTAGACTGAGATTTAACTGAAAAGAGTGTACAAAGAGATGACATTTGGTATAACTGAGAAAAAAATACTGCATTACCTTAAATGTTAAGACCAAGCTTGGTTAAGATATCATCTCTGGGGCCATCTCTTGGCTCAGGTAATAACATGACCCTTTTTAAGATTACCTTAACATAAGTTCCTTCATATTGTATGAAATGCCCTTTGTTTTTCGGCACCATACCATACAAGCATCAATTTGTGTCTCCGGTACAAATACAAGGGCCTTTGAAATATCTGTTACGTAGTGCTACATGGGTAGCATGGTTTTTGAGTCGCGACTCATGCGAGTCGCTCTGGGGCAGCGACTCGGAAGAAGTCGAGCCTGCGTTGTGACTAGTCGCGACTGAGAGTCGCGAGTCGACACTAAGTTGAGTCGACCATATTTTTGCGACTCATAGACTAGTCGTCGACTAGTCGCGACTAGTCGAGCGACTCAAAATCCATGATGGGTAGGCTGTCAAGAAAATGCTACTAGCCAACTACTGAAGTATTCAGTTTTTACGTCAGATGCTCCTAGAAAAAGTATCAGCCAGTAGCCCATCCAAGAATATAAGAGAAAAATAAACAAAAAACGTGATATAAACTACTAGTAAACAATGACCTGCTTCCACAACAGTTAATGTCTTATAAACAAAGCTACTGCAGGAAGAATGAAGAGTTTCAGCTTAGAAGAACTAGAGGAAGCAACCAACAGACTAGTTCAAAACTGCAACCTCAGCAGTGACTAACACGTTAATTCCAGATTTGTTCCCACGAAAAAAGATGTTCAACCAATTTTGGGACTTCATATCATCTTTCATGGCAAAAAATGATAACCCTTTTTCATTGAAAGATAGTTTGACTCAGGATTGCATTGAAAGCTGCAATGGCAATTGAGAACATAAACATATAGGTCCTGCAGATATACTCTTCATTAATATATTTGAAAGCATTTGCAGAATGCCCTGATGTCACACTCTTAGTTCTCAGTATGCATGACAATATGATATCAGGATGGACAGGTTAATTGCAGTGTATCTTTCTTCTCCACTGAATGATGTAATGGACATACAATACGAGAAGGATTACCAAACTAGAAAAATTCAGATAGAGAAAAGTAGGAGCTTCTCTGAGTAAAAACCCCGCACACGTCAGGTCATAAAAGTAGGAGTACTTGTTACTGAAGGAAGCTTCAGAGCGTCATCAACTAACAGAGCCTTGAGAATCACGTGTGGTATAGCAAGGCCCCAACCACCAAGATTGGTTGATTGACATACAAGGACTAACAATAAAATTATCAGTTTCATTCAGGACGAGCGATGTCAAATAAGCATGTACCTGACATACTATAGCAGACAACCAACATCCACTCGGGCAATGAACACAGACAGAGATTACCAGCTCACTACACATAGTGTAAACATTTTTGCGCCATACGCAGTTCTCATGGCCCATTCTTGGTCATGTAATTCTGAAATTAGAAGGCACTTCCCTACAAGTGGCAGCACAGTCTTCGGCGAGGTGGGGGCAGCTTCCTTGTGAGGACATACGAACTTTTCCATGAAAATTTTCTGTCACCAAGGCTGCTGAATAGTAGTTCCACTCGCGCTCTAGCAATCCATTTTCCTGCTTCCTGGTTCATGTAAATCTGAATGTAGCAGGCACCTGTCCTGTGCAAGCAGCTGCATAGTCTTCAGCAAGGTGTGGTGCAGCTTGCTTGTGAGGGCATATGAACTTCTCCACAAATACCTTCTCGCTGATCGAGACCATAGCATAGTAGTCTCTGCCGTGACTTAACAATCCATTTTCCTTAAGAAACCTCATAACATAGTACCGGGGCCTGAGCCGGCCCTCCAGGCTGTAAGTGAGCATAGCGGGTCGATGAGAAATGTACGCCGGTTCCAAGCCCACCTTAGAGCGGAGGAACTCGGACTTGAGCTGCAGCACGTCCTTTGACCGTCTCAGCAGAGTCGGCAACTTGGACACAGCAATGCCAACATCGGCATCCGACCACCTCAATGTCTTCTTCAACTGTTCCACTTTGGCAGTAATCTTCTCCTCGCTGAGAAATGCGACAGCATGCAGTGCCTGCCTAAACATCCCAGAGCCACGGGGCACACCTATACGTTCGGCGGTCGCGACCATCTCCAGGGCACGCTCTGGGCTGGCGGTGATGATCATCGGTATTTGAATGAACAGCTTGGCAATATCACAAGCACCTAGCCCGCACTCTGCCAGGAGCTTCACATTGGGCTTGACCACCCTCTCGAGGTGGGAGCCGAGGAAGCCGGAGCCGTGTTTGAGCGGCCGGAGCAAGTTGTCGATGGAGCCCAAGAGCGGCAGGTAGTACTCCAGCTTGGAGACGACGGATCTATGGCGGAATTGTCCCGGGGCGAGCGAGACGAGGCGCGCGATATCAGAAGGGGATAGACCGAGCCCGGTGAGACCGACGACGACGGGGGACAGGGTTGTCTCCACGCCGGCGCAGAGGAACTGCGGATCCTTGGCGACGACGGCGGCGACATCAGCGCCGGAGAGGCCGAGGCCGGCGAGGAATGCGAGGACGGCGTCTGGCTTGGATGGGGACTTGAGGTGCGAGAGCTTGGCGGAGGCCTTGAGTGCCTGGGCAGGGGTGAGGCCGCAGGTGCCGACGAGGTAGTCCTCGACGGCGAATCCAGGGTTCGCGGAAATGGCGGCCGCGGCCGCGGAGAGGAGGCGGTGGAGGGAGAGGAGAGGGAGTGTGGAAGGAGCTGGTGCGGCGGAGAGGAGATGGGAGAGGGCGCGCTGCCGGAGGTGGAGCATGGCGCCGCGACGGCGGGGCAGCGGCGGCGGCGGAGGTGAGGAGATTCGAGTGGCGTTGAGCGCGGCGTGTGTGTCTCCGGTCGTGTGATGAAGTTTTTTTCTTTTAGTGGAGTCGTGTGATGAACTTGGCTGAGCCAAGTTACCATCCAATCCCTGCCATCCAAAGGACATCCGACGGCTCATTTCCATCTGCACGATGCCCAGAGCAAGCAGCGTTCATCATAACCCAAATAACTTCGAAGATTATTTTGACAATATACTGATCCACGATGCGTCTCTACCAAACTACAAAAGTCGGATTCATAATTTTGTTCAGCATTTGTTATTCATGACAAATTTTCGATAGGCACGCAAAACCAACAAGTAGGGTGGGAGTTCTGTGGTGGTATTATAAGAAGGCAGTTGCCGGGGTATCCAACGTCGGCCCTCAAACCGCGTGGTCCGGGCATGTTTTGTCATCCAACGTGGTCGTCGCCAGTGGGCACCTTCTTCGATCCCGTGACCTCCTCCGGTCGGTGTCGCTGCGGCGGCGGCAAGCTCAGCGCCGCAAGCCCGCCCCCGTCGACAAAGCAGCAGCAGCGCGAGGCCGACGTCGTAATCGACATGCTCGCCGCCAAGAAGCCGTTCCCACCGGGTTGCGCTAGCACGAGAGTAGTGCGTGACAAAGAGCTAGGAGCTAAGGAATAAGGATCGACCGATGGCAATGGAGTCGCTCCCACTAGGCTTCGACGACGCCATGGACACCACCCTCTGGTCCTTCCGGGAGAAGTTCTAGCCCCAAAAGGTGAATTGCCACCACAACACTTCGACAAGCTCATCACCACTGCCGACCCCGACGCCAGGCCATCGCTCGGTCTGGCCAATCGCCTCTTCGACAGCTTCGAGAGGTTGTAGGCCGTGGTCACCACCATGGATGACGTCGACATATGATCTTGCTACGCTGATACAAAGCCCATCTTGCAGGAAGTCATGACAAGAATGGCCTCCCTTGCCTGTGCGCACTTCCCGCCCAAAACATTCAACGCCACTCCAGAGGGTCAATGTCGCATTCATGCCTGGCCAGAGCGAACGCAATCACTCACTGTTGCCGGCATTGAAGCAGCGTGTTGGCGAGAGAGCGCTGCTCGTGCCGCTTCTCGGTGCAGGCGACTATTCCATGTTCAAACGACACGTCGTCGATCCGTCTCCCTACATTAATGATATGTTGTTGCCGAGGAACCTACTCTGGCGCCTCTCGTCCGTCCATCTGTCGCCCATCATTAACCAGACTGCCACGACCCATTGCCATTCACACGGGATATAAACTCCAGGGCCAGTCATAGCTGCAATCATCCTCCTCTGGTTCCTTTCTCTTCACGCTTCAAAGCCCTCTGGGCAGCCTCTCTTCCGAGCAGAAAAGGGAGATGGCGGCAATTTTTGCCGGCAGGCAGACGGAGGCCGACACCGCCCCAATGGAGGAAGCGGTCGAGGACGAGCCAGCGCCACCCTCAGCATGCAACGAGAGGAGTGGAAGGCTAAGTTCTGGTAGGTGCAGGCCGACCAAGCCTACAACCTCCATCTCCTTGACGAGCACCGACGCGTAATGGTGTTGCTCACCATTGGCGCCTCCATCATGTCGGATGTGGACGTGCCCAAGCAGGAGGCGTTGCTCGAGTCTTACCGGTCAGCCCGCGAGATCCGCCACGACCATTGGCGGTACCGCCAACGTCAGGCGGAGTTAAAAGCCACGTACAAGATGATGGACGAGGCGGCAGATGAGGTTTTCGACAAGAGCGACAACAAGGTGGACATCGCCAGCTCCGCCTCTACCAGACCGCGCCCCGCCGCCATGACCACAAAGTCGACATATCCGTGGGCACCGTGGACAGCAAGGAAGAGTACTGCATGGTAGGTCGATGTTGCTCGGGTCCCGCCGCCACCACAGAATCCACCCGAATCCGGCTGCTTATGGCCACTGCAGTCACTACCTCCCCGCCCGCCACCAGATCGACTGCCCCCTCTTTTCCTATGGTCGCCACTACCGCCTCAACCCCATGCAGCCGCGCGCAGCCGCCTACCCTCCCGTGCTCCACCACTGGCACACTTTCGTCGTCGGATCCACCGGATACCGTCC
>NC_041391.1:43195901-43220199 GCF_002162155.2 Triticum dicoccoides | reverse complement strand
CGTCGTCGTGCCCCAAGCGAAAGAGACAGACGACATCCATTGCGTTCGGTTATGGGCAATCCAGCCGCTGCATTGCTGGGCTGACATGCGACGAGCAGCAACATTGGTTTGAATCCCGAAGGTGGAGGTGTTCACCGGCGAGATTGTGTCCCATGTTGAGAAAAGGGAAACTTGTGTCACCCTAGAGCAACACGACATACGTGAGAGGCTGAGAGCGATGAGACAACTATGGGGAGGTTCGCCGTAGAAAATCCGGACCTCAACAAGCGGAGTTAGAGTCCTAGGTGCGGCGCAACAAGGTGGTGAAGAAAGCGGCAAAAGAGGACGAGGTTGGCCCCTCGTCAAGGGTGATCAAGGTCGAGTCGGGTGACGAGGATCAGCCCAACAAGGATGACGACATTGACTATGACAATCTTAGTGAAGAGGAGTAGTTATGTAGTTTAAGTTTAAGTTTGTAGCCAAACTATGTTAAGTTTGCATGTTTAAAACTTTGAATGTTTGGATCAAATTTGCAACATCAAGTTAGTTTGGTTGTTTCGTGTGCCCCATTTCAGGGCAGTCGTTGGAGTAGTGGTGCCCTTTTTTAGGGCTGCTGTAGACAAGAAGAAAAAAATGGTTGCCTTCAACAGTTTTTCCAGTACCCTATCTTAGGGCAGCTGTTGGAGATGCTCTTAGCAACCTCTGTACATGTCCTCCTCGCGGTCAGTACTGTTCCAAATTGTGGCACGGCCAGGGTTCCGGATATGAAAACAAAATTGTAGAAGTAAAATAGAGAAAACCATTAAAAATGAATAGAGGTTATCACAATACAACATGGAATTAGCGTCCCGATGAGGGTTGGATAAAACTGAACACAGATGGCTCTTTTGTTGATTCTGACAATGCGGGTGCTGGCATGATCCTGCGAAACTCTACTGGGGGGATCATCTTTTCGGCATGCAGAGCGTTATTTTCTTGCAGAGATGCGGTTGAAGCGGAACTAGGGGCAATCATGGAAGGTTTATCTCTAACGATACAAAGATCCGAATTGCCCGTTGTTGTCGAGACGGATTCAAGCATGGCAGTGGGCATGCTAACTTCTGTTGGAGTCGACCAATCAATTTATGCTGCTTTGGTGAATGAAATAAGGCTTCTTATGCGCCTTAGACAAACTTGTATTACTCATGTCGTGAGAGACCAGAATAAAGCTAATGATAGTTTGGCTAGATTTGCTCGTGTTGAGGGGCGAACTATGACCTGGTTGGGGTCTGGTCCAGACGAAGTCTTGGGTATTTCCCTTGATGATTGTAAAGACATTATTACTTGAGTAATACAAGTGTTCCCGCAAAAAAAACATGGACTTAGCGTCGAAATAAAAAATCCAGAATCAAAAACGTCCAAACAGACTGTGAATGGAACCACAAGTCAAATTTTGCAATTCCACGTCCAATACTGACATGTAAACAGGACATGATTGATTATATTTTCTAAAAAATAATCAAAATAATATCATTCATTTTTTCACAATGAAAAATAATATCTTTCAAGTTGAATATTTATTTATATTACTACAAAACAGGCATTGGGTAGGGCAACAATTACAAAAAGAAAATAAATGGAGGTCCTCAATGGACCATGGACCACCCATACACGGACTACTACATAACAACTGCACATTGCAGATTTCATCAAGAGATCACAGTTCGCTCCTGGTTGCCGCTCGCTCGGCAGACAAGACGAACAGTATAAATTTGTGAAACTTCAGATCAAGTACTGTGAGTGTGAGGCAGATCCAAAATACAACAGGACATGCTTCGCTTGACAGAGTCAGGATTTACTTCTTTTTGAGGAATCAGAGTCCGGATTATAAGCTCAGGAAAATCAGGTTTATGTGCTACTGAGAGCTAAATATTTTCCGGACGGCGATTTAATGAGTGCAAATCTAAAAAGGGGCTCCTCTTTTACTTGCAAAGTATCATGGCCGGAGTGAACTGTCTGAAAAATGGTTATATTTGGCGAGTTGGAAACGGACATAATATTGATATTTGGAGAGATGCATGGATTCCTAACCGTGCAAATAGGAAAATTATTACTCATAGAAGGGGACAACTACTATCAAAGGTTTGTGATCTTATTGACCCAGTCACGAATTTTTGGGATGAAGATTTGGTGAGACAAACATTATGGCCAATTGATGCTCAAAGGGTATTAGCAATTCCACTTCCCATGTGTAATATGCCTGACTTTATTGCTTGGTGCTATACAAAAAATGGTAAGTTCACTGTTCGATCGGCTTATTTGGAAGAATGGAACCAACAACATGGGAAAAAATTAGAACACGCAAACGGAATGGATAGAACCAATGTCAACCATATATGGGGTAAGATTTGGAAACTATCCTGCCCGGCAAAAATTAAAATTTTTATATGGCGTACACTGCATGGTACCCTCCCATGCCGAGTTACACTTGCCAACAGACATATAAAAGTTTCATCCATTTGCCCTTCATGCTCGAATGGACCGAAGGATACAAAACATGTCTTGTTTCGGTGTCAGAAGGCGAAAGAAGTTTGGGAAAAACTAGGCCTACAAGAGGTGATCCATAAAGCCTGTGTTGTTGATCACGCGGGAGGTGCGGTGCTAGAATTCTTACTCCTTATGAAAGATCAAGAATTAAACATTAAGGGCATCTAGAACGCACGTGAGTTAATAGCTATTACAGCTTAGTATCTATGGTGGGATGGACGTCAACTGGTCCATGACGGAAAGTTACAGGATGCAAATCAAACTTTGATGGGGGCTTGTGCTATAACGGCAAACTATGTCAATGCATACTCTCCTAAGGCAACTCGCAAAACAGGGGATGGAGTATCCCTCCTAGGGAATTTGTGAAGCTGAATGTTGATGCCGCTTTTGATCATGATCTTCTTCAAGGTGCAGCTGGGGCGGTCCTGAGAGATGATAAGGGAACGTTCATTGTTGGAGGAAACTGGAGGATTTGACTGGTGTGATGATGTATTAACAGCAGAAGTTCTGGCTCTTAAATTTGGTTTATTCCTAGCACAGAAGGCGGGCTGCAATCACCTTGTTGTAAACTCAGATAACATGGAAGTGATTGACATAATGAAGAATGGAGGACACTCGGCGGGAGCGACAATTGCAGTTTTTGATGATTGTTACTTTTTGGCTTGTGATTTTCCTATAGTTAAATTTGAACACTGTAATTGGGAAGCAAATAGAGTGGCCCATGAAATAGCGAGGTTAGAAAAATTTTCAGCCACTAGGGATTAGTTTGAGGAGCCTATGAAGGATATTGTACCTCTTCTTATGGATGATGTAACAATTATTTCTAATTAATAAAGTTGAAGTTTTATTTCAAAAAAAGAACTTCCAAGATTATTTTGAGAATATACTGATACACGATGCGTCTACCAAACTACAAAAGTCCAATTCATAATTTTCTTCAGCATTTGTTATTCATGAAAAAAAATCGGAGGCACAAAACCCACGAGTGGGGTGGAAGTTTTGTGGTGGTATTATAAGAAGGTAGTTGTCAGGTTAAGGATATCTCCAACACCGACCCTCAAATCGCCCGCATACGTCCGGACCGCGCGGTTTGTGCGTGTTTTTCCATTCAACACTCTCGACGCCAATGGACACCTTCTTCGACCCCGTGACCCCATCTGACTGACGCCGTTGCGACGGCGGAAAGCTCGGCACCGCAAGCGCGCCCCCGTCGACGGAGCAGCAACAGCGCAGGGCTGGCGTCGTGATCGACATGCTCGCTGCCAAGAAGTCGCTCTCACCGGGTTGCGCCAGCGCGAGAGCAATGCATGACAAAATGATAGGATCTAAGGAGTAAGGATCGACCGATGGCAATGGAGCCGCTCCCGCTGGGCTTCGGCGATGCCATGGACACCACCCTCTTCTCCATCCTCTGGTCCTTCCAGGAGGAGTTCCATCCCCAAAAGGTGAATTGCCGCCACAACACTTCGACCAGCTCATCACCGCCGCCGACCCACGACGCCAGGCCACCGCTCCTCAGCCTGGCCAGCCAGCTCTTCGACAGCTTCGAGAGGCCGCAAGCCGCCATTACCACCATGGATGACGCTGACATAGGATCATGCTACGCTGATACAAAGCCCATCTGGCAGGAAGTCGTGACAAGAATGGCCTCCCTCGCCCGTGCGCGCTTCCCGCCCAAAACATGCAGCGCCGCTCCGGAGCGTCAATGTTGCATTCATGCCTAGCCAGAGCGGACACGACCTCTTACTGATGCCGGCATTGAAGCAGCGCGTCGGCCGAGAGAGCGTCGCCTGCGCCGCTTCCTAGTGCAGGCGGCTGCTCCGCGTTCAAACGACACGCCATCGATCCGTCTGCCTACATTAATGATATGTCGTTGCCGAGGAACCTAATCCGGCACCACCCATCCGTCCATCTGTCGCCCACCATTAACCAGACTGCCACGACCCATTGCCATCTGCATGCTATATAAACTCCAGCCCCGGCCATAGTCGCAGTCATCCTCCTCTGGTTCCTTTCTCCTCATGCTCCGAAGCCCTTTGGGCAACCTCTTGTCCGAGCAGAAGAGAGAGATGGCGGCAATTTTTGCCGGACGGTAGACTGGCAGGCAGGCGGAGGCCGCCGCCGTCCCAATGGGCGTCGCGGACAGCGAGGAAGACTAATGCATGGTAGATCGCTACCGCTCGGGCCCCGTCACCACCACAGAATCCGGTTTCTTACGGCCACTGCAACCACTACCGCCCGCCCTGCCGCCAGATCGACTGCCCCTCTATTCCTCCGGTCGCCACTACCGCCTCAACCCCATGCAACCGCGCGCAGCCGCCTACCCAGCTACCCTCGCGTGCTTCCACTGCTAACAAATGCAGCCGAATCCACCACTGGCGCACTTCGTCGTTGGAACCACCGGATACCGTCCTACCACCCCCACCACCTCACGTGAACGGGTCGCCACCCCCGTTGCCGACGATGTCGCCCCACGCCGAGCAAAAGAGAAAGACGGCTTCCGTTGCGTCCGGCTGCAGCAATCCAGCCACTATGTCGCCGAGCTGACATGCGACGAGCAACATCATTGGCTTGATCGCGGAGGTGGAGGTGTTCATCGGTCCCCAAGTGGAGATTATGTCCCATGCTGAGAAAAGGGAAACTTGTGTCATCCTAGAGCAACACGACATACTACGTGAGAGCGATGAATCAGCTATGGCCAGGTTCGCCGCAGAAAATCCAGACCTCAACAAGCGGAGTTAAAGTCCTGGGCGCAGCACAACAAGGTGGTGAAGAAAGTGGTGAAGGAGGACGAGGTTGGCCCCTCGTCAAGGGTGATCAAGGTCTGAGTCAGGTGACAAGGTTCAGCCCAACAAGGATGCCTGACATTGACTATGACAATCTTAGTGAAGAGGAGTAGTTGTGTAGTTTAAGTTTAAGTTTGTAGCATAACTATGTTAAGCTTGCATGTTTAAAACTTTGAATGTTTGGATCAAATTTGCAAAATCAAGTTTGTTTGGTTCATTTGTGCTGTTGGAGTAGTGGTGCCCTTTTTTAGGGCTGCTGTGGAGAAGAAGAAAAAGTGGTTGCCTTAAACAGTTTTTCCAGTACCCTATCTTAGGGCAGCTGTTGAAGATGCTCTTAGCAACCACTGTACATGTCCTCCTTGCAGTCAGTACTTTTCCAGATTGTGGCGCGCCCAGCGTTCCGGATATGAAAACAAAATTGTAGAAGTAAAACGGAGAAAACCATAAAAGAAAATGAATAGAGGTTATCACAATACCACATGGAATTAGCCCGTGAATGGAACCACAAGTCCAATTTTGCAATTCCAGGGCCAACACTGACATGTAAACAGGACATTATTGATTATATTTACTGAAAATTAAGCAAAATAATATCATTCATTTTTTCTCGATGAAAAACAGTATCTTTCAAGTTGAAATATTCTAAGAAACAGGCAATGGGTAGGACAACAATGACAAAAGGAAATGAAATGGACGTCCTCAACGGACCATCAACCACCCATACAAGGATTTCTACATAACAGCTGACCATTGCAGATTTCATTTTGAGAGCACAATTCACTACCTGTTGCCGCTCGCTCGCCAGACAATACATTTGTAAAACTTAAGAAAAAGAAATATCTCAAATACGGTGAGGGTGAGGCAAACCCAAAATACAATAAGACATGCTTCGCTTGACAGAGTCAGGACACTTTTTTTTTTAGGAATCAGACTCTAGATTATAGACTCAGGAAAATCAGGTTTATCAACAAAATCTGATCTACATAAGAGGAAACCACAAGCTATCAACGAAGCGCACATCATACCATGAGAAGGTCGTACTGTAACAGAGTTGGCGTCGGTCAATAACTCAGCTGAATCCCTGACATTCACTGAATTGGCGCCGGTCATCTATCAACAGGCCCTGCTAACATCACAATCAAACAAGGAAACTGTCACCAACCACCAACCTACCCACATCACCATGCAGCATAGTTTGGATGAACGCTAATGGGGAAATCAATTTGACAGTGGACATTCATACAATTTGCTCCAAGGTTCATGGATATAACTTCCAGGTAGATACTTTGGTTACCTGTAAAACAGACTCAAGTACTATTGGGGCCTCCAATACAGTTTACGGTTGAAAAAACAATTCAACCAAAGGCATTAGCTAACAAATGTACAAACACGCAGAGATATCACTAGCTCTGAACGAAAATTACTATACATTTATCATGCAGTGATCCTGAAGATAATGCCCAATGGATACCAGAACGAAATACATACTTATAGAGCCTGTCTGAATATTATGTGCGGATGGCGAACAAAAACTATTCATAACAGAAACAATTCATAAGGCCATCCTTGACATAACATGGCAGAGATAGCATGAAAATAAAACTACTCCCAGCCAACAAAAACTATGCATGGGTCCGGAAAATTTGGGTATCTAGCTTAGAAGCATAATCAGATATATTAGATCACATAATTAAATTGTTCGCAACAACGAGTTAACAAATTTAATAATATCATTGTCTAACTATTACTCCTTCCGTCTCATTGTTGTCTAACTATTATTCAGTTTTTGCATCAGATGGTCCCAGAAAAAGCATCATCAGCCAGTAAGCCAACCAAGAATATAAGAGAAAAATAAAGGACAAAACTGATACAAAGTACTACTCCTAGAAAACAGTGACCTGCTTTCACAACAGTTAATATTTTATAAACAAAGCTACTGCATGAAGAATGAAGACATTCAGCTAAGTTGAAGGACTAGAGGAAGCAACTAACAGACTGTCAAAACTGCAACCTCAGCAGTGATCAACATGTTGTGGCCATCAACAACTCCAGAATTATTCCCGCAAAAAAAAGTTAAACAAATTTTGGGACTTCGTATCATCTTCATGGCCATATTGAGAACCCTTTTTCATGGAAAGATAAATTGATTCAGGATTGCATTGAAAGCTGCAATTGCCACTGAGAACATAAAGATATACAGTGTGCAGACATACTCTTAATTAATACTTGAAAGCATTTGCAGAATGCCCTGATGTCACACTCTCTTAGTTATCAACATATTGGGGTTCAGAAATCAAGTTATCAGTAATGTCAAGCATTGGACACAACAAAACCAAAATTTAGTCATGAAAAGAACACCTAATCATGAATTACCAGCTTAATACGATGAGTGGAAATTTTGTTGTTGCACACGCAGCTACCCATTTTCATAGCCTGTTCTTGGTTCATGTAAATCTGAATCTAGCAGGCACCTCCCCTATGCAAGTGGCTGCATAGTCTTCAGCAATGTGTGGTGCAGCTTGCTCGTGGGGGCATATGAACTTCTCCACAAATACCTTCTCGCTGGCCACCACCATATTATAGTAGTCTCTGCCGTGACTTAACAATCCATTTTCCTTAAGAAACCTCATAACATAGTACCGGGGCCTGAGCCGGCCCTCCAGGCTGTAAGTGAGCATAGCGGGTCGATGAGCAATGTACGCCGGTTCCAAGCCCACCTTAGAGCGGAGGAACTCGGACTTGAGCTGCAGCACGTCCTTTGACCGTCTCAGCAGAGTCGGCAACTTGGACACAGCAATGCCAACATCGGCATCCGACCACCTCAATGTCTTCTTCAACTGTTCCACTTTGGCAGTAATCTTCTCCTCGCTGAGAAATGCGACAGCATGCAGTGCCTGCCTAAACATCCCAGAGCCACGGGGCACACCTATACGTTCGGCGCATGCGACCATCCCCAGGACGCGCTCTGGCTTGCCTATGATGATCCTCGGCATTCGGATGAACAGCTTGGCAATATCACAAGCACCTATCCCGCACTCCCGCAGGAAGGCTACATTGGGCTTGACCACCCTCTCGAGGTGGGAGCCGAGGAAGCAGGAGCCGTGTTTGAGCGGCCGGAGCAAGTTGTCGATGGAGCCCAAGAGCGGCAGGTAGTACTCCAGCTTGGAGACGACAGATCTATGGCGGAATTGTCCCGGGGCGAGCGAGACGAGGCGCGCGATATCAGAAGGGGATAGACCGAACCCGGTGAGACCGACGACGACGGGGGACAGGGTTGTCTCCACGCCGGCGCAGAGGAACCGCGGGTCCTTGGCGACGAGGGCCGCCACATCGGCGCCGGTGAGGCCGAGGCCGGCGAGGAAGGCGAGGACGGCGTCGGGGTTGGCGGGGGACTTGAGGTGGGACAGCTTGGTGGAGGCCTTGAGTGCCTGGGCACGGGTGAGGCCGCAGGTCTCGACGAGGTAGTCGTCGACGGCGAAGCTAGGGTTTGGCGAAATGCGGGGGGCAGCGGCGGCGGAGAGGAGGCGGTGGAGAGAGAGGAGTGGGGTGGTGGAAGGAGAGGGCGCGGCGGAGATGAGACGAGAGAGGACGCGCTGCCGGACGTGGAGCATGGCGCCGCGACGGCGGAGCAGCGGCGGCGGCGGCGGCGGCCGCGGGCGATGGGGAATTCGAGTGGCGTTGGGTGCGGCGTGTCTGTCTCCGGTGGTGTGGTGGACGGACAGGGATTGTCAAATGAACTCAACTTGGCTGGTGTGCTGGTCTAGTTACCATCCAATCCCTGCCATCCAAACAACATCCAACGGCCCATTTCCATCCACTCGCTGCCCATGTCAAAGCAGCGTCCATCAGAACCCATATAGTATTAACTTCATCAAAGAAGAAACCCAAATAACTTCGAATATTATTTTGACAAATATATTGATACATGATGCATCTACCAAACTACAAAAAGCCAATTCATAATTTGTTCAACATTTGTTCTTCATGACAAAAAATAAATAATTAAACGGAGGTTTGTGCATGTCGATTGCTTGCCTCCAGATGGGGAAGCCAAATAAGGGGCAAACCAAAGAAGGTCGGCAAAGGCAAGAGTGGTGACATATGCAAGGCGTAGGTGGCTGCTTGATGGATGATATCCGTCTCTCGACTCGTCCTCTTGGACTGGGTTGTAGTTGTGGTTTGGGAGGAGCCCGATGTCTTGTGTCGAGGTGTTCTCGTCGGGTCACTTGCGTGGTAGCCGTGTCGGGGTTGGTGTTGTTGTGCACTCGAACAGTTTGGCGGGCCCCCTGTGCGGTTGTGGGGTTTCATGCCATGTGAGTAGTTCGTGTGTGATCTATTTGTAATGGTTTTCGTCCGGGTCTTTTCATAATTAACAAATGTTGAAACATTATGAATTGGATTTTTGTAGTTTGGTAGATGGATCGTGTACTAATATATTGGCGCCTGCATGCGTGGCTTAGAAACAGGCGTTTTCGTTGCTTTGGAAAAGTCCATCGGGCACCAAGATGCAAGGATCCATCTGGTGTAACCGATGCTTCCGCTCGAGACACCGTGCACAGGATGGGTGCAAGCCAGTACCCCCGCTGCATGCTCCATGTTCTGCTCGGCCGCTGGCTCATTCTTAGGCTTCGATTGTTGAGCCTCCACCAACATATGAGATCCATGAGGCACTGTCCAACATAAAGACTCTTTGTCAGGATTCATTGCCTTCCTTGTTGATTGCTTCGGCTACCATCCTGAAGGATGTGATGCTCCAGTATGCTCTTGCAGTGGACGTGGAGCTGCTGGTCTCTGATCTTCGCTACATGACTTCCTCCCAAACGGGTCGCGCCGAAGCGATGGATATTGGTTATTTAGAAATAGCCGGAACAACCGCTAGGCCACCTCCCGAGCATGCTGCCAAAACCGAGGGAAAATCACACCTCGGGCGATAGTTGGACCGGTACTTGTGTTGGGGAACATAGTAATTTCAAAAAAAAATCCTACGCACACGCAAGATCATGGTGATGCATAGCAACGAGAGGGGAGAGTGTTGTCCACGTACCCTCGTAGACCGTAAGCGGAAGCGTTATGACAACACGGTTGATGTAGTCGTACGTCTTCATGATCCGACCGATCCAAGCACCGAACGTACGGCACCTCTGAGTTCAGCACACGTTCAGCTCGATGACGATCCCCGAACTCCGATCCAGCAGGGTGTCGGGGATGAGTTCCATCAGCACGACAGCATGGTGACGATGATGATGTTCTACCGACACAGGGCTTCGCCTAAGCACCGCAACGATATGACCGAGGTGGAATATGGTGGGGGGGGCACCGCACACGGCTAAGGAACGATCACGAAGATCAACTTGTGTGTCATGGGGTGCCTCCCTGCCCCCGTATATAAAGGAGCAAGGGGGAGGGGGCGGCCGGCCAAGGGAGGGCGCGCCAGGGAGGAGGGAGTAGGACTCCCTCCTTTCCTAGTCCAACTAGGAGAGGGGAAGGAAGGGAAGTAGAAGGAGAAGGAAGGAGAGGGAGGAAAAGGAGGAAAGGGGGGGGGCGGCCCCCTAGTCCAATTCGGTTTGGGCTAGGGGGGCCACGCGCCCTGCCTCCTCTCTTCCACCACTTGGCCCATGAGGCCCATTGCTTCTTCCTCGTATTCCCGTAACTCCCCGGTACCCACGAAAATACCCGAATCACTCGGAACCTTTCCGAACTCCGAATATAGTCCTCCAATATATCGATCTTTACGTCTCGACCATTTTGAGACTCCTTGTCATGTCCCCGATCTCATCCGGGACTCCGAACTCCTTCGGTACATCAAAACTCATAAACTCATAATATAACTGTCATCGAAACCTTAAGCGTGCGGACCCTACGGGTTCGAGAACTATGTAGACATGACCGAGACACGTCTCCGGTCAATAACCAATAGCGGAACCTGGATGCTCATATTGGCTCCCACATATTCTTCGAAGATCTTTATCGGTCAGACCGCATAACAACATACGTTGTTCCCTTTGTCATCGGTATGTTACTTGCCCGAGATTCGATCGTCAGTATCCAATACCTAGTTCAATCTCGTTACCGGCAAGTCTCTTTACTCGTTACGTAACGCATCATTCCGTAACTAACTCATTAGCTACATTGCTTGCAAGGCTTATAGTGATGTGCATTACCGAGAGGGCCCAGAGATACCTCTCCGACAATCAGAGTGACAAATCCTAATCTCGAAATACACCAACCCAACATGTACCTTCGGAGACACCTGTAAGCTCCTTTATAATCACCCAGTTACGTTGTGACGTTTGGTAGCACACAAAGTGTTCCTCCGATAAACGGGAGTTGCATAATCTCATAGTCATAGGAACATGTATAAGTCATGAAGAAAGCAATATCAACATACTAAACGATCAAGTGCTAAGCTAACAGAATGGGTCAAGTCAATCACATCATTCTTCTAATGATGTGATCCCGTTAATCAAATGACAACTCATGTCTATGGTTAGGAAACTTAACCATCTTTGATTAACGAGCTAGTCAAGTAGAGGCATACTAGTGACACTATGTTTGTCTATGTATTCACACATGTATTATGTTTCCGGTTAATACAATTCTAGCATGAATAATAAACATTTATCATGAAATAAGGAAATAAATAATAACTTTATTATTGCCTCTAGGGCATATTTCCTTCAACTTGGTCCCATAGTACCGCTCAATGAGGGAGCGGGATAACTGCAAAAGTACGTGGTACAACCGCCTCGCCAGGTAAACGGGTAAGACCAAAACAACCATTACTTTTGCAAATGAACTCTGATTTTGATGAACTGAAGCTTGATAGACACCCAAAGAGTACTAAGGTATGATCATGTTTTGCTTGTGAGAGAAGTTTAGTCAACGGGTCTGTCATATTCAGAGCCGTATGTATTTTGCAAATATTCTATGTCCATAATGCTCTGCACGGAGCTACTCTAGCTGATTGCTCCCACTTTCAATATGTATCCAGATTGAGACTTAGAGTCATCTGGATTGGTGTAAAAGCTTGCATCGTTGTAACTTTTTACGACGGGCTCTTTTATCACCTCCATAATCGAGAAACATCTCCTTATTTCTCTAAGGATAATTTTGACCAATGTCCAGTGATCTACTTCTAGATCACTATTGTACTCCCTTGCCGAATTTAGAGCAAGGTATACAATAGGTCTGGTACATAGCATACTTTATAGAACCTATGACTGAGGCATAGGGAATGACTTTCATTCTCTTTTCTATTTTCTGTCGTGGTCGGGATTTGAGTCTTACTCAATTTCACACCTTTGCAACACAGGCAAGAACTCTTTCTTTGACTATTCCATTTTGAACTATTTCAAAATCTTGACAAGGTATGTACTTATTGAAAAACTTATCAAGCGTCTTGATCTATCTCAATAGATCTTGATGCTCAATACGTAAGTAGCTTTACTGAGGTCTTTCTTTTAAAGAACTCCTTCCAAATACTCCTTTATGCTTTCCAGAAAAATTCTACATCATTTCTCATCAACAATATGTTACTCACATATATTTATCAGAAAGGCGGTAGTGCTTCCACTCATTTTATTGTAAATACAGGCTTCACCGTAAGTCTGTATAGAACTATATGCTTTGATAAACTTATCAAAGCGTATATTCCAACTCTGAGATGCTTGCACCAGTCCATAGATGGATCGCTGGAGCTTGCACATTTTGTTAGCACCTTTAGGATTGACAAAACTTTCTGGTTGCATCATATACAACTCTTCTTTAAGAAAACCATTAAGGAATGCAGTTTTTACATCCATTTGCCAGATTTCATAAAATGTGGCAATTGCTAACATGATTCAGACAGACTTAAGCATCGCTACAGTTGAGAAAATCTCATTGTAGTCAACACCTTGAACTTGTCGAAAAACCTTTCACAACAAGTCGAGCTTTGTAGATTGTAACACTACTATCAGTGTCTGTCTTTCTCTTGAAGATCCATTTATTTTCTATGGCTTGCCGATCATCGGGCAACTCCACCAAAGTCCACACTTTGTTTTCATACATGGATCCCATCCTAGATTTCATGGCCTCAAGCCATTTCGCGGAATCTGGGCTCATCATCGCTTCCTCATAGTTTGTAGGTTCATCATGGTCTAGTAACATGACTTCCAGAACATGATTACCGTACCACTCTGGTGCAGATCTTTACTCTGGAAGACCTACGAGGTTTGGTAGCAACTTGATTTGAAGTTTCATGATCATCATCATTAGCTTCCTCACTAATTGGTGTAGGAATCACTGGAACTGATTTCTGTGATGAACTACTTTCCAATAAGAGAGAAGGTACAATTACCTCATCAAGTTCTACTTTCCTCCCACTCACTTCTTTCGAGAGAAACTTCTTCTCTAGAAAGGATCCATCTTAGCAACGAATAACTTGCCTTAGGATCTGTGATATAAGGTGTACCCAATAATTACCTTTGGGTATTCTATGAAGACGCACTTCTCCGATTTGGGTTCGAGCTTATCAGGTTGAAATTTTTTCACATAAGCATCGCATCCCCAAACTTTAAGAAATGACAACTTTGGTTTCTTGCCAAACCACAGTCCATAAGGCGTCGTCTCAACGGATTTTGATGGTGCCCTATTTAAAGTGAATGCAGCTGTCTCTAATGCATAACCCCAAAACGATAGTTGTAAATCGGTAAGAGACATCATAGATTGCACTATATCCAATAAAGTACTGTTATGACGTTCGGACACACCATTAAACTGTGGTGTTCCAGGTGGCATGAGTTTGTGAAACTATTCCACATTGTTTTAATTGAAGACCAAACTCGTAACTCAAATATTTGTCTCCGCGATCAAATTGAAGAAACTTTATTTTCTTGTTACGATCATTCTCCACTTCACTCTGAAATTCTTTGAACTTTTCAAATGTTTCAGACTTGCGCTTCATTAAGTAGATATACTCATATCTGCTCAATTCATCTTGTGAAGGTCAGAAAATAACGATACCCGCCACGAGCATCAACACTCATTGGACCGTATACATCGGTATGTATTATTTCCATCAAGTCAGTAGCTCGTTCCATTGTTCCGGAGAACGGAGTTTTAGTCATCTTGCCCAAAAGGCACGGTTCGCAAGCATCAAATGATTCATAACCAAATAATTCTGAAAATCCATCTTTATGGAGTTTCTTCATGCGCTTTACACCGATATGACCCAAACGGCAGTGCCACAAATAAGTTGCACTATCATTATTAACTTTGCATCTTTTGGCATTAATATTATGAATATGTGTATCACTACGATCGAGACCTAACAAACTATTTTCATTGGGTGTATGACCATCAAAGGTTTTATTCATTTAAACAGTACAATAATTATTCTCTGATTTTAAATGAATAACCGTATTGCAATAAACATGATCAAATCATATTCATGCTCAACGCAAACGCCAAATAACATTTATTTAGGTTCAACACTAATCCTGAAAGTATAGGGAATGTGCGATGATGATCATATCAATCTTGGAACTACTTCCAACACTCATCGTCACTTCCCCTTCAACTAGTCTCTGTTTATTCTGTAACTCCTGTTTCGAATTACTAATCTTAGCAACCGAACAAGTATCAAATACTCAGGGGCTACTATAAACACTAGTAAGGCACACATCAATAACCTGTATATCAAATATACCCTTGTTCAATTTGCCATCCTTTTATCCACCAAATATTCAGGGTATTTCCATTTCCAGTGACCATTTCCTTTGCAGTGTAAGCACTTAGTTTCTGGCTTTGGTTCATCTTTGGGCTTCTTCGTGGGAGTGACTACTTGCTTGTCATTCTACTTGAAGTTCCTCTTTCTTTCCCTTTGCCCTTTTCTTGAAACTAGTGATCTTGTCAACCATAAACACTTGATGCTCTTTCTTGATTTCTACCTTCATTGTTTTCAACATCATGAAGAGCTCGGGAATTGTTTTCGTCATCCCTTGCATACTGTAGTTCATCACAAAGTTCTACTAACTTGGTGATGGTGACTAGAGAACTCTATCAATCACTATCTTATCTGGATGATTAACTCCCACTTGATTCAAGCGATTGTAGTACCCAGACAATCTGAGCACATGCTCACTAGTTGAGCGATTCTCCTCCATCTTTTAGCTATAGAACTTGTTGGAGACTTCATATCTCTCAACTCGGGTATTTGCTGGAAATATTAACTTCAATTCCTGGAACATCTCATATGGTCCATGACGTTCAAAACGTCTTTGAAGTCCCGATTCTAAGCCGTTAAGCATGGTGCACTAAACTATCAAGTAGTCATCATATTGAGCTACACAAACATTCATAACGTCTGCATCTGCTCCTGCAATAGGTCTGTCACCTAGTGGTGCATTAAGGACATAATTCTTCTGTGCAGCAATGAGGATAAACCTCAGATCACGGACCAAGTCCGCATCATTGCTACTAACATCTTTCAACACAACTTTCTCTAGGAACATATCAAAATAAACATATGAAAGCAACAACGCGAGCTATTGATCTACAACATAATTTGCAATATACTACCAGGACTAAGTTCATGATAAATTTAAGTTCAATTAATCATATTACTTAAGAACTCCCACTTAGACAGACATCTCTCTAGTCATCTAAGTGATCACGTGATCCAAATCAACTAAACCATGTCCGATCATCATGTGAGATGGAGTAGTTTCAATGGTGAACATCACTATGTTGATCATATCTACTATATGATTCACGTTCGACCTTTCGGTCTCCGTGTTCCGAGGCCATATCTGTTATATGCTAGGCTCGTCAAGTTTAACCTGAGTATTCCACGTGTGCAACTGTTTTGCACCCGTTGTATTTGAATGTAGAGCCTATCACACCCGATCATCACGTGGTGTCTCAGCACGAAGAACTTTCGCAACGGTGCATACTCAGGGAGAACACTTCTTGATAATTTTTAGTGAGAGATCATCTTAAAATGCTACCGTCAATCAAAGCAAGATAAGATGCATAAAGGATAAACATCACATGCAATAAATATAAATGATATGATATGGCCATTATCATCTTGTGCTTGTGATCTCCATCTCCGAAGCACCGTCGTGATCACCATCGTCACCGACACGACACCTTGATCTCCATCGTAGCATCGTTGTCGTTACGCCATCTATTGCTTCTACGACTATCGCTAACGCTTAGTGATAAAGTAAAGCAATTACAGGGCGTTTGCATTTCATACAATAAAGCGACAATCATATGGCTCCTGCCAGTTGCCGATAACTTTGGTTACAAAACATGATCATCTCATACAATAAAATGTAGCATCACATCTTGACCATATCACATCACAACATGCCCTGCAAAAACAAGTTAGACGTCCTCTACTTTGTTGTTGCCAATTTTACGTGGCTGCTACGGGCTGAGCAAGAACCGTTCTTACCTACGCATCAAAACCATAACGATAGTTTGTCAAGTTAGTGTTGTTTTAACCTTCGCAAGGACCGGGCGTAGCCACACTCGGTTCAACTAAAGTTGGAGAAACAGACACCCGCTAGTCACCTGTGTGCGAAGCACGGCGGTAAAACCAGTCTCGCGTAAGCGTACGCGTAATGTCGGTCCGAGCCGCTTCATCCAACAATACCGCTGAACCAAAGTATGACATGCTGGTAAGCAGTATGACTTGTATCACCCACAACTCACTTCTGTTCTACTCGTGCAAATAACATCAACGCATAAAACCTGGCTCTGATGCCACTGTTGGGGAACGTAGTAATTTCAAAAAATTTCCTACGCACACGCAAGATCATGGTGATGCATAGCAACGAGAGGGGAGAGTGTTGTCCACGTACCCTCGTAGACCGTAAGCGGAAGCGTTATGACAACGCAGTTGATGTAGTCGTACGTCTTCACGATCCGACCGATCCAAGCACCGAACGTACGGCACCTCCGAGTTCAGCACACGTTCAGCTCGATGACGATCCCCGAACTCCGATCCAGCAGGGTGTCGGGGATGAGTTCCGTCAGCACGACGGCGTGGTGACGATGATGATGTTCTACCGACGCAGGACTTCGCCTAAGCACCGCAACGATATGACCGAGGTGGAATATGGTGGAGGGGGGCACCGCACACGGCTAAGAAACGATCACGAAGATCAACTTGTGTATCATGGGGTGCCCCCCTGCCCCCGTATATAAAGGAGCACGGGGGAGGGGGCGGACGGCCAAAAGAGGACGCGCCAGGGAGGAGTCCTACTCCCACCGGGAGTAGGACTCCCTCCTTTCCTAGTCCAACTAGGAGAGGGGAAGGAAGGGAAGTAGAAGGAGAAGGAAGGAGAGGGAGGAAAAGGAGGAAAGGGGGGCCGGCCCCCTAGTCCAATTCGGTTTGGGCTAGGGGGGCACGCGCCCTGCCTCCTCTCTTCCACCACTTGGCCCATGAGGCCCATTCCTTCTTCCTCGTATTCCCGTAACTCCCCGGTACCCCCGAAAATACCCGAATCACTCGGAACCTTTCCGAACTCCGAATATAGTCGTCCAATATATCGATCTTTACATCTCGACCATTTCGAGACTCCTCGTCATGTCCCCAATCTCATCCGGGACTCTGAACTCCTTCGGTACGTCAAAACTCATAAACTCATAAAATAACTCTCATCGAAACCTTAAGCGTGCGGACCCTACGGGTTCGAGAACTATGTAGACATGACCGAGACACGTCTCCGATCAATAACCAATAGCGGAACCTAGATGCTCATATTGGCTCCCACATATTCTACGAAGATCTTTATCGGTCAGACCGCATAACAACATACGTTGTTCCCTTTGTCATCGGTATGTTACTTGCCCGAGATTCGATCGTCGGTATCCAATACCTAGTTCAATCTCGTTACCGGCAAGTCTCTTTACTCGTTACGTAAGGCATCATTCAGTAACTAACTCATTAGCTACATTGCTTGCAAGGCTTATAGTGATGTGCATTGCCGAGAGGGCCCAGAGATACCTCTCCGACAATCGAAGTGACAAATCCTAATCTCGAAATACGCCAACCCGACATGTACCTTCGGAGACACATGTAGAGCTCCTTTATAATCACCCAGTTACGTTGTGACGTTTGGTAGCACACAAAGTGTTCCTCCGGTAAACGGGAGTTGCATAATCTCATAGTCATAGGAACATGTATAAATCATGAAGAAAGCAATAGCAACATACTAAACGATCAAGTGCTAAGCTAATGGAATGGGTCAAGTCAATCACATCATTCTTCTAATGATGTGATCCCGTTAATCAATGACAACTCATGTCTATTGTTAGGAAACTTAACCATCTTTGATTAACGAGCTAGTCAAGTAGAGGCATACTAGTGACACTATGTTTGTCTATGTATTCACACATGTATTATGTTTCCGGTTAATACAATTCTAGCATGAATAATAAACATTTATCATGAAATAAGAAAATAAATAATAACTTTATTATTGCCTCTAGGGCATATTTCCTTCAACTTGGTCCCATAGTACCGCTCAATGAGGGAGCGGGAGAACTGCAAAAGTACGCGGTACAACCGCCTCGCCAGGTAAACGGGTAAGACCAAAACACCCATTACTTTTGCAAATGAACTCTGATTTTGACGAACTGAAGCTTGATAGAAAGCTAGCGACATGAGCTATCAGGGTGGATGCTAGAGTCATACTGTTGCCGTATGGATGATCCACCGTATACCTATGGGTCCTCATCCCCACAGGCCCTTCACCGATTATGTCTTCCACCTGGCCGCTCATCTCTAGGGGGAGAAGGCTAAGTTCACGCAGTTGCTGGTACCAGCTGGCCATGTCAAACTATCCCCAAGTGGATGCTTATGTGGGTCGCAAAGCCTTAGCCCCCTAACTGGCGCACCAGATACTGGAGTGTGTACTCAAGACACTGGGGATCAAGGATACCCCTTATTTATGAGTTCGGCCAGGGGCTAAAACACTTACTCAAACTACGAGTGAGAGAACATACAAAGACACATGGATTTTATATAGGTTTAGGTCACCATGTCGGCGTAAAATCCTACTTCTTATTGGTATTGATATGGAATGGAGGAGTACAAGTGCTTGTGGTGTTATAATATGGTGGTCGGGGTGCGATGAGTGATGATCGGCGTCCTAGCTGGAGTTCCCGAGCACTCCTAACTCTACTCTTCTCGCCTTCCTCGGGGGAATGCTACTATTGTGTGTTATCCTTGGGATTGGTAGATGTACGCTGATGAGCTTTGGCGCTGGTTGGGCTATGTGTTTTTCCTTGTCCTCTAGGCGACCTTGGTCCTCCCCTTATATAGGCCCGGGAGTACCACAGTGGTCATCTAACCATGTGTGAATGAGTATCCAGAGTTGTTGGCGTTGTGTGCAACTTGTCATCATCGTTAGTGGATGACCTGACACTATTGAGTGTTAGGTGCTCGAATACTTATGCTTGATGCAATGTGTCGCACCGTCCTCCTTTGGTTCAAAGTACGAGCCAAGGTCGGGTCACATCAGTCTGACCGATGAGACACTACCCTAAATGGCTCAGGATGCTTGCCTTGGTCTTGGCCTATCTTCATAGGCCTGTGGCGGGCTACGAGGGACAGCCTGGGAAGACATTTAATGCCCGTCGGTGGAGTGTTTCGCAAGGTCCCCCAGCCATTGTGACACATGCCCTGGATGCTTGGGGCTCTAGCCCCCAATTCCGTCACTGGTGGTGTCATCAACTACCCGACGATCCTTTCTGGCAACTATGATACTCATGTACCTGTGTATGTCTTTGGGTAATGGGCATATGCATCACACTTACCTGACCTACTACTCTTTGAGTTTGCATAACCCTTGAATTTCTTTTGGGCTAATTTTTTGGCATAAAGTCATCATCGTCGCCGTTCACTTGCTTAGAGCTAACATCACCTTCGCAAATGCAACATGACACTTGGATATGTTTTGAGCTCGTTTGCTCAGCATAAAGTCATCAACGTTCTTGCTCACGTTCTTTGAGCTCGCGCTACCCCTCACTGATGCAAAACTTTGCCATGATATTCTCCCCTCAGGTATAGGGCCCCAAATGACGTTCATCCACCCAAAGTTGAAGGTCTCCTTGTTCAAAAATTCCATGTCTTTAGGGTATCTCTGCAAATTATAAATAACAATAATACAAATTAGAACAAGGAACATATGGTCTAACTGGGTGCATTATGAAATATCAATTAGCTTAATGTGGTCCTCATATTGCTTCTTTCGATGGCCAGGAAGAAAAGGTAACCCAGTAATGCGCGCATGCATATATTTGAGTTCAACAATTCTGTCCCACCTTCCAGGCAACCACAAAAGTTCTTGTCGAGTTTCCTCCGGGTTCCTTTCCAGGAGCTTCTCTGGGAGATTAGTCTTGGACAAACATTTACCAACTGCGTAGGTGGCTATCACTACTAAATAATCCTATATACATAAGAAGTTCATCCCCACTGTCTTGTTTATCTTAACGAGCAACCTATACACCCAATCACATATGTCCCCACTTTCCACTTGACACAACACACACACCCTTCACATCGTCAAGCACCATGCAACCATTCAACTTTCCATTTCTCACTTTCCACCACCCGCAAAGCCTCCACATCATCAAGCACATGAAAATGCTCCACATTATTGATTTTTATTTTTGTTTCTCAATAATAAATAATTGAATTTGAATGCATGTAGCTGCCCTTCATTTACCTCTAGGCTGAATGTGGTATGGTAATACTTTCATATATTTTAATTTCATTTAGCAACACGTGAGGTGTTATCCAGTTCTCCAAAACGCTTACTTCCCCTACTAGCACGCTGCATTCTTGCCGCACCTGGCAAAAGCAAATGAGACATCGTTGGAGCAAAACACAGGAACGGTCACCAGTCATGAATGGAGAAATGGCTAAGGAAGGTTGCTCGATGGAGGATGAAGAGAGGTCCGATGGCTTATTTTATAGGCTCGGATAATGTGTGCGATGGCAGAAAAAAATAAGCGGGAATGATGAAGAGAGATTCGATGTGCATGGGAATCAGCGTTGCCTAGGAACCAGTTCATGTCGTTGGGTGGGGCACATTCGGTACAAAAGGCGATGCCAACCATGCCAACAACCGATAGGACTGCAGCGCGCTGTCTAGTCCTGAGTAGCAGCAACAGTATTGCCGCCATGGTGCATGGCGGCAGGATCCACATCATAGGGTGCTACCGCAGCTTGTGGTGGTAGGGCCCACCTCTTCAATTTTCTGTTCCCCATCAGACTTGGGATTCATTCTGTTCAACATGCTGCCACGGGCTACGGCGGAAGGCCGTGCCACCTCCAGCTATGGCGGCATGTGCCATGTGTCGGCTGTCGGGCCTCATGCCTCGGTAGCTTTGTCAATTATGTTCATGGGTGGTATTTTTTGTTAAAACGGTCGCGCATGCAGTCCAATATGCCAAAAGTTCTTAATAAGACAAGTAGATGGGAATTTTATGCCTACAATGATTAGCTATTTTTTTTGTGGGGGAATGATTAGCTATTTCTTATTGGCCAATGTCCCAAAAGTTAGAACGTACTCCCTCCGTCCCAAAACAAATGAATGTATCTACCTTGGTGCTAGATACATCCATTTAAGGGACAAGCTTTTTCGGACGGAGGGAGTACCCACAACTAATGTTTGAATAAATTCGTACTAATCTTTTTTTAGCAAGGAGACAAACATATGATCCTTTATTTGATCACCTATCTACTCATGATGACATATACATGTACCATACATTGCTTTCCATCCGAGTGCTAGTTAGCGCAGGAACTATGAAAGCATCACCATATAGTTGCCCCATGAGAAAAAGTAGGTTCAGGCACCTTCATTTGTTTTCCCACTGCAATGGAAGCATCAGCCGGTGGGTCTCATCAAGCAAATGAAAAAAATAGGGTACACATGCATCTACTCTACTTTTTCTACCTTTTATCTTAGGACCACTCTCTTTTCCTCCTAGGCACCTGCCTCCTGCTGAAAATCCCATAGTACCATCCGAACCAAGTTTTTCTGACATCCGAGCCTACATGGTCCGCGGGGCATCAGTTTGAGGCTATGCATTGGCCATGCTTTTAGTTCTTCTTTGGGAATAGTGCTAGTTACTTAATTTATTACAGTATGGACATGGAAAATAATGAGTTGAGCTTGCTCACCAAATTTTAAAATGTCCGCTAAAGGACTGTGCAAAAGCATCGCATATGAATGAGAAGGCATCTATGTGGACAATCATTTATTTGTGAATATCTTCTAGAAAATAATATGTCCTAGAACGGTTTCAATGTAGATAAAGGTTCTCGACCAACCACAATGTATAGGACATGCCAATCATTTTTTGGATCTTTGCGATTGATGGAGAAAGCTCGCTCTTTGTTTCAAGTATTTCACTACTCTTCTCTCCTATAAAAACTTGTGCCTTGTTAGCAGAAACAAGCTAGAGAAATAGACGAAGATAGTGCAGGCTAGCTAGCAAGTAGCGACATACATATGTATGCACATTTAGAAATGTAGAGAACTTCAGAATAGGAGACATCAGGATGACAAAGCGTAGAAAAAACTGAATCACCTGTAAGGCACGGTGTGCTGCTCTGGCGTGCCACCGCCCACCAATGGCCATGATGGGCATCTAGTATTCTGTGGTCTAGCCGCCATCAACATGTTTGACAAATGGATCTACAGAAAGACGACGCCGTCCTGTATTTGGGAACAAAATTTCTACACATGTTTACCCGGGTTGTAATTTTCGGAATTCAACATTGGATCTGCGCTTCTGTTTGGCGAGTTCAACTTTGAGCACGAGCTGCCTTTTGAGTTAGCACGATTTTTCTTTGCATGTACCCTACCTGGACAATTCAATTCAGTGGAATTAAAAGAGGGACACATGTTTTCTAGCGGCACCAGAAGAAACGGAATGAGAAGCTAGCTAGCACATGTAATGTAAGCCATTGCGCGGTGCGCTTAGAACAAGTTTATTCACCACAGAAGCAAGTTTAGGCTGCGGCTCGAGCTCTAGTAGTCGGCTCTTTTCTGTGGGTCTGATGAGTTGTTCCGTGGTTTGCTGGGTTATTGTAGAGTCGGAGCTGCGGTGGAATGAGTCCAGCTGGTGACGATGGTGGGCACTCGGTGGTCGCTTGCGGAGGGCCCAGTCGGTGTAAGCCATGTATACTTTCCTGGAAAAGGTTGGCAAGGAAGTCGAAGTTGTCGTTTGTTGGCGCGTGTGTGGCCAAATTGTTTGCATGGGCCACCATTTTTTTAAGGTAGGGGCTTCCCCCGCCCCAACGTTTTATTAAGCCAAGGCAAGAACCAGCCACCAAATGTTTTACAACTCTCGGTGATCAACCAAAAGTAGCTGACACAAATTAAACTGGAAGGGTTCTAGCAGTAACCCAATATTACAACCAAAAAGAGTGGCACTCGACAATATGACATCAAAGCAGCACAAAATATGTAAATCGAGGCCCCAAACTAGTCGCTACGCCAAGCTATTCTAGGCAATTCCCCTCGCCGGTGATCCAGCAGTCTTAAGCATCGCAGAAGAAGAGCACCATGGGCGTCCGTACACAAGATCTTCCATTGACAGATCAGTATCCAACCAAATCCAGTATGCACCCCATTTTCGCCCTCGAATACAAATTCATTTGGGAACAACCATAAGCGCCACAAGGTAGCTAGCAGATGTAACAATATAACAGCCTCATATTTCTTTCTCTGTTTCCATAGGGATATTAAAGATAGGTAAGAAAGAGCTAGGTACAGAAATATCAATGCAATCCGAAAGAATAGACCAAACTTCTTTGGCCAGAACACAATCAAAGAAAAGATGATAAATGGACTCGTGTTCGCTACAGAACACACAGGTAAGATCATCTACATGCCTTGTCTTAGCTAAGTTATCTCTAGTCAGACTTTTGTTATTAAAGATTAGCCACAAGAACACATGTATGTTTGGATGGACTTTAATTTTCCAAATAAAAT
>NC_041391.1:43193043-43195647 GCF_002162155.2 Triticum dicoccoides | reverse complement strand
AAAAAGTTAACCAACTTATAGAAAGACCTAACATAATATTTGCCAGAAGGCTCAAACATCCAGACTGGCCTATCTGTTTCATTAGTAGGGGAAAATTGCTTAACCAAGTCAAGCAGCCTAAACCAGCTGGACCTCATTTGTTCATCCACACATCTCCTAAAAGTTATTCACATCCCATACTTGGGCAAAAAGGCATCTTGCTGCTGACAAATGTCAGACAGCTCCCAAGACATGGTTTTGAGAGAGCATTCTTCAATCCATATATCGCCGCGAAGTCGCCAGGGTCCTCTCAAGTCGTTGATGACCATCTTGTACTCGATTGGGTATGGCGATAGGACCCGGCACACAGCCAGCTTCCCGCCCACCACACACAGGGCCGCCTCCATGTCCACGATGATCGGCTTGTCGCTCGCCCTTGGTCTCGAACTGGCCCTGGTCATGCCAGTCCTCCGGAGCGGAGGAGCAAGGAGACAAACATATGATCCTTTATTTGATCACCTATCTACCCATGATGACATATACATGTACCATACATTGCTTTCCATCCGAGTGCTAGTTAGTTCTTCTTTGGGAATAGCTAGTTATTTAACTTATTACAGTATGGACATGGAAATAATGAGTTGAGATGCCTCACCAAATTTTAAAATGACCGCTGAAGGACCGCGCAAAAGCATCGCATATGAATGAAAAGGCCTTTATGTGGACAATCATTTATTTATGAATATCTTCTAGAAAATAATATGTCCTAGAACGGTTTCAATGTAGATAAAGGCTCTCGACCAACCACAATGCATAGGACACGCTAATCAATTTTTGGATCTTTGCGATTGATGAAGAAAGCTCGCTCTTTGCTTCAAGTGTTCCACTAGCCTTCTCTCCTATAAAACCGTGTGCCTTGTTTGCGGAAACAAGCTAGAGAAATGGAGGAAGGTAGTGCAGGCTAGCTAGCAAGTAGCGATATGTATGCGCATTTAGAAATGTAGAGAACTTGAGAATAGGAGACATCAGGATGCCAAAGCGTATATGATAGGCATGATAGGCATCTAGTATTTTTTGGTCTAGCCTCCATCGACGTGTTTGATGAACGTATCTACAGAGAGACGAAGCCATCCTGTATTTGGGAACAAAATTTCTACCCATGTTTAGCCTGGTTGTAATTTTCGGAATTCGACATTGGATCCGCGCTTCTGTTTGGCCGGTTCAACTTTGAGCACGAGCTGCGTTTTGAGTTCGCAAGGTATCTAGCACATGTAAACCATTGTGTCGTGCGCTCAGAAGCAGTTATGTCTTCTACAACGACCACAAATACAGTAGCAAGTTTCACGGAGCGGTTTTGTGTCTTTACGACAGTCACCGCTGACCATCGTCCGCTTCTTCAGCTATGTCTGAACGATTCCTTGTCAACCCTTCCATATTTACCTGACAAGGAAAACAGAACACCATGACATACAGTTTTGGTCGAAAAAGAAGATGAAAGAAGGGGAGGGAAAAGAACAGACCGGCTGGTGATCCTTCTAGTGCGAGTTCAGAGAAATTAAAACTACAAGAAAACACTACTGAAGGAGCTCCCGGCTGACATGAAAGGGTTAAAGAAAAAGAACACACACAACAAAAAGATGGCTTCGCCCGGGTTCGAACCGGAGACCTTCAGTGTGTTAGACTGACGTGATAACCAACTACACCACGAAACCATTCCCGTTCTAATTTCGATTTAGAATCATTTTGTTCTGAGTGTTCACGCTGGAGCTTCCCCACCGCAGGCTGTCCACCACTTGATCAATTTATTTACAGCATCGGTATTCTTCAGGTGAGACAGTGGCTGATGGTCACAAGTGTCGCAATCTTTGTTGAAAGCGTCTTGTCATGGAGGTGTGCTCATCCTTCTCCCTACGGCGTTGTCTCCCGAGGTAAACCTCAAATTCTTGGATCGGGTGATGGAGGCGTCTTCATGTCTTTCTCCCCCTTTGGGGGCATCGTTTCGGAGCTGACTACGACTGGGAAATCGGTGGTTAGGGGTATCTTATCCGCGTGGTTTGCCGAGGAAGACTACGACTGGACTCGTTTGTTCGCGGGCAAACAATGGCGATGATGTGCTTGCGGCCTCTTCGATGGTTGCCTTTTTTTTTTGCTACTCCGCACGTCAAGTGACCAATTGGTCGATGTTGGGCACTGTGTGTGGGTTGAATCGTGTTGGTTTTAGCCCAGTTTTCTGCTAATTAACCTAATAATTTCTTGTTTATTTATTGATTATTAATGAAAATGACAAAGTAAATACCCTGCCCACCCTTGACCCCCGCATCGTCCGAGTCGGGCGACTCAGGGGAAACCCTAGACCCGGTGGCCGGCACCCATCCTCCACCTGCCCCGCGTCGCTGCTGTCGGAGGGCTGGCTGATGAAACCACGACGGCCTTGGGATGGCGCGGCGGGGCTGTCTTTCCTTCTTCCCCTGCCAGATCTAGTTTGGCAGCGGCGGAGGCTTCCTCCCCCGGCTTCCCCTACTCACTGGCGGAGTGGGTGGCCTGCCTCGGCCAAACTTCCCCTGTGGTGGCTAACTGTCCGCCCAGGATGCGATTTGGACGCCCTTTCCAGCTGATTGCAATGCT
>NC_041391.1:43175643-43192841 GCF_002162155.2 Triticum dicoccoides | reverse complement strand
TTCAGGGCCGCCTCTTCGCGAGGCGGCCATGGAGGCTGTTGGATGCGGTTGTTCCCGCCGGTGGTTGCCTTTTGGACCGGTTGGGAGTTTGGCTGCGTGCGAGACCACTTCGACGACGACGACCACCACCACCACCCCCTCCCAGGGGCGTCTTCGGCCCGGTAGGCATGGACCTGTATCCATTTCCTGCGTTCACGGTCGGCCGGTGCGGCTTTAGATTGGACGAGCCTCGGGAGATGCGCTCTTTTCGGCTCGTTGGCTCTTTTGGCTCGTTGGCTCCTCGGCCTCTCTACACCACCACCACCCAGCGGGTGCCTTGGTTGTCCGTCCATCCCAATGCATCTACGTCTCTGGCACGTTCCGGAGTTGTGTCCCCTTCCATCTCCTTTAGCCCATCGGCACTCATGCTGCCTTGGTCCCCGTGGCCCGGATCTATGCCTCCTTCCAGATCTTGGCTTATCCGGGGCTACGGTCACTGTCCCATCCCCGCCGCCTCTCATTCTGCGCAGCCACACATCCCCCCCTCCTCCGGAGTTCTCACGTTCGGCGATGCCTGGTGCCTCCTTCAGCATCGTGCGTGGTTCCCCTTCCCGCAGTCGCAGCTCCGGCCTGTGCCTGACGACCTCCTCTTCGACAATGTTCTGACAACTTGGAATTGGCCAGGGCTAAACCCTACATCTTATGCTAGTAGCAGCGACACCCGCGGGTGTCGTCTCCTTCTTGAAGGCGCTGCCATGGCCGTTTTATGTGCCCTCTTTGTGCATTAGGGGAAACTCCAGGTCCGGGTTTTCGGATCAGATGACGATGGTGTCTAGGTGTCACTATTCTTCTTCATGAAGGCGTTGTCTTGGTTGCTCGCGGCATCCTCGATGGCGAGTTTAGCCGTGTTCTTCGTTGTTTGAGTCGAGCATCTTATGTCTCTCCGCTTCGAGCATCCCATGTTCACGCCCCTTGCGTCCGTGTCGTGTGTTTTCATGTATCAATGCAATGATTGCGTATTGGCGAAAAACAAATAAACGCATCCCCATTTCCCCACCCGACTCCTTTCTTCTTCAAGAAAAAAAAACTCATTTCCCTCTTGCTTGCGCGTGCTAGCGGTTCCCAAATCCCACCAGCGCCGCCACAAGCCGCCGGTCGCCGCTCCCCCGGATCCCGCCGTCGCCGCCCCCTCGCTTCCTCCGTAGTGCACGCATCCTCCGCCGGACGCCGCGCCACCTCCCCCGTGGCGCAGAGCATCCAGGCGGGACGCCGACGCCCTCCCTCTTCCTCGACGCTGCCCTCCTCGCCACCGCCCTCCTAGACGCCCCCTCCTCTACAACGACCCGAATCTGCATCCTCTCCAACGCCGGCCGCCGCGGATCTGCATCTGCCTCGTCGCCGGACAGTGAGCTCCTTTTCTACTCTCGTGCGTGTGCTAGCTGCTGCCGCTCGAGCTACTGGTGTTGTGCTGCTGCTTGTGCTACCTTTTGTTGTGCCATGGATGGGTGGTTGTGCTGATGCTAGTGGCTGCTGTTCTCGGAAATTTGTCAATTTTTCAATTGAAGCATGTGTACACAGTGGGCATTTTTTTCCCCGAATACACGGCAGGCATTTTACTTGGCAACTCATGTTTGTGGAGATAGTGTGCATTGCTCTGTCATTTGTAGATAGTGCTTAATGGATTTTTTATCGTTTGATACATTAGTACTCCCTGTGTAAAGAAATATAAGAGCGTTTAGATCACTAAAGTAGTATATTTCTTTGCGAAGGGAGTACATTGTACACATCGCACTAATACAGCAGTCTGGCGCATAGGTGAAGTACAGATGCAAAAACAGAAATGCATCTGTAGCTGGTTAATATCACAAAAGTTCCCTAAATGGAAGTACAGATGCGAGTATCAGTACTGATGTGAATGTGATGTGTCGTGCTTCCTAAATACTCCCTCTGACTCAAAATATAAGACGTTTTTTGACATTGAGACAGAGGGAGTACAAGTGTTGGTTGCTACATATCTTATTTTTCGACAGCCTGACTCATCAAAATACTGCGTTGTAGCTGTGAAACTGTTTCACTTATACTTGCTTGTTCTTTGAGTTTTCTTGCTTACGATGACCCATTTTTCTATTTTCTTTCTCCTTCAGGATGTTTCTAGCTAAATCCAAGGAAGTGATGCAATATCAGGTCATGGAGGGGAGGAAGGACATGCAAGAGTCAGACACTGCACCTGTTGTTCAAGTACCCAGAGAGCCTGCCATCGTTATCAATGGTGTCCCAGACTTTCCTCCTGATTTCGCATCTGGTTCACAACTTGCAGTAAGAGATGTTCCGCGATCTCGAGTTGATCACCACTTTGGTGAATGGCTAGTAGAGCGGAAAGTGAGGAAGTGGTTTGGAGACAAGTACTATGCAGGGAACGTTGTCTGGTATGACAGTGTAAACAATTGGTACACCGTTGTCTATGAAGACGGAGACCAGGAAGATCTTGAGTGGCACGAGCTGGAGGAGATCCTGCTACCGTTGGACATAACCATTCCACTCAACACACTTGTGATGGACAAATTCAAACATCAGAATGTTGCTCCCGACTACAGAACTAATGCTGCTAGCAATCAGATGGTGGTCAGAGCGGTACATGGCCAACAGTCAAACAACCCACCTCTACCAGGGTGGCTTCAGGCGTCAGCATCAGCAGGAGAAAACACTCTGGTATGTCTGAAACCTAGTGATCAACCTAAGAAAAGGGGCAGGCCTCGAAAGGATAGAAGTACATCAGGTGATATTCAACCTGTGCCCAAAACAAAAGGTGATATTCAACCTAAAAAAAGAGGCAGACCTCCAAAAGAACCTGGAGAGAAGAGTATTGATAGGCGCAAATTAGAGACTGTCAGGGCAGAAAAACTGAAGAGAGAAAGCATGCTTCTGCAAGGGCCACCACCTGGAAGCCAGTCATTCTAATAATCAATATCACTGTTCCAATATCTAGTAGATATCTCTAAATATTCCAGTCTATGTATGCTTGCGACGCTAGCTTTCAATGTACTTTGTACAACCCAACCCAGCGTACTTTTAAATCTATATTTACTATGCGACTGCTGTCATATCAAATTCTTCTCCTAGACGAGTATATCTGCAAGCTGCTTAAAATTCTTCTGGTACAGTCTTTAGAAGTTCTCCTTGTGGAAATGGAACCTAGCTGTGGGTTAATTTCTTTTCCTGTGCAAGCGCATCTGCAAGCTGTTTAAAATTTCTTCTGGAACAGTCTTACAACTTCTCCTTGTGGAAATGGAACCTAGTTGTGTTGGTCTGGCTGAATTCTTTTGAAAGATCCTTGAGTTGCTTCACGAGTGCTGGAAGGTTCACAATAGATGGAAAACACCTGTAGATTCATGTACATGTTAACTATTGCTTGCACTACAGAGTGTTCTTGTCAGTTCTGATGTTTGAATTTGTCCATCACAAGGTGTTCAGCGAATTTATCTCACCTATGCGAGAGTTCTTGTGAGTTCAGAGAACAATTCGCTCCAGTTAGGTCTTGTGAAGTGTGTAGGAATCTACAAGAGACGTATCAGCAACAAATACCTTGCTTCCTGAGACGGTATCAACACCAGTTTTTGGCATTTGGAGTGACTGAACCATGGCAATCGGCGCGGTGAATCGCCTGCGTGCGTGCTACTGGTGGAGACGGAGATTTACTCTGTGCGCGCACCTCTCTTCTCTGAATGATGATTCCTTCTCAGCCCTTCCATGCTTACTACCTGGCAGGAAAACAGAACACCATGACATACAGTTTATCTGCAGCTATCTATCCTGTTCCAAACTGCGTTGAGTTGCTCTTAAGAAGATGGTATGATACAACGGTTATGAACTGATAGAATTAAACTTCAGGAAGAAACTACTTAAGGAGCTTGGCTGACATGTGTTCAGAGAAGAACACACAAAAAAATGGATTTTTTTTTGATTAAATGGCTTCGCCCGGGTTCGAACCAGAGATTCCTAGTGGGGTTAGTGATCAGGCCATCAGTTTATTCTTCAGGTGAGATGGTGATTGATGGTCAATTTGTACTATGAAATACCCACGGTAGACTCTGAACAGTCCTTTAATTTCAGATCATGATTGGATTATATCAATTAGTACTTTCTATGTCCAGAGCATATCAAATTAGATGTCCAGAGCAACCAAGAACCACCAGTGCTGGTTCTGACGCAATATGAGAAACATCATATATACCAATCTCTGTAATATAACATGCTTGTCGCAGCCAAGTGTAGAGACAATAGACACCATACCAGCAACAACTTAGCAACAAGTTAAACATACAAAAAACATCATATCATATATACCAACCTCAGTCGATGGCGTCACCATGAATACATACATATCTGTCACTAGTTCCGGAACATTCATGATAAATCTCCAGGGTATTAAATTACCTGTCCACAACAAACCAAGAGCCAACATATGCTGGTTCTAATACAGTACAAAAAACAGCATTTCAATCTCGGACGATGGCATGCACCTTTGAATGCATACATATCCTGACTAGTTCTAGCACAATATGCTTGAACATCGATTGATAGATGATAAATTCTCCAGAGTATTTATCAAATTAAATGAGAGCAAAGGAAGAACCAGTGCTTCTGATCTCTTCTCAGCTTCTACCCATTAAGTTTACCTCGCAAGGAAGCCAAGGTAACAACCACTTGCACATAGACCCGATTGTACAGGTTGTCACAGAGCGAGTACCATGAGACTCTCCATCTTCTCTTGAACAAGAAGGTGCAGAAGACCACCCACAGACCCATCACATATCCGGAACCAGTGGCGACGAAAAACGAAACCACGTCACCATCACTTGCATCTTCATGGTTTTCTCCTGGAATTGGCTCCGGCTGTGAACATTTCCGCGAGAGAGGGGGGCCACAAAGGTCCGCGTTGCCAATATAAATAGATGCTTGGTCTTCAAGTGTTTGCAGTTGATTTCCAGCCGGTATCATTCCTCGCAGATTGTTGAAGGACAGGTTCAGGCGACTCAATGATGTGAGAGCCGACAAGCTTGAAGGGATCTCACCAGACAACTCATTGTGTGATAGGTCAAGTGACTCCACTTGCATTAAAGCGCCAATATTCTCAGGAATTTTGCCGTTGAAGTTGTTCGATGATAGGTTCAGGTTCTTCAATTCTACAAGAGTGCTGATCTCTGCAGGGATCTCTCCGGTAATACTATTATAGGATAAATCAAGATTCACCATGTATATGATTTCTCCTGTATATAATCTCTCTTGACCTTTTGTGAGTACCGTGAAATTCACAGTGTAGTCAACTAGTTGATTTTGACCAACACCAAATTCAGAACTAGAGGCATACTGAAGATAATCAGTTTTGTCTCTTGTTTGTGCCATACCTGTGGGACTGAAAATGGATCTCGGTATGCTCCCCGATATATTGTTGTAGGCAAGGTCCAAATATTGAAGATTGACAAGTTTTGAAAGCTTGACTGGAATGGGACCATAAAACATATTGGATCTCAGTCGTAAGAATGATAGAGACAATAGCTTCTCCCCAATCCATGCTGGTAAAGTCCCAGAGAACTGATTATGTCCGAGATCAAGAAAGATGAGTCTTGGGCATTTCTGGAGTAGTGAAGGAAATTCACCCGAGAGGTTGTTGTTTCTTAAGCTTAGACTGGCAATACTCAGGCCTGTCATGTTTGTGCTAGATTCGTTGACTAGGCAATCGGTAATTGACCCATTGAGACCATTTCTTGATAGATCTAACAACGTCAATGCTCGCAAACTGCACAATGAAGATGGAATGGCGCCAGAGATCATGTTGTTATATAGAAGAAGTGTCCTAAGCCCCGACGCTCCAAAGTCTAATGGAAGTGGCCCAATTACTCTGTTCCCACTGAGATCAAAGCTAGTTAGATTGATGGGAAGCTTCGGTATTGGACCATCAAGCTGGTTAGAACTGAAATCCATTTTGACTCCTCTCATAAATTCCATTGTTGATGGGAGGACCCCTGAAATCTGATTATTTCGGATATTGAGAACCTCTGCTGAGGAAGCTGCCATCCAAAACCAACTTGGTACCATGTCATTTATGCTTGTGTTTGATATATCAAGATTCGATAAATGTGTTTGCCATCTAAGCCACATTGGAAATTTAGGCCCTAGCTGGCAGGACCGAAGGTGAAGTATTCTTAGACTGAAAGGAGGAACCCATGTTGGACTCACTGTGATGGTTATGGAGTTGTGTGACAAGATCAAACTGTCTAACATATCTAGACACGATAAATGGCCTTCATGTATGACCCCATCTAGGTTATTGGAGTTAAGGTCCAATATTGTCAGCGTCGTGAGCTCTCCTATCCACAGTGGCAGATGACCAGTGAGTTTGTTATGATCGAGAGCCAGCCAGCTCAGGTTGCTTAATGCTTGTACTGGTGCAGTTGGCAGGCTTCCAGTCAGATTGTTCCCCGATAGATATAACTGCTGTAGTTTATTCCTTGAACAATTGGGTAATCGATGGAGTAATTCTGTTATACTCCCACTGATATTGCTCTTATAAGAATATAATGCCTCCAGATTACATAGATTCTTCATAGTGAATGGTATCATGCCCACAAGGTTGTTTTCTGATAAATGAAGTTCCACCATGGAGGTCATATTACCTATCTCGTCTGGAAATGGGCCATAGAAACCATTGCCCGAGATATCTAGATTCTTGAGGCTAGTTAAATCCCAAAACCAGTTGGGTGTGCTACGCTGACTGAACTGGTTGCCCGCAAGCAAGAGTGCTTCAAGAGATGTCAGATTTGAGAGCTGAAGAGAATCAGGGCTAGTTCTAAGCTGGCAAGAGTTAAGACGAAGAAATTTCAGAGTTGGAAGCATGTTCACCACCGGAAGCCAGTGGACGATTGTACTGAGGTTCACCCAGGTCATGTCCAGGTGCTCAACGGAAGTTAACCGTGACAACCAGGTGATATCAGTGGAGTATATGCCATCTGAGTTGTACGCAAGATTTAAGTACTGTAAGTTGGAGAGATTACCGAGCTGCGGTGGTACCCTTCCGATGAACATTGACATTGATAGGTCAAGATATGTCAACTTATGGAGAGAACCAATGAACTCCGGTATTTGCATCTTGTCGAATTCATTGGAGCTGAGGTCGAGATACCGCAGATGTCGTAAACCAAGCAACGAGGAGCTTATGTTGCCTGCTAGCACCTTCCTACTGTCAGCGTCGATTGTGTAACCGCTGCCTCGGAGATCGAGCTTGACAACATGGCTGGTTCTGTTGCTGCAATAGACGCCCTTCCACCGGCAGCAGTCGTCGCCCTTCCATGACGAAAGGAGGTTGGCCGGGTCCGAGAGACCTGCCCTGAAGGCGAGAAGGGCAGACCTCTCACCGGCAACACAGCTGGGGATCGCTTCGTTTGGAAGCAGGGCAGATATGCCCTCTGTGGTGCTCTTGGCTTGAGTGAACAAGAGCAAAGCTATGGCTACTTGGATGCAGGAGAGTTGAAGCGTGTCCATGGGTGATTTTGCCATGAGTATGTATGTGCTCTTGTTGGTGTAGGATGCCCCATGGTATGCATGATATATATGTAATCCGCCTCTTGGTGTCACCTACGGTGGTTATTCAATGGTATATATGCAAGCTCATGAAGTTTCCTGCCGTGTTCATTTTGGCATCTTAGGTAGCACACCAAGGAGGACTCTCGGGCTTGGAGTTGAATACAAGCAACTGGAGAGTGTAGTTGCATATTATGTTTAATTAAAGCAACTGCCTGTAGTGAAATATCTCATGCATGGACCTATGTATGGTGGTTACTCAATCTCATGCATGCTCCTAAAGTTTCCTGCCTTGTCCTTGTCGATCTGGTCGTCATTCAATCAATCATATAACCTATGGTGGTGGTTATTCAATCATATGCACCGTCTGATTGCGATTCAATCGTCATATATATAACCTGTGGGCTGTCAGGCTTGGTATTTGATTAAAGCAACTGGAGAGTGAAGTTGCATATAATCAAGCAGAGCAGTTGTTGGCAAGGAAAAAGGATGTACTATCACAAAGTTCCTTTGTAGCTCGTCCTACATGATCTGGTTACCAGGAATCCTGAATGTAAATATTTTATAATCTAGTACTGTGTGTAGGATGTTGATGCGTGTTCTTATAGAATAACTGATGAACTCCACTATTCGCAAAAAAAATAATTTAAAAAAAAATGATGAACTCCACAGCTAACAGATTCATCTAGGGTCCAGATTAAGTTTGATCTGAAATAAGTTCAGATCTTCAGTCGTATGGCGTGGCGCGACGCGGTGGCGGGACATGCCGGGCCGACGAGGGAAGGGAGGAGTAACATGCCAACCTGCGTGCGTGCTACTCCAGCGCGTCTCTCTTCCCTGAATGACGATTCCTTCTCAGCTCTTCCATGCGTGCTTACCTGACAGCAAAACAGAACAGAAGAACACACAACAAAAATGGAAAAGTGAGGAATGGCTTCGCCCGGGTTCGAACCGGAGACCTTCAGTGTGTTAGACTGACGTGATAACCAACTACACCACGAAACCATGCTGATATTGTTCCTATTTAGAGTTTATTTAGTGCGTAGTTGCTCTAATTGTTCACATGATTGATTTTTATTTTTGTTTTTCGATAATAAATAATTGAATTTGAATGCGTGCATCTACCTTTCATTTACTTCTAGGGTGAATGTGGTGCGGTAATACTCTCAGATATTCTAATTTTATTTTTAATAATTTCATTGCCAAAAATTTCCGGCAACAACGTGCGTGGCGTTATCTAGTTCTCGAAACGCACACCTCCCCTACTAGCACTCTGCATTCTTGCCGCACCTGACAATAGAAAAGTGAGACACTGTTGGGGTAAAACGACAAGAAGGGTCACCAGCCATGAACAAAGAAATGGCTAAGGAAGGCTTATTTTATAGGCACAAATTATGAGTGCGTGGGAATAAACGTCGCATGGGAATCCATGTCGTCGGCTGGAGCACTTTCGGCGCAAAAGGCGAAGCCAACCGTGCCAACAACTGACAGGACTGCAGTGTGTTGTCCAACCCTAAGCAACAACAACAGTATTACCGCCACGGTGCGTGGCGGCAGTCTCCACGCCATAGGGTGGCAACACTGCATGTGGCGGCAGGGCCAACCTCTTCCGTTTTCGGTTAACCATCAGCATTGGGAGCCATTCTGCTCAACTTGCAGCCACGGGCTACGGCAGCAGGCCCTGCCTCCTCCAGCTGGGGCGACAGGTGCCATGTGTCGGCTGCCGGGCCTAATGCCATGCTAGTTTTGTCAATTACGTTCAGGGATGAACCTTTTTGTCAATATGGTCGGTCCAATATGCGAGAAGTTCTTAGTAAGACAACTATGTGGGAATTTTATGCCTACAAAAAGGTATGTTTTTGGTCCCTCAAGTTTTCCAAAAGTATAGGCTTGGTCCCTCAAGAGTTTTTGATATATATTTAGTCCTTCAAGTCTCAAAACCGGATAAGATTGGTCCAAAACCAGATTTTGAGTACCTTGATTGGGGTTTGACCATGTTGACTGGAGTAAATTTGAAAATTTATGACAATCGACATGCTTGGGTCTGCTTGGTGCTTGTAAATTTTTGTGGTCAAATAACATCCAAGGAGCTCTAGGAAAAAATGGCTTTTTTGTGAGCCAAAATTAGTTTTTTATTGCCACGAGCTCCTCGCATATCGAAACACCACACAAATTTTCACAAACCAAAGCATCTTGGCTCAAAAAAAAGCCACTCCATTCCTGCACATGTGGCGGCTGATCGACGAGGCACACATTGCCCTGGACCTTGGTTAGGAAGATACAATCACTTGGAAGTTCACTCGTGACGGTAGATACTCTACAAAATCAGCTTACGAGATGCAATGCCTCCAGGAACCCAACTCAAACTTCAACAGTTTCATCTAGAAGGTCTAGGCCCCCAACTTCAGCAGTAGCATGGAACAATAAAAAATTATATATGTGTTGGAGACGTATCATGAGGCATCTGGCAGCGAGGGCCTATTCCGCATTGTGGCGCCATGCTTTGGCGGCGGCCGTCACTTTCTTTACCGTGTCCCGCTCGGACCCTCAGATGCCTCGATGTCGTCCTACAATACCTTCACATTCTTGTGGCGGGAGCCGTCACTTTCTCAGTCATGTACCGCTCGGACGTCTCGGCGCACCTTCACATTCTTGTTGTGGCGGCAAATAACATCCCACTACTAGGGAAAACCTTATAGGTAGAAGCTTAACGGTAGAGCGGGTGAAAGGAAGGTGCTACTGCTACTTAATAATAGCGCTACTCATAGACGCACTACAGGTAAGCAAGTAGCTGTAGCACACTTGTGGCAAACGGCGCTGCTACTAAGTGGTACCCACACTGGTCACCAGGCTAAGTATAGTAGCAGTGCTGGTTTAGGAGACGCGCTACTGCTATGGCACTTAGCAGTAGCGTCCTTCCTGGACCTGCGTTGCTGCTAGTTCAACCTTATCGATCCCGCACCCGTCCAGTTTCCCACTCCCCTCACTCACTCCCTCTGTGCCTCTTCCTCCTCCTGCCATCGCTGCTGCAGTGCCGCCACCGTCCTTCCTCCTCATTCCTCATCGGTAAGCCGCCTCCCTCCTCCCTCCTTCCTCCTCTTGCTCTCTCCTTTCTCCTCCCTCCTCCCTCCTTGTCCGGCCGCCCTCTTCCTCTCTCTCCTTCCTCCCTCCCTACCCCTCCGGGCACCATCCTCCCTCCTCCTCCTCCTCCTCCTCTCTCTCTCCTCCCTCCCTCCTCCCTCCTACTTCCATCCCTCCTCCCTCTGTTCTTGTAGAATGTAGGTTTTTTTAATGTTTTTCAAATACAATAGAATGTAAAATGTAAAATGTTAGTAAATGTAGGGGTTATAAGATATTTAGTATTGTAGATTATTTGAATAGAATAGAAAATTTTCAATAATGTAGATTATTTGAATAGAATAGAATTTTTTTAGTAATGTAGGGGAAAAACAACCAAATACCTTTAAAATTTTAGTACTAATTTAGGTTATTTGAATAGAAAAGAATAGAATTTTTTTAAGTAATGGTTTCTATATTATAGTTTGTATTTTACTACATTTAGTTGGTAAAAAGTGACCTCTACTTGTTATATTCTGAAATCAGGGCTTTTTCTAGGGTTCATAGTATGTTTTCAAATATATTTCAGCAATCAAACTCTAATTTATGTAAAATTAGGGCATTTTTCTATGGTTCAAGAAGTGGACAGTAGGTAGAAAAACCAGGGCATTTTTCTAGGGTTTAGGAAACAAATTGCAGACAGTTGAAATTTTTATTTGGAATCAAATTGGATATTTACTTGATAGGTTATAGGGTCTCACTAAGCCCTAAAATGGGGATAATAATGTTTTTGTTTTTATTTTGTTTTTGTAGAAATGAAGGAGCCCTGCATCATCCCCGTCGTCGTCCCCGTCACGACCCCCTCCGACCTCGAGGTGAGAGCAGCCAAAGCCCCATGTCGATGATGATGTAGATGTTTTGATAGATGTAGTAGAGTAGTAGATGAGTAGTTGTGATGATTTCCATGGAATAGAAAATTTTCATTGTAGGTCTTTAAAATATGATGAAGATTTAGACATGTGGTACGTAGTGTTGTGTACTACTAATGCTTGCCTAAGTGGCCTATGTTTGCAGGGAACACCTCATAGTGGCCTATGTTTTGCCGGAGTGTCGATTAATTTCCATTCCGGCAAATTTTAGGCGCTCGATATGTCCTTTTTAGCAAAGGCCATGCCTGATTTTTCCGTGAATTTTGGCATGACTTGTGCTAGAATATGTAGGACATATCGAGTGGGCCAGATTTTCTAGAAAGATAATTAAACGACATTTCAGGTTGACTTTAAGTCTGTCAGGACTCCATACATGTGAAAGGACCACGATGTCGCCTAGAGGGGGGTGAATAGGCGTTTTAAAATCTTTTACGGATTTGGCTATATCCTAATGCGGAAATAAACTAAGCGGATACTTTTCAATCAAAAATCCTAAATATACTAGGCTCACTAAGTGCACCAACAACTTAGCATAAACAAGATGGGAACAACGAGGATATGAGTAAGCACAAGTAAGTCACACAAACTTACTCAATGTATATCACAACATATAGAAATGAATAATACACACAACCACAAGTAAGCAATACAAGCTTACACAAATTGTATCACAGTATACGGGATTGAATGATATAAGCAAACCCAAGTAAGTTACACAAACTTACTTGAGAAATATCGCAATATATGGAAGTGTATGACACAAGTTATCAATTCACACTAATCACAAAGTATATCAATATTAGCAAGTATGAATTGTGGAATATGAACTGTAGGCCTAAATAATCTCTACAAGGAAATGACCGACACAATATAATGAACCACCACAATATAATGAGGACAACAAGATATAGTGAATGCACGGTCAAATGACCAAAGTAAACCACAAGTAAGGAGTTAGGGTTAGGGATAACCAAAGTCACGGAGACGAGGATGTATCCCGATGTTCACTTCCTTGGAGGGAAGCTAGTCACCGTTAGAGAGGTGGATGTTACCACGAAGGCACACCAACGCCACGAAGGCTCACCCTATTCTCCTTGAGATATCACCACGAAGGCGATTCCCAACCACTAGTGGTAGACCTTGAGGCGGCCTCCAAACCTTCACAAACTTTCCGGGGGACAAATCACAAGTTGATTCCTCACCGGAGCACTCCTACCGCCTAGGAGTCTCCAACCTCCAAGAGTAACAAGATCAAGGGGGAAATGCTCAAGACTTGCTCAAATCACAAATTGCTTTGGTCAAAAGAGAGAGGAGAAGTGGTTGTATGCTTGGATGAAATCTCTCTCAAGAACTCTCACAAATCTCTTCGGGGTGTAGCACGAGAAGGCTCAAATCCCTCTCTCTCAAATCCCACCAAAAGCAACTAATGTTATGGAGGGATGGGAGAGGAGAGGAATAATGGAGGAGGTCAACCAATGAACCCTAGATCCATGGGATAGTTTCCCCCCAAATGGATTGGAGTTTTGAGGCTTGGGGGATGAGGATAGAGCTCAAAAGAATGGGGAAATCTCAGATGCAAAAGCTACAGCTCGATGGGGAAGAAGGGTGCCTTATATAGTGCCCCACCAAATCTGCCCGTTACGCACAGAAAAACGCAGCCCGGAACTTCTGGGCAAGCCCGGAACTTCCGGGCCCCCTATTGAACACATATGTGCAAACTCTCTGGTTAACCCGGAACTCTCCCCGGAACTTGCCCGGAAGTTCCGGCCACCGGAACTTCCGGGCTGCCCGGAACTTCCGTCCCCGCAGAAAACAGCCAACATACCGAAAGTAAAACATGCACAACTTTTTCATACAAACTCCGATTTTGATGATCTTGGGCTCGTTTTGAAGCTATGGAAAAACCCCAGGTCCTCACATAGAGAACCAACCAAGATCAACAAAAATTGAGGATGCCAAATATGCAAAGGTGTTATCATATATTTGGGAAACCTATTTGGCTTTGGATTTTGTTTGGTATATAGGATAGGAGTGGAATTGTGTAAAGAAGATGTTGACTTGAGCAAATCCATCACAAACCCCTTTGATCCCCTCTTAATAGTGCGGGATCCCTATAACTCAAGAATCATAAAATAGCTACACTACATAGCTATCGAGAATCCATTCTTGAGTGTATATTTTTTCTTTTTGGTGGTCATCACTCCACAACACTAACGTCAAAGGAACTAATACCTTTGACACGAGCCGTTCACTTGAGCTTTTTGTTTATGTTTCTTCCTGGCTCAAGATGAAGGCAAGACATTGGTGAAGTCTTCAAGTCTCTCCCCCATACACAATGTGGGGAAGCTTTGCTTTGTATTCATCTTCACTTGTCCATCATGTGATCATCCACAAGCTTCAAGCATGTAATCCTTTGGGATGGTTATCTTGAACTTGCCCTTGTCAACCATGATCACCAATACTTGATGTCATCCTCTCATAGACACTTGAAATCTCTTTCTCGATGCGAGCCCATGAGAATCACCTAACCCTCAGAAACATAGAAAACATGTAGTATGGATTAGTACACAGAGTGCAATTGATAATTTCTTATCATACCACAAGATCCTATGTGGTGCATCACTTTCGCTCGGGTGTTGACCATTTAGATTTGATCTTTGAGCTTCATCTTGGTCAACCTATATCTCTACTCCATGTTTAATCTTGACGTCTTGAAGGGTATATTGAATTCTTCACTTGAATAGCTTGCTTGAATACTTGATCAGTCATGACTCACACATGAGTCCATTATGATCATATCTTTGAGCCCCTCCTTAAGATACTCCAATGAACTTCATTTTGATCATCTCAATGTAATTGTTGCTTCAAAGGAGTTGTCTTCCATTATTCTTCAATCATATTCCAATGGGACTAACCTTCAAATGTATATCTCAATGCAAACATTAGTCCATAAGGATTGTCAATAATTACCAAAACCACACATGGGGACTACATGTACTTTCAATCTCCCCCATTTTGGTAATTGATGACAATCTCAACAAGAGGGTTTATATAATGAATTTTTACACAAGCACACACTTTTTCTAGAATAAATTGTATACTTGCGGTGACTATGATAGCATTAATTATCACAAACAAACTTGATGTTTATCAAAACCGGTTGTACTAACATCAAAACACTACACAAACATTTGATGTTAGTAAGACCTCAATATATAGAGCAAGCTCCCCCACAATATATGCAACAAGCATATATAACTAGGGTGGATATGCATGAATGACAGCAAGAACTTCAAAAAATATTTATCTTAAACCCTCTAAACTTCTCCCCCATTGGCAACAAATGCCAAAATGGAAGACAAAACATCTAGAAGACCAATATAGTATGAGTTCCTCCTTGATGTGTGCATATCACAAAATGTGAGTGAACACAAATGCACATATACAATAATTAAAAAATTGAGGAGCTCATAATCTATAGAATGCAACCAGATATGAAGATATGAAAACAAGCATTAGACATGAGAGGGAAACAATCAAAACACATGAGTGCGCAAGATTATATGTCCAACATACAAGCACTCACGACACAACCTCTTACCGAAGCTACCATAAGAATAAGATGAAACAAACAAAGTGGCCGGCAAGGAATAAATGATATCAAGGAAAGATATGAACTTTCTCATGTATAAAAATTTCTGAGTGTCCAATCATAATCATGATATGTATCCACAAAGAAACTTTGCATACACAAAATAGACGCAATTGATAAGAACATGATATACACAAGTGAATCCATTATTATACAGCTGAAACCTAGTCATGATAGCAAGGGACATGGCACAAAGCACATGGCACAAATTGATCTCATTTGCATAACACAAAGTGAAGCAATCAATCAAAAGATCAGATAAGCCAAAAGGATAAACGAATATTATGATTTGGGCAAAGGAGTGTTCTAAGGAAAATAGAGAAGCTTAAGATGTTCATGCGGCTTCTCCTTCTGAACCGCCTATGGTGCAACGATCGTTTGCAGAGAAGAGGTTGGCCCAACGGCTACTTCTGCCCCTTGTGCATCAGGAATTTGGAGACTTCAACACACCTGATCTGGAGCTGCAACTTCTCCCAAGAAGTCTGGGGGAAATGTGCCAGCTGGTTTGGATGCTCCTCGCTAGCGCCAAGGGAGAGACCTCAGCTAAGCGGTCCAGAACTGCCAACTCATCATCAGCAAGACTGCAGCAGCCAATAGGCGCGGAATCAGATCAATGATCATCATGATCACCTGGGAATTATGGAAGGAAAGGAACCACTGCGTCTTCCGGGCAAAAACGCCTCAAGCCGAAGATGTCATCTCAGCAATCAGGAACAACATCGAGCAGTGGAGATTAGCCGGAGCTAAAGGCATGGAGCCCCCTTTCGGGGACACAATTAGTGAAAATTAGCCGTAAGGAAGGAAGGGCTCGTTGTACTTTCTATTTCCATCCATTTGATCACTTGATCTACATGTTTCCATTGCTTTCTGCTAAATCAAGGAAGCCGGTGACCAGCCGGGTCTTTAAAAAAAAGCAGCACATATGAATGAAAAGGCCTCTATGTGGATACTCATTTATTTATGAGTATCTTCCAGAAAATAATATGCCCTAGAACGGTTCCAATGTAGATAAAGGTTCTCGACCAACCACAATGTATGGCGAGCTTTCTTCATTAACCGTAAAGATCCAATCATTTATTACAAGTTGATAGGAGTACATGCCAATCAATTTTTGGATCTTTGCGGTTGATGGAGAAGGCTCGCTCTTTGTTTTAAGTGTCCACTAGTCTTGTCTCCTATATTAACTTCTGACTTGTTAGCAGAAACAAGCTAGAGAAATGGAGGAAGGTAGTGCTGGCTAGCTAGCAAGTAGTAGCAACGTACATGCATATGTGTGCGCATTTAGAAATGTAGAGAACTTCAGAATAGGAGACATCAGGATGCCAAAGCGTAGACAAAACTGAATACCAGGTAAGGTGTGGTGTGCTGCTCTGGCGTGCCACCGCTCACCCATGGCCATGATAGGCATCTACTCTAGTGTAAAAAACGCTCTCACATTATGGGACGGAGGGAGTAGCATTTTGCGGTCTAGCCGTCATCAACTTGTTTGACAAACGGATCTACAAAGACGCGAAGCCATCCTGTATTTGGGAACAAAATTTCTACCCATGTTTAGCGTGGTTGTAATTTTGGGAATTCAACATTGGATCCGCGCTTCTGTTTGGCCAGTTCAACTTTGAGCGCGAGCTGCGTTTTTGTTTTAGTAAGATTTTGCTTTGCTGCGTTTTGTGTCTCTTCTTTGAACCATTCCTTCCCAACCCTTCCATATGTACCTGACAAGTGAAACAGAACACCATGGCATTGACAGGAAAACACTGTTCCAAACTGCATTGAGTTGCTCTAAGAAGATATAATATGATACATCGGTGACGAAATAAAAGTAGGGGAGCAAAAAGAACAGACTGGCCGGTGATGCTTGTGGTCTGAGTTCAGAGAATTGAACTACAGGGACACACTACTCAAGGAGCTCGGCTGACATGAAAGAGTTCAGAGAAGAACACGCAAAAGAAAATAGGGAAAAAAATAATGGCTTCCTTCTCAACTCTCCCATATGTACCTGACAA
>NC_041391.1:43142763-43174331 GCF_002162155.2 Triticum dicoccoides | reverse complement strand
CTGACATGAAAGAGTTCAGAGAAGAACACACAAAAGAAAATAGAGGAAAAAATAATGGCTTCCTTCTCAACCCTTCCATATGTACTTGACAATTGAAATAGAACACCATGGCATTGACAGGAAAACACTGTTCCAAACTGCATTGAGTTGCTCTAAGAAGATATGATATGATACACCGGTGACGAAATAAAAGTAGGGGAGCAAAAAGAACAGACTGGCCAGTGATGCTTGTGGTCTGAGTTCAGAGAATTGAACTACTGGGACACACTACTCAAGGAGCTCGGCTGACATGAAAGAGTTCAGAGAAGAACACGCAAAAGAAAATAGGGGAAAAAATAATGGCTTCGCCCGGGTTTGAACCAGAGACCTTCAGTGTGTTAGACTGACGTGATAACCAACTACACCACGAAACCGAACGTGTTACTTATATCTTCTTTTTATTCGATTGCGCTTGTTTTGTTCATGTTGAAGCTTCCTAGAGGCAAGCCATCAGGCACTTGATCCATTAACATTCTTCAGGTCAGATAGTGGCTGCTGGTCAATTTGTACTATCAAAAATCCACAGCAGATCGACAGACATCTATATGTATCTATCTATATCTATATCTATATCTATCTATACTTACTTATATTAATTAGGCACTTTCTAAAAATTCCCACATTAATCAGTAATTAGGAGCCGTTAATCTGGTGGGTCCGAATTATTACGGTGTAGATTTACCTATAGAGTCCATTATTGTATTTTTCTCAGTTTAGAAAAAAAAACAGGCTAAAAGGCCCACAATTGTTACGATCTGAACCAGCCCCACAATTTGTACGATCTAATCATCTCCTTAACCAGCCTCACAATTTGTACGATATAATCATCTCCTTGAAGCGCACGATCTCATCTGCCCTAGGCGAGGCTGCGATCTCATCTTCTCCGGAGAATGCGCCACCAAGAAGGCAGTGCGTCTGCCCCAAAGCGCACGATCACATCTTCCCAGGCGAGCCTGCGATCCCATCATCTGTAGAGCATGCACCGAGCGCCGTCATGATGTTGTGCGTCCCCGACTCCCTCTGAGTCTTAGGCGACCAGCTTGTCCTTCTCAAATTGTTCGTCGGCGGCCGTTCGGAGTGTGTCAAATATCTGCAGGTATTCAACATGCTGCTGCTTCTCATCGGTTATGCTGGATACACCATCCCTGTCTCCTCCTGATGGTGCTATTACATACATGGTTGATCAAGCACTAGCACTAATTGCACTGCCATGTCCGTTCAAAAATTATCTCTGTAATATAATTTATGTTGTGCATACACATCCAGATGGTGGCCGCCGTGAGCAAGTGCACCCATCGAAATATGGCAAGCCTTCTTCGTCTCCTCATCTCTACATAGAAAAAAGAAACATCTACCAGAAGCAATCTTGCAGTATGCAATCTCTGTCTCAAACTGAAGCACACAAGTTTGTATTCGAGGTGTGTCGATGAGCTTAATCTGGCACATGGATTAGGTGTGGCCGAGGAGCTTATTGCCTCAAAAAGATTTTCCCCTTCTCATAACAGGTTTGTTTTCTCACACTATTTTGTAAGGAATTTGTTTTCTTACAGGTTTACACTTCGTTAGTTGATCATGTTGTACTCGAATCGATCCTAATTAGGTATTTCTTTGTTGCAAATTGGGTTATTACTTCTCCAGTGATTCAATTCTGAACCTTCTCATGTACAACATTTGGACCTCATGGTGATCGGACTGGAGCATCACTATGCCTATGGTCCGAGATTAAAGCTTAAACCTGTTATCTAGAAAAACAACATTCAGTATCAAAGAGCCTTCCATTGACTGTCGTCATCATTGCTGGTCAAGCTTTTCCCGCTGGGTACAAAGGCTCTCTCTGGTCAGTTGCCATCACCATGCAGGTTAGCGAGTGTTCCTTCTAGCCCAATTCTTTTCTAGAGATATGCTATATAGCTTTATGAATCACATTGTTAGAAAGTGTAGTTCATTATGCTAACGTATTACATGGCAATTTTGAGCTGATCAAAGTTCAGCACACCTTTCTTTCCAATTTGCACTTTGGAATATATTTGATTTTTTGTGCTTCTTTAAAGGCCATTAAGATATTTGTGCCCCTTCAATAATATTAAACTTCTATTTCCGTTTTCTTCTGCAATGTAAAGTCTAAAACATTACCGATAGTGATATTCTCACTACAGTTAGCCATAATAAGGATTCCTTCAAAGTAAACGTTACAGTAATTAGGCTATGGTATGCCACTAACCTAAACAAGTACAAACTTATTAGCATGGATAAATAGGCTACTATGATATGTAAAAGTCCTAATAAATATGAGGCATCATCGTGCTGTATTATAATTGTTTCGTGACAGGATGACACATAGCTAGGTAATAACTACCACTACAACACACTAGCTAGGCATCACCATACCAAACAAAACAATTTGCAAGGGAGAGAGAAAACTGTTTGCTAGCGGTACTGTGCATGCCGCAGAGTACCACACACATTGCCCGCTGCCTCTACCATTATCTCTCCACAATACCTTCCACCAATTCCTCTGCCATGATGTCTGGATGCAAACCCAACAATATAAGAGGGCCAAACGATGTCAAGTCCCAGTGTGGAGGTAACTCCAAAATGAAACATATTGGGCCATAATGCAAAAAGTGTTCTTTACCTATTCAAAAAATATCATAGAGAAGGCATGGGGTTTGGAGTCCATTTGCCTGTTCATACCCATGAAATCCAAAGGTAGGTGATGCATAGTAAATGGATAAGGTACTGCTCCATTTTTAAATAGATGTATAAGGTGCGTCTTGCCAACCTCAAATGATGAGTTTGAAACTACAAAAATGCAACTTTTCAATAAGATGAAGAAAAACATAACTTGACTCTCCTCAATGAACAATACCCTTTGGTTACTAATAAAAATGAGCAGATCTTAGTTATGACATGGTAATAAAATAAAATTATTATCAACTTAAATTTACTTTTAAATATTAAAAGCTATGTGTAAAAACTAAAGTTAATTCGACACCCATTTACATTGCCTGCAAAAATATGTACAATAAAAAACGAATATTTCTAAAATTCGAATAATAGGATGTACATGATCTCTCGCAGCAAAAACAAATTCACGACAATGAAACGCTTCGGTCTAACGAAAGCTAAGGAGTTTTCGCAGTGACATGGTGACATAGTACAAAGCAAAGATGTAAATCATAACAAGAGCTATTTTTTCCATATCCAATATATATATTAAGCTGAAATGTAACGTAACCCAAAATTAAAATTTATCTATTAATTTAATAACTTCAAGACATTACAAAATTGAACCAATTAACTAGCACGTGCATGCCACGCTGATGAAAAACCATTGTCCCCATCCTATGCAAGAGCTTTGGAAGGCGTTGTAGGATTCGCCATATCCAGCACAACAATAAGTGTGCAAAAATAGCTTACCCAGACGGATGCATGGAAAAAACTAAATATAGCGGGAAGATGAGTAAGGATACATGACTTAATGTTAAGCCTAGAAAAAACAAATCTATAAAATGTACTACCATGATAAAAAATAGTAGAGTTTTTTAAATGCACAAAGTAAAATTCGCTATATCCTAGATTTGAACCACATTTCAAGGCATACACTAGATATAAGTGCTACATGCAATATATCCCATTGTGGAATAATTTTGGAAACCGATTTACCAAATTGGACACTATCTTTTAGAATGGGTACATGAAAAAACATGTCATGCCTCCCTTACAAAATTCATGTTTGCCCCTTTAATAAAAGGATAATGTAACAGTAAAACCATAGTGAACTAAAAACCTATGAAAAGTTTACTAATTGCATGCTTTAATGTTTGCCCCTATAATGTAACATGTCATGCCTTCCTTACGAAAAAATAATGTTTGTTTCTAACCGTATAAAATGTTAACAGTCTCAATATAGCGACCGTGCGAATGCACGGGTTGACGACTAGTTCCTTTAATTCCAGAGCAACCTAGAACCACCAGTACTGGTTCTAGCTAGCACAATATGAAAAAGGAAAACATCACATATACAAATCTCTGTAATATAACGTGTTTTTGCAGCCAAGTGTAGCCATGCCACTATACTGCAGAGACAATAGGCACCATACTCGCCACACCTTCGCAACAAGTTAAACACTTATACACACCACATCCTATATACGAACCTCGGTCGATGGCGTCACCGTGAGTATACACATATCTGTGACTAGTTCCACTAAAATACACCTGTTCATGATAAACATTTGTGGGCGATTTGGTGACCCGTTTTGGAGTTGCCCTTATTTGGTGGGCGCGGATGGTCGGGACCGCACCAAACATGTCCTTCAAGCAATGGGCACCGCTAGATCAACGTTCGACACCGCCTGCTTCATCGGGCTTCTCCGACAAAAAGGATTGCCAGGTACCAGTGTATGAGCTTATATATATGCTGCATATCCGTTTTGTAATGTTGTGATTCAGATTACCGGGTAAAATTTAGTGAACAAACTCAGTACTAGAGGTACACCACACACATTTATTCTTGAATGCTACACTATAGTATACAAAGGACAGACCAATTTTGAAGAGAGTAACTGGTTCACACCTTGATTCTTTAATCTTGCAGCTGAGAAATGTGTGGCACGTGCCACTCTATGAACATTCATATGCTGGCATTGAAGAGAATTGATCAGTTTTTGCTAATATAATACTACCTCTGTCCCATAATATAGGACGATTTTGCAGTTCATATGGAACTGCAAAAACGTCTTATATTATGGGACGGAGGGAGTAGATAATAAGAAGCTAAGTTTATGGCATTAGAGCAGTTACCTAGGGAATTTATTCACTGTTGCACTCTACCTGCTCCCGGCCGTGGAAGAATCAAGAGTCAAAAGGTGCCACACTCCAGATGTCTAAAAAATCCAGACATTCAGACTCCAGATGTCTAAGAAATCCAGGCATTCAGAATCTCTTCTGCTTGCTCGAGCTCGAGAGGTGCATCCCAGGGGTCTTGGGTTCAGGTACATCTATCTCGATCGGCTGGACATATTCCATGCCTACTTCTTGTGTCATTTCTAACCGGTTCTGCTCCATTTACACCCTATTTGTTTCCTGTCTAATTAAATTTTGCTTACATCCTGATGAGTTGCCTTTTCGACTCTTTATTCCACGGGTGCGGCGTTGTATTGACTCTCTGAAGTGCTTTTATTTCACTCTTTCTGAATATCGAGGACCAGCATGTTTGTTTACAGAGCCAAAACTGATAAGAGTAAACCTAGCTTGTAGTAGTATAAACAGTTGAGTGTGCAAATGTGTTTTGCACAGTGGGGTGTGTTGATGGTGGACTGCGTCTGTTGCAGCCATCAGTTCAAGCAGCGAGTATACTGGACAGGAAAAGAGAGGAGCCGGCGTGTGTCCTGTTTTTTTCTCTGTTCTTGTTGGCTTGTGTGTCCATTTCAACGAGCGCGTAGTGGATCCACCAAAACCGGTGAAGACAACAAAAGAGGTGGCCAACAGAAACAAATTATTTTACTAAATCCAACCAAAAAAAGTGGCAGCATGGCAGTGCTAATAGTAGTTCACCGAGGGAATTATTTTTTTTGACATGAGAATATAAATACTGAAGAACTTTTTTCCATCTCAAATTGACAGCAGGGCTACTTGGCGACTGCCACTATTCTCTGCCTGATGACCGGCTGTGGTTGGTTGGCGGCACAGGTGAGGGGACACTGGCAAGGCTACTTCCCTGTAAAAAATAATGTTGTGGAAGCTCTAAGGAAATCACACAAGAGCCTTTATGGACTTAAGTCTGGCAGTGCATATTGCTCGAAAATCTTAGAATTCGGTGATTGCGAATTTACGATTTCCTTCAAGTAGGTCCAGAACTCATTGACTGAATCTTCTGCTTGCTTAATTATGGCAGGCAGAGATGTCTTGCAGAGTCGCTATTCATCTTTGAAGCCAGGCTAGGAGTGTGTCCTACTGGGAAATAAGAAGGAATTCCAGAGCCGAAATCATAGTACAGTACCTTGAGCAGCGGAGTCATTTGGTCCAATTAATACCTGGTGTGGTACTGTGGTGTAGTTGAGTGCTTGTGAAATAATGAAAAAGAAAAGTAAGCTTAGTAACAACAAGTATATGCCATCAATAATCAAGTTTGTATTGTCTTGTTTGGTTTCCAGGACTATCTTTACCTTGTCTTACATGGATGTATGCACCCAGCACCCACCTATAACAAGACAACCTGAAGATAACCCCCATCTCAAAACTACTAGCAGCAGATCTACCCAACTATGATCTCTATTTTCTACTACGTGAATACAAATACATATACATATACATATACACATGCATATTTTCTTATGCTTAGTATCCATATATGTATTTTCTTCCAGCTAATTTCTTATGCTAACATAGAATATAGATCACCGCTGCCTTCAGGTATGCTATGCAAGGCAGGCCGCCACCCTCTGTAGCAACCAACGTCCTCCTGCTTCTGATCCTCCGACCCTCTTCGCAAGAGGGCCACCATGTCATCCATGGAGACGGCATCGTCGTCCTTGCCCAGCATCCTCCTCAGCTCCTGCTTGCTGATGACCAGCTTCACCCTCACGACGGCGCCCTCCGGGTCAGCCGCCGCGGCGGTAGGCGCATTGGCGTCGGAGGCGAACAGGCGGTGCAGCTGCGCCATGCCGCCCGCCCGGGCGTCGAGGCCTTGCTTCTGCGGCCGGAGCGCGTCGTCGGCGTCGGAGGAGCCGGAGACGCGTGCGAGGGCGCCCTTGGAGAGGGGTGGCGCCGGGAGCGGCTTGAGGATCTCGCCGTCCACGACGCTCATCACCTTGATCTCCCTTCTGTCCTGGATCACCAAGCAGTTCCCCATGGCCTGGCCGGCGGTGAGCTGAGCTGCGGGTAGATTGGTGATGACTGATGAGCAAGCACGCGCAGTGGAAAGATCACGATTCGCAATCGCGAGTGCTCGTTGTGCCAATGTGTCTGTGTGAGTGGGGAGTTGGATGGACCGACCCGTGGAGTGGTCTATTTAAAGAACTGAGGGTAGGGAAATGTCCAAATATTTAAGGGCTTATTTCACTACTGCCATTGCCCTATTTACTTTCTTTTTTGTGACTCAAATTATCTTTTTCTTTTCCTTTTTGAAAGCGACCTTGGATCTTGGCCTACCTAAGGGCTTGTTCGGTTGAGGTGGAATTGAAGGGGATTGAGGAGGAATTAATCCCCTACAGGCCAAAATCCCTGCAAATCCCCCCCAATCCATCTGGAGATGGGATTAACCGAACAAAGCCTAAGTGAAGTGAAGTTGCCTCCTTGGGACAGCACGCTATAGTCATTACACGAGTGAGTGCTGTTTCGTTGGGACCTCTACTGGTTAATTAGGTGAATGAATTTGCATTATCAATTTTTTTTGTGAGCGAAGGCTTTCCTTGAGGAGGAGGAAAGACAACATTATCTGTTGTACGTATATTTTTTTCCTCACTAAAGAAAAACATAAATTAAGTACTACTTCCTCTGAAACGTCTAACATTTTGATACAGAGGGAGCGCGTTGTTTCGCTGGGACCTCTAGTACCTCCGTTTTAAAATAATTGAAGTACTGAATTCGTCTCAAGTCATACTTGTTCAAGTTTGACGAAGTCACTAGAAGAATATATTAACATCTAGAACACCAAATAGTATCTTGAGATTCTTTATGAAACATATTATCATACTATGTGTATTTGATGTTGCAAATGTTATCACATTTTTTTTCATAGAGTTGGTCAATTAAGCAAGTTTGACTTAGGACAAACCTACAACTTCAATTATTATGAAACATAATGAGTAATTTTGAAAAAAAAACTAAGGAAGAAGGAATTAAAGACATTGATGTGACCAGAAGATCAGTGTTGGATTGCCTATCGGTTTGCCTAGGGGCGGCTTGCCACATGAGCATGAGGTCCCATGCATTCTTTGTGACTAAGAACTTGAGTGCATGCAACACCATGCTCTGCGGCTGCCCCTTCTTGCGACAAGTTTGGCATGATGTCTTCTCCCAGTGCGGGCTTACGGCTCCTCTCATCGCCTACGACGTCTCGTTCTTGTGATGGTGGGTGGACTCCTTCCACCTGGCGACAACGCAACTGCGCAAGAGATACACATCCATCATTTCTCTCACAGCTCCCCTCATCTCATCGATAGATAGACCAATTGCACACTGGAGATAATGGGGAATTAGTGGTGCTAGGGATACCTCTCACACGTTTTAGTTAATTTTATCAGAGTCCGAATTTAATATCAATTGGGAAAGCACATATATATTGGTAATATTGCCAAACAATCATAGAAACTCAGCTTGATAGCTTGGTATCATCATCAAAAATCGACTATCGACTTTTAACACCAAACTTTCACAAAATCCTACAGAACAATTTATTGGGAACTGAAGGTGGCAACAGCAACAATCTACCATATATGCATGTAAGTATGAGGCCATGAAACATTAACATGGATGTGGGGCCCAAGATCTTGGGGGTAGGCCTAATCCATGCTGTGTTTGTGCTAGCTTTTAGAGAATGTAGTGGTGCTAAGAATCATTTGCGTGTTGCCAACTTTGCAGCTGAAACATGAAACACCATCCCCAAAAAGTTGTGTGGGTGTAGTGGCGATAAGTATGGGGGACAGGTCGAAAACAACCCTTGCCCCTTCCACTAGCACTAGCAAGTAATACAACCAACACATGAAAACATCCATTGCACCATATCGTTATGTATTTAATTAATCAGTAATTGCTCTGCATGCCCCAAACGTGCAGCTTTGTTGTGTTATGCGTGTTGTTTGACATGGACTTTATATGTAGGGCTTGGAAACTACGTATTGAATTGCAACATTTCTTATTATCTCAACATGAGTACAAACCACAGTCTGGTTAATCTTTTGAAAGTACCTGACTTTTCAGTCATCTTAAGACAATTATAATTATCATCAAATCAAGATTTATATTTATTTCCTTTAGTTGGAAAAATTAGCCCTTTTTCACGGATATGGTTTGTTCATGTGTCAACTTAACTCTATATGAATAAACCTCAACAACAACAAAATCAGGTTACGTAATTTCAACATTACGGTATTTTTTCGTAACATGATTTTTGCATCACACAAGCAAAAGTAAGAATTTTGTTTGCACAAAATTATGTTTATTTTCACAACATAGTAAGTAGTTTCATTTGATTGTATTGTAAGTATATAAACCCAATGAACGAGTCCATTCATAATGTGCTACGGCCTTTGGTTTGTGCATCGGTTTTTATTTTTATTTTTTGACAAATCCATTCAGTTCTTATAATTGTCATACCATTATAGCATCAAAAATAAATATTTCTATGATATATCATCCTATTCATACTTTATTTGGCTGGTGTTTCTATAATAGAAGCAAAACTCACTCATTGCCAAATATTGCTGCTATAAAATTATACTAGAGAAAATATTAACATTTACAATGCCAAATCAACACCTTAAATTCATCATGAAATATATTTTCGTAAGGTATATATTTGATATTATAAATGTTTATATCTTTTCCCATAAACTTAGTATAAGTTTACAAAGTTTGACTTTTTTTGCGAGAAAACTTCCGATCTATTCATATTCAATCATGACAGTATACAACGAACACCAGAAATAACAAAAATTACATTCATATCCATAGACCACCTAGCAACGACTACATACTTTTTATGCACTATAATTTGGACAGGAGGGAGTATGTGCAATCATTCTTCCCAACTTTGCCTCATGTTGTGGAAGTTAACTTATATTTTTTTTTTGTGAACTTATAATTTCCTTATGCAAACTAACATTATTAGATTTACCATGAATGCTATTTTCTTAATAATGGTAACTGTAAATTTGCAAGGTGAAATGCATCCACGCAGCACAATATCACAGGGCCAGCTAGAGTGTTTGAGCAAGCATGAGCCCTTTTTCTCGTTTGCACGACGTAAGCAGGAGATAGAATCTAGTGCAAGACAACAAAAGCTCCTGTCATGGTCGATCCATCACATCAAGTAGCCATCAGCACATTCCCAAGCCCCACTACGATCCTACTTTCTGTCATCTTTTCCCTGCACTTTTCTTGGTCTGCAAATTTTATCTCTCTAGTGCGCACTATGGGGCCTTTTAGCAGCAACACAAGGATTTTGTTATCATCACGTACGGGCGACACAATAAAGTGATGTGCACTAACTTGCTCAGTCAAAACCTCTAGAGAGTAGTAGGTAATTAAGCACGTCCACTATGGCCCATTAATTTATGCAACATGCATGGTACCACCAAATATCATTTTCTGAGCTGCTTTTTTAAGGGTTTTTCTGACCTGCTTATAGGTAACAAATTTACCCCGCAACATTTTTCTGATTTTTTTTGATTTGCAACATATTTCCGTCTGATAGCGAGATATTCTTGGTACAATGGAACTTCGTCCACTCTGATCAAATTTATAGAAAAGATTTGTTCTTGCAAGATTATAGAAAATAAATTAACATATACAATACCAAATCAATACTATTAGATTCATCATTGAATACATTTTGACATCATATGGATTTGTTATTGTAAATATTTACATTGTTTCCTATAAATTTGGTCAAACTTTATAAAGTTTGACTTTAGTCAAAGCTAACATGCATAGCAAATAAAAATGGAGGGAGTACTATATTGCACAACATTGTGTCTAGAATCTAGGGCATTACATTGTCTGGCGAATGTATCAGTCGTGAGCAGGGGCGGAGCTGGAGCAAATGTTACCCGATGCACCGCTTTAATAAGGCGTAAAATTTTCAAACAACTTTCTATTGAATAAAGGTTTGTTTAACAACTTCTAGCACATATTATAGGACATAATAGAAGGCGATGTGTAAAAAAATATGTAGCAATCAAAATGCTCACTATAATGATAAAATGAGAGACAAAATTACCTGAAAATGGATGTCTTGCATTTCCAAATTCCAGAATACATCATTGGACAACAAGGTTCAGTAACCTACAAGATAAAAATAGAATTGAACTTTCTAGTCGAACATAATAAAATGCTAGGATGAAAGTACTTAAATGACTAAAAACCTGTAAATTACCTTTAGTACATCCTACACCTCCGAGCGACGAAATATTCAACAACTTGAGCATTGCTGGCCTTTTTCATTCATTCTTTCAATTTTCTCTTGCCCGGATCATATTGAATCCTCTCTCCCCAAATTATGTTTTCCAAAACATCTTGTGATGGCGCTTTTCTTTTGAGAAGAAACTTCTCAATATTATCTGCATATAACAAATACAAATTACATATGAGAGATAAAAAATGAGAGTGGATTTAATCTATCAGCCGCAAGTTTATAACCCTAAAAAATGCTCCAAGTTTTGCCAATACATAGGGATTTAATCTATCAGCTGCAAGTTTATACACGTAACTTTTGCAACTTGCAATTCGTAGAAAGATTTAGAAAAGGTAGGGCAAGGACACTACCAGAATTGGGGTTCCTTCCTATCCAATCTATAGACAGAACGGAAGATCTCTCGGACAGGTCGCCGAATTGCAGAGAGCAGGAGGGCCAGCCGAAGACGAAATTGCGACGTGCGGTAGGTGTCGCGCGGAACTCAAGTGTGGCTGTGGTGCTGCGGCCTGCGGCGTCCGACGTCGCCGGTTCGCTGCCGCCTGTGTACGCGAGGCGTATATAGGTCGTATGGATCGATTGATTTCACGGCCGCTTGGTACGCGCACGTACGTCTACACGGGAAACTGATCGATCGATTGATTACAGCGTGCGTACGTGACTTGGGCTGGGGAACAAACAGCAGGTGCGTGTGTGCGTGGCCTGTATTGGCCCATTGCGGAGGCGTGCGTGCGTGAAGTCTGGACACCCTGATGCACTGATGTTGGGCCAACCTGATGCACAGGGCCTTTTTAGGTGGTAGGTAGCACTAAAAAATTAGATGGGCCCGTATTCCTGTGCATCAGGGTCAGCCCAATGGGCTCCGCCCCTGGTCGTGAGTATATCATCTGACTCCTGCTCCACGTCATTCTTATGAGGTCGAGATTTCGCAAACTCATAATTCAAATGATATTATTTTTCTGAGATTTCGCAGACTTGCGACTGCGTCAAAAGTAATTATAGATCATGCGATGCCATCGAAAACTCGGTGTTCTCCATATCTAGGGCTTAATAATTGTAAATCTTGTTGTAGAAGAATAAGACTTGGTGGAGCATATGCTTAGCTCCTACTACTATCTAGCTAGTAATAGACTAGTGGACTAGTGGTAGCAGATTTTTCTTTTCTTTTTTGCGGGGTGACTGGTAGCAGATTGACGCATGGCTAACAACGAGCATACTGAATTTCGTAGTAAAAATGACTCCTACACTACCACTAAGTAGGTGGTAGTAGTAGACGACCGGTGGCCATAGCCTGTGGCCGGCTGGTGCATGCATATGCATGACCGTCCCTTGGCCTGCCCGTTGAAGGTTGAACGCTTTTAGCCGCGCGCGGATGCGGACCTGATCTTTATTCCTTGACGGGAAAGAGACGGCCGGGCGGCGGGCCGTGACGCAGCGGCTCACGAATGCCAAGCCGCCGATCTGGTGGGGCGGCACCGCCGCAAAGACTATATAGATCGATGCACCACCACCACTCGCACACGCACACGTCGCCGTCGTCGAGAGCGACGCCGGAGTGCGGACCACGACGACGACGACGTCCGCGCACGCTCGATGGATCCAGACGGGTGGAACGACGTATGCGTGCATATACTCGTCCGCGTGCTTCGAACGAGAAACCAGCGGAGACTTGAACGGCAAGGCGTATGCTAGCTTTGGGTATAAGGGCAGCTCCAACGCTGACCTATAAATTTGCTTCGGTATCTGTCCACGGATATTGTTGTCGAAGGCCTCCATCCAACGCTTCCTCCGTACATTTTAATCATATTTTGAACTAACCGGACGAAATTCATGCAAATACGGGGATTTCACATAAACCGAACGAAATTCATGCAAATACGAGGGATTTCATATAAACCGAACAAAATTCATTATATTTAAACATTTTTTGAACTAAAACTACACAAAAATAATGTAAAACTAGTCTATGTCCGGCACCGGCGGATATCAATTTTCATGACACGGACACCCTTGACTAGTCTATGGCGAAAACTGCGGATCTCCATTGTCTTCCCCATGTCTGGCAGCCTGCCCATCGGACTGCCATGAGCCCTGGCGGTACAAGCTTCAGCGCAAAGGGTGGCTCGCTTCCCCAGCTTCGGCAGCGCCGCTCATTTGAGTGGAACCGCCCGGATGTCTTTCAGTCAGAGGGGAAGGGGACAGTGGTGACCTTCATGGGACTTAAGCGGCGCAGTCTCCCATGTTCTACTTCTCAATGATGGTGACTGACCCGGACGTGCTGGCCCCGTTTCATCGATCTTTGTGAAACCAGTTTCTTTCTCTGCCGGCAGGGCGCAATGACGCGTTCGTTGACGGTGGATGGCGCAGTCGCAGACACAGGAGGAGCGGTACGACGTGGCAGCCACAATGCCCATGCCGCCGTGCTCCCCCATGTGCCGGCCTGGAGCAACACACCGCTCCTCGCAAGCTGGCTTGGAGCAGCGAGTTGCTGAACAACGCGCCGGCTTGAAGCTTCTGCCATCGCGAGCGGGCCTCCGAGGACAGTGAGTTGCCTGGCTCGTATTTGGTGGGCATTTTATGCCGGAGAAGTCCTCATCCTGCTCGCCGGATGCCATGGAGATTGTGGAGAAAATGGTGCAAGGAGGAGATGGGAGCGGGATGTGGTGCGATTTTTGCCCAGCATCTGGCATTGTTTAAATAGCGGGCGGACGACCGGGGTCAACCGACGTTGATTTTAATGATGCGTGGCACGCGAACGGACGTGTAGACGGAGTAGGTTCTCGACACACGCGCGGCTTTAGTGGAGGAAGGTATGTATTCTACGGCCGTTTGAATGCGGCAAGGAGGCGTATTCAGCCTGGCATGCAGCGGGTGGTGCCCTCTCGGCCATCGTGCCACTTCAATGCCGACAGTGAGAGGTCGCGTCCATCCCGCGCCGGCGTCAATGTGAAGTGGCCGCTCTCCAGCGACATGAATGTGGGCAGCTAACGTCGGGCGAGAACACGCTCGGGCGCGGGTGGGAGTTTTGGGTGGGTCAGGGTGGTTAGAAGCGGGCATGGCAGCGTTCCGAACGCCCACAAAGCCCCCCCCCCCCCTATGTCTCCGGTTTACAGGAAAAGTATGTCTGGACCGCCCTGGCGTACCGATACAGATCCGCGTTGGATGGCATCACACGTCCGCACCGCACGGTCCAGACATACGAGGGAGGTTTAAGGGTCCGTGTTGAAGATGTCCTAAGAGCATCTGCAACAACATTTGTGTAAATTGATCCTCTGTATGTCCACAGATGCATTCGCCAACAACATCAGCTCACCCCTCATATGTCCTGTCCGCGGCTGTCCCTCTCATTTTCTACTCACAAATTTATACAAAGAAATCATGTATAACCAAATCCATACAAAACATACAGATAAAGTTCAACATATTGCACAGGACAACCAAAAGGGAAAGCAGTTCATCACAAAGTACATCATCAGATCCTACTAAACTATACTACAAATTTAACATGGAAAGGAGAGGATTCACCGCTTGGCTTTGCCCTTCCTCTGTCATCTCCGGGGTGGCGCTAGTACATGGCGAAGACAACGTATGGGGTTGTTGTCCGAGGGGCGACTGAGTCGGAGGAGCTGGTGTCAGAGGAGGAGGACGAGGAGTAGGGGAGCCCGTGAGGTGCTACTTCTTGAGCCTGCGTTGTTTTTTTTCTTGAAGAGGAAATGGTGATGCAACAAAGTAGAGATAAGTATTTCCCTCAGTTAGAGAACCAAGGTATCAATCCAGTATGAGACAACGCACAAATCACCAATACCTGCACAAACAATCAAACAACTTGCACCCAACGCGATAAAGGGGTTGTCAATCCCTTCACGGTTACTTCACTGTCGAGCAAGTGATATAAAAGCGCAAAGTTATGACGATATCCAAGGCAATGATTATGAATATAGGCATCACATCCGTGTCAAGTAGACCGACTCCTGCCTGTATCTACTACTATTACTCCACACATTGACCAACTCCTGCCTGCATCTAGAGTATTAAGTTCGAGAGAACAGAGTAACGCTTTAAGTAAGATGACATGATGTAGAGGGATAAACTCAAGAAATATGATGAAAACCCCATCTTTTTACCCTTGATGGCAACAATACAATACGTGCCTCGCTACCCCTACTATGTCACTGGGTGAGGACACCGCAAGAATGATCCCAAAACTAACCACCTCTCCCATTGCAAGAACTACCAATCTAGTTGGCCAAACCAAACCGATAATTCAAAGATAAATATAAAGATATCAAATCATGCATATAAGAATTTAGAGAAGATTCAAATAATATTCATAGATAAACTGATCATAAATCCATAATTCATCGGATCTCGACAAACACACCGCAAAAGAAGATTTCATTGGATAGATCTCCAAGAACATCGAGGAGAACATTGTATTGAGAATCAAAGAGAGAGAAGAAGTCATCTAGCTACTAGCTATGGACCCATAGGTCTGTGGTAAACTACTCACGCTTCATCGAAAGGGCAATAGCGTTGATGTAGAAGACCTCTGTGATCGAATCCCCCTCCGGCAGAGTATCGAAAAAGGCCTCCAGATGGGATCTCACGAGGTCAGAGACCTGCGGCCGCGAAGTATTTTGGTGGACGCTTCTGGTCATTTGGGAATATTTGGGAATTTATAGGCCAAGAATTAGGGTTAGAGGACATCTGAGAGGGCCACAAGTCAGGGGGCGCGCTCCGAAGGCTTGTGACCTCCTCGGGACTCCTTTGACTTTATCTCCAAGTCCTACGTTTGTCTTCTGGTCCAGTAAAAATCATCGCAAAAGTTTCATTCCGTTTGGACTCCGTATGATATTTCTTTTCTGTAAAACTCAAAAACAAGGAAAAACAGAAACTGGCACTGGGCTCTAGGTTAATAAGTTAGTCCCAATAATAATATAAAATAGCATATTAATACATATAAAACATCCAAAACAGATAATATAATAGCATGGAACAATCAAAAATTATATATGTGTTGGAGACGTATCATGAGGCATCTGGCAGCGAGGGCCTATTCCGCATTGTGGCGCCATGCTTTGGCGGCGGCCGTCACTTTCTTTACCGTGTCCCGCTCGGACCCTCAGATGCCTCGATGTCGTCCTACAATACCTTCATATTCTTGTGGCGGGAGCCGTCACTTTCTCAGTCATGTCCCGCTCGGACGTCTCGGTGCCGTCCCGCAACACCTTCACATTCTTGTTGTGGCGGCAAATAACATCCCACTACTAGGGAAAACCTTATAAGTAGAAGCTTAACGGTAGCGCGGGTGAAAGGAAGGTGCTACTGCTACTTAATAGTAGCGCTACTCATAGACGCGCTACAGGTAAGCAAGTAGCTGTAGCACGCTTGTGGCAAACGGCGCTGCTACTAAGTGGTACCCACACTGGCCACCAGGCTAAGTATAGTAGCAGTGCTGGTTTAGGAGACGCGCTACTGCTATGGCACTTAGCAGTAGCGTCCTTCCTGGACCTGCGTTGCTGCTAGTTCAACCTTATTGATCCCGCACCCGTCCAGTTTCCCACTCCCCTCACTCACTCCCTCTGTGCCTCTTCCTCCTCCTGCCATCGCTGCTGCAGTGCCGCCACCGTCCTTCCTCCTCATTCCTCGTCGGTAAGCTGCCTCCCTCCTCCCTCCTTCCTCCTCTTGCTCTCTCCTTTCTCCTCCCTCCTCCCTCCTTGTCCGACCGCCCTCTTCCTCTCTCTCCTTCCTCCCTCCCTACCCCTCTGGGCACCATCCTCCCTCCTCCTTCTCCTCCTCCTCCTCTCTCTCTCCTCCCTCCCTCCTTCCTCCTACTTCCATCCCTCCTCCCTCTGTTCTTGTAGAATGTAGGTTTTTTTTAATGTTTTTCAAATACAATAGAATGTATAATGTAAAATGTTAGTAAATGTAGGGGTTATAAGATATTTAGTATTGTAGATTATTTGAATAGAATAGAAAATTTTCAATAATGTAGATTATTTGAATAGAATAGAATTTTTTTAGTAATGTAGGGGAAAAACAACCAAATACCTTTAAAATTTTAGTACTAATTTAGGTTATTTGAATAGAAAAGAATATAATTTTTTAAGTAATGGTTTCTATATTATAGTTTGTATTTTACTACATTTAGTTGGTAAAAAGTGACCTCTACTTGTTATATTCTGAAATCAGGGCTTTTTCTAGGGTTCATAGTATGTTTTCAAATATATTTCAGCAATCAAACTCTAATTTATGTAAAATTAGGGCATTTTTCTATGGTTCAAGAAGTAGACAGTAGGTAGAAAAACCAGGGCATTTTTCTAGGGTTTAGGAAACAAATTGCAGACAGTTGAAATTTTTATTTGGAATCAAATTGGATATTTACTTGATAGCTTATAGGGTCTCACTAAGCCCTAAAATGGGGATAATAATGTTTTTGTTTTTATTTTGTTTTTGTAGAAATGAAGGAGCCCTGCATCATCCCCGTCGTCGTCCCCGTCACGACCCCCTCTGACCTCAAGGTGAGAGCAGCCAAAGCCCCATGTCGATGATGATGTAGATGTTTTGATAGATGTAGTAGAGTAGTAGATGAGGAGCTGTGACGATTTCCATGGAATAGAAAATTTTCATTGTAGGTCTTTAAAATATGATGAAGATTTAGACATGTGGTACGTAGTGTTGTGTACTACTAGTGCTTGCCTAAGTGGCCTATGTTTGCAGGGAACACCTCATAGTGGCCTATGTTTTGCCGGAGTGTCGACTAATTTCCATTCCGGCAAATTTTAGGCGCTCGATATGTCCTTTTTAGCAAAGGCCATGCCGGATTTTTCCGTGAATTTTGGCATGACTTGTGCTAGAATATGTAGGACATATCGAGTGGGCCAGATTTTCTAGAAAGATAATTAAACGACATTTCAGGTTGACTTTAAGTCTGTCAGGACTCCATACATGTGAAAGGACCACGATGTCGCCTAGAGGGGGGGTGAATAGGCGTTTTAAAATCTTTTACGGATTTGGCTATATCCTAATGCGGAAATAAACTAAGCGGATACTTTTCAATCACAAATCCTAAATATACTAGGCTCACTAAGTGCACCAACAACTTAGCATAAACAAGATGGGAACAACGAGGATATGAGTAAGCACAAGTAAGTCACACAAACTTACTCAATGTATATCACGAGATATAGAAATGAATAATACACACAACCACAAGTAAGCAATACAAGCTTACACAAATTGTATCACAATATATGGGACTGAATGATACAAGCAAACCCAAGTAAGTTACACAAACTTACTTGAGAAATATCGCAATATATGGAAGTGTATGACACAAGTTATCAATTCACACTAATCACAAAGTATATCAATAGTAGCAAGTATGAATTGTGGAATATGAAGTGTAGGCCTAAATAATCTCTACAAGGAAATGGCCGGCACAATATAATGAACCACCACAATATAATGAGGACAACAAGATATAGTGAATGCACGGTCAAATGACCAAAGTAAACCACAAGTAAGGAGTTAGGGTTAGGGATAACCAAAGTCACGGAGACGAGGATGTATCCCGATGTTCACTTCCTTGGAGGGAAGCTAGTCACCGTTAGAGAGGTGGATGTTACCACGAAGGCACACCAACGCCACGAAGGCTCACCCTATTCTCCTTGAGATATCACCACGAAGGCGATTCCCAACCACTAGTGGTAGACCTTGAGGAGGCCTCCAAACCTTCACAAACTTTCCGGGGGACAAATCACAAGTTGATTCCTCACCGGAGCACTCCTACCGCCTAGGAGTCTCCAACCTCCAAGAGTAACAAGATCAAGGGGGAAATGCTCAAGACTTGCTCAAATCACAAATTGCTTTGGTCAAAAGAGAGAGGAGAAGTGGTTGTATGCTTGGATGAAATCTCTCTCAAGAACTCTCACAAATCTCTTTGGGGTGTAGCACGAGAAGGCTCAAATCCCTCTCTCTCAAATCCCACCAAAAGCAACTAATGCTATGGAGGGATGGGAGAGGAGAGGAACAATGGAGGAGGTCAACCAATGAACCCTAGATCCATGGGATAGTTTCCCCCCAAATGGATTGGAGTTTTGAGGCTTGGGGGATGAGGATAGAGCTCAAAAGAATGGGGAAATCTCAGATGCAAAAGCTACAGCTCGATGGGGAAGAAGGGTGCCTTATATAGTGCCCCACCAAATCTGCCCGTTACACACAGAAAAACGCAGCCCGGAACTTCTGGGCAAGCCCGGAACTTCCGGGCCCCCTATTGAACACATATGTGCAAACTCTCTGGTTAACCCGGAACTCTCCCCGGAACTTGCCCGGAAGTTCCGGCCCCCGGAACTTCCGGCCCCCGGAACTTCCGTCCCCGCAGAAAACAGCCAACATACCGAAAGTAAAACATGCACAACTTTTTCATACGAACTCCGATTTTGATGAACTTGGGCTCGTTTTGAAGCTATAGAAAAACCCCAGGTCCTCACATAGAGAACCAACCAAGATAAAAAAAAATTGAGGATGCCAAATATGCAAAGGTGTTATCATATATTTGGGAAACCTATTTGGCTTTGGATTTTGTTTGGTATATAGGATAGGAGTGGAATTGTGTAAAGAAGATGTTGACTTGAGCAAATCCATCACAAACCCCTTTGATCCCCTCTTAATAGTGCGGGATCCCTATAACTCAAGAATCATAAAATAGCTACACTACATAGCTATCGAGAATCCATTCTTGAGTGTATATTTTTCTTTTTGGTGGTCATCACTCCACAACACTAACGTCAAAGGAACTAATACCTTTGACACGAGCCGTTCACTTGAGATTTTTGTTTATGTTTCTTCCTGGCTCAAGATGAAGGCAAGACATTGGTGAAGTCTTCAAGTCTCTCCCCCATACACAATGTGGGGAAGCTTTGCTTTGTATTCATCTTCACTTGTCCATCATGTGATCATCCACAAGCTTCAAGCATGTAATCCTTTGGGATGGTTATCTTGAACTTGCCCTTGTCAACCATGATCACCAATACTTGATGTCATCCTCTCATACACACTTGAAATCTCTTTCTCGATGCGAGCCCATGAGAATCACCTAACCCTCAGAAACATAGAAAACATGTAGTATGGATTAGTACACAGAGTGCAATTGATAATTTCTTATCATACCACAAGATCCTATGTGGTGCATCACTTTCGCTCGTGTGTTGACCATTTAGATTTGATCTTTGAGCTTCATCTTGGTCAACCTATATCTCTACTCCATGTTTAATCTTGACGTCTTGAAGGGTATATTGAATTCTTCACTTGAATAGCTTGCTTGAATACTTGATTAGTCATGACTCACACATGAGTCCATTATGATCATATCTTTGAGCCACTCCTTAAGATACTCCAATGAACTTCATTTTGATCATCTCAATGTAATTGTTGCTTCAAAGGAGTTGTCTTCCATTATTCTTCAATCATATTCCAATGGGACTAACCTTCAAATGTATATCTCAATGCAAACATTAGTCCATAAGGATTGTCATTAATTACCAAAACCACACATGGGGACTACATGTACTTTCAACATGACAGTTAAAAATCAGTGAGGGCGAGTCTCCACCATATATATGAGAGAAGAAGAATCCCGACTATTGTCGTGAGGGAAACTTCTTCTTCATTTGAAGGTGCTAGACATTTTGGTGTAATGCACTTTCAAATGAAAATAGGAGCTTCCATCACCGACGATCACAAATGTCAAAGAGGAAGAATCCTGACTATTGTCGTGGGGGTCACTTCTCCTTCGTTCCCGTGTGCTAGACATTTTGGTGTAATGCACTCAGGGATGAAGGGAGGAGCGATCATCACTGACGGTCGAATATACACACCGCGTGATATGAGAGTTTTCAAGAAAAGACTCGACAGACCGATAGTCAACCCGTGATGAGTAATAATGATATAATAAATATTTTTGTAGTACATATATTGAATTTTAGAAGTTTAATCTTTGAATTATGAACATAGGAAATGTTTGACGACGACGATAGGATCCCTGAGTGCGACTATTGCGGTGACGACCGGGGTCTGTGCGAGAGGTGGCCTCACCTGGAAGACGGTTGACACTTCAGTATTAAGCTCAACGAGACCTTCAATGTTGAGACGTTACGCAACGATGACAAGTTTTTTTTCGTAATTCAGCATGACTTCTGCTTTTTCAATGTGTAATTTCCGTCTTTTACAATTCGACTAGCGCACCCCTGCCATGCAAGACGCTATGTCTTGGAGAAGATGAATTTCGAAGATCATGAGAATATGGAGACAAAGAGAGTTCACCTCAGGACCCATCATGGTTATGCTTTTGCCGTAAAGCTATATAATGCAGAAAGCTACTTCAATTTTGGTTGCTCGAATTGGGAAGCACTATGCAAGGCGTATGGTTTTCAAGAGGGTATGCATGTCACCTTCGATCTCGGTGATCCCGAAGATGATGACATCGATGAAGATAATGTCGATGAAGATAATGTCGGTGAAGATAATATCGACGAAGCTAATATCGACATTTGGATCCTCTTGATACGCTTCCACTTCTACCTATATGTGAATTTCTCAAACATATTTATTAGGCAATTCATATTGTTTCTATAAAAATAGTTGACAGCTTATATATTTCCATTGATAGTTTATTTCCATGCTTCAAAACATGTTCGAAAAATAGTAGACAAAACCTACTACACTGATGGCTCTGAACTAACTTACGAGGAGAAAGATCATCTTGTCTCCTTCATTATTGATGTTGAGACTTTCAATAAGAATTATGAAACTCCTCCACATTATGTTCAATACGTGCCACTAGTCCATGTGTTGAACTATGCCAACATCCATGAAAATGGCATGGTAAGATTTTTTTTATTATAACACCAATGCATCTTTTCCATACATTCTTCTAAAGCTAAACTACATTGCTAACTATGTTACTATTATGCTCTTCAACAGACAATCCCCAAGGATTGTGTGCCTGATCTGATGTATGCGAAAGGCCACCTTGATGTTGTTAGCTGACGACCAAGTCTGCCTATGGGTCACCGCTGTTCATACAAGCTTTCTCGAACAGATGAGGGCCTCTTAATCAAAGATTGGAAACAAGTTATGAATGATAGTAGGGAGGTACTTGAAAGCAACATTGTGTGAAGCCCACGAATTGGAGACAGGATAATCTCCATTCTCCATAATGGAGAGTCAGGGGCTATTGTTGTTTTATGATATTCTGCCTTAGAGAGAGGTAGCAGGTCCTAGCTAATACTCATGATCATGTGCTAAGAACAATTAACTAGGGTTGGTTATGACTATGATGATGATGAGTATGACTTGTTGTTATGATAACGAGTAGACATTGTTAGATGACTATGATGATGGGTATGACTTGTTATTATGATAACGATGATGAGTTATTATTACGGTGATGATGCTGAGTTGTTATATGAGCATGATGAGTTATTATATATATCAGTGGGTGAAGAGATGTGGATTAGATTCAAGTGAAGGCAACATGGTGTAGATCAAAAGTACTACTAATCCACTGATATATATATATATATATATAATAACTCATCATGATCATAAAATCATATGATGAGACTACTGTATAAAAGCTGTACAAATATAGCGGTAGGAAAAGTTAGCAGTAGCACGGGTATGCAGGTAGCAGTAGCGTGCTTTTATCAACATCACACTCTAGAGAGAGGCGCTGCTGGCAGCGCGTTTTATAAAGAATGCTACTACTACGTAAAGTTAGCAGTAGCGCGGGTCAAAACGCACTAATGCTAAAAGTTAGTTGTGGCGCCGTATCAGTAGTCCGGCATCCCGCGCTACTACTAGGCTTTTTCCTAGTAGTGGCCATCTTCGTGGCGGTCAACTAACCGCACAGAACCTCACAGAAGACATGGTTGTCCTCGGAGTCCAGGAGGCGGGCGATTGGAACGGCGCTGCACCGGCTAGATTTGGCCTTGGTGGCGCAGCGAGCCGCCCGCACCTCAGACTCCGAGAGCCGTCATGAACTCGAAGGACATCACACAAACAACCAACAACTCCCGGGAGACTGTGCAGGTGGTGAGATCGGGGACGGCACGGAGCTGCACGAGCGACATCGGTCCACCGACAATGGCGCAGAGTGCCTCGACTCGTGGCCGCATTCACTCTGGCTAGCCGCCAAGGATGGCGGAGCTCGAAGAGCTGCCTTGGTCCACCCACAAGTTGCGGAGGGCGATGCAACTCCTCACAGACGACGTAGCGGTCGAATCCTCAATGGTTGATGCATCCCAGCCGATTGGGTCGGGTACGTTGTTTTGTCGTGGTTTTTGTCACGAGAGATGTCCTCGTGAGAGAACTAAGTCGTGAGGCCATCGCTGCTAGGTGATCGCTTGAACTGGGTTGGCCGGAATCGAGAGACGCGAGTTTTATCCAGGTTCGGCCCCTCATGGAGGAGGTAAAAGCCTACATCATGCTTGATTGCCATTGATGATAATGATGATCTCAATTACAAGGGTGCTATTTTGCTACCTTTAACTTCGAGAGCTTCTACTTTGATCTTGTCTAAGACTTGTTTGTCTGTCCTGACCAATCCCTCTTGGGGTGCCTTGCTCGCCCTTATATAAGTTGAAGGGTCCGGCTTACAGATGAGTCCTAGTAAGACTACAACTAGTCTATTTTCTGTTACAAGTCGGATTCTAGTTCGGGTCTTTTCTTCTGAGTTAAGTCAATTCCTCTTGTGCCTTCTCCTTGAGCCGGCCCTTCATGGTTCCTCCATGAGTCGGCATTTGGCCGGTCTCACTCTGGGCCTTCGGGCCCTTCTTGTCTTCTTGCCATGACCCGGAAAGTAAGGTGATCCATGAAGCCACCATGCTTCTGGCCGGGTCGCACATAATGTCGGGTCTTAGTCGTGGGGAATATCCCCAACATTGTTGGACCCGTTGCTGCTACTGGAGCCGACAATGGACCCATGGTGGAGTGGAGGAGAGGGGAGAGGCCAGGTGGGGAGTGGATAAGACTGGAGTGTGAGTGGAGTGGAACGGTCGAGAGTGATGAGGGAAAGGGTTTGGTCTGGGTGGGGACGAGGGCTATGTTTTTTTTGCACCACTGTTCTGCCGACTTAAACATCCATGGTTTTTAAAATGTTGACCACTTTTATATGAAAAATATTAACATCTACAGTATTAAAGTCATATAAGATGAAAATTAAATGCATGACTTATCTGATGATATTGATTTTGTATTGTGAATATTAATATTTCTTTTTTATAAATTTGGTCAAGCATTATTAGCTTTGACTTTAGAGAAATCTTATACACAGAGTAAAACGAACGGGAGGAAGTACGTATGCATGCAGCATGTGTTGATCGTCAAGCTCTCGCAGCTCACTCCGGATCCACAGTGTAGAAAGCCCTGGTCTTGTACAAAAAGGTCATACGCATTTGGTCCGCGAACGCACGCGATGCTCAACGCGTGAAGATCAGCCTCAACGTATCTCTCCGGCTGGCTTGCCGGGGAGCTCCATGTGTGCAGAGCGAATCCCAAAAAGTTTGTAAAACAATGTCTCTTTCTTCTTTCAGCACGCGTGGGGCCTCGTTTTTCCTCTTTCGGAGACTGTTCACCGTAGAGAGAGCAAGGCTCCTTCTGTTTGGATTTTGTGTGTCCATCTGAGTTCGCGTGTTTCATGGGCTGTTGCTTGCTAGGTAGGGTTTGGTAGACCTGATGGCACGATTGGCCGAGTGGACTGGCACTGGATAGCAACGACCACCCAGAAATTATGTCGAAACACGGGAAAGGTGTGCTTTTTACGGGCATGCCAAAAAAGTTACGTCTTGTTGCAACCTGCAACCCAGAAAACAAATGGTATATCCAACGTTAATCTCTTCCCACTCCAAAGAAAAAAAACATTATGGATTTCTTTGTTTTAACAAACGTTGTAAATTTTTCGTATAAATCTAAAACAACTTTATACATGTTAAACATTTTGCAAATACATGATTAGCATTTTTGAATGGTATGAACATTTTTCAAATGCATGATTTACATTTTTCTTAAGCACATGTCTTGAACACCTTTTCCCATTAAATGTTCAAAAGATTTCAAATACACGTTGAGCATTTTTCTAATAACAATAACCAGGCTTCTAAACTACGCACACCTTTTTTGTTACATTGTATATTTTTTTTCAAAAATATCATGCACATTTTTTTGAAACACACGAATGTTTCTTTAAAATGTGACGTACATCTTATGAATGGCAATAAACTTCTTTTAACCTACATGGACTTTTTTTACATGGTATAAACCTTTTTCTAAATATCACAATACTTTTTTAAAATGTAAGATATTTTTTAATATCATGCACATCTTTTTGGAAATGGTAGAAAACATTTTTTTATGTTATGCAAACATTATTTTACATAGTGTAAATAGTTTTGAAAAAAACAGGAACATTTTTTAGTGTCACTAACATTTTGTTTTAAAGCTATCGACATTTTCTTAGAGTGCGCTCTACAGTTTAAAATTTGTATTTTTTAAATTTACAAGTAAATTTATTATTTAAAATATATGTATTTAAAACATTATCAGTAAGATGAACAAAAAAAGAATGGCAAAGAATACCGAGTTGCACTTTACTTATGCAATTGAGGGTGAGCCATGAGCGACCGAGCAATGGACGTATTTAGCACCCAACGTATGTACTGTGGAGTTGAATCGAGCAATTCTTCCAATGTTGAATCCTATTCAGCGCCTTCGGCGCCTGTTAATGTGCATATCATTAACTGGTGCGGAAAGGCGTTCTGAATTGGAAGACCCATTTAAAGGTGCAGTGGGAGGGATGTGGAGTTTTTAAGCTCGAGCTCAAATGTTCTTTGCATGAACAGTACATTCGAAAAAAAAATAGAAATAAAAATTAAAAAATTCTGATTTTTTTTGGCAAATTTAAAGAATGTTTGAAGTGCATGCAAAAATTCATCACAGGTGCAAGGCGTGGTAAAAAAACAAAATCACTACTCTGAAAATGTTACTTTCAAACGCATTTTGGAGCTCTGGATTTTTTTCCACGACATTCTCCAACGTGATTTCGTGATAAAAATGTGCATGCACTTCAAACATTTCTTAAGGTTTACCATAAATTCAGAATTTTTCAACCTTTTTTCTATTTTACTATTCATGGCGGGACCATTTGAGCTCAAGATTAGAAGGATACTTTCACAGTAGGAGACAGTTTCCCAGTTTTGGGAGCTTTCCAGCCTATAGTCCTGGATCGGTTTTGTTCGGTTTTTTATGTCCTTTTGTGCTTCTTTCTTATTTCTTTTTCTTTTTGTCTTTTTTTTTCTCAAATGAGTGAAACTTTTTGCAATTCAAGTTTTTATTCAAATTCTCAAATTTAGTTCCAATAATGTTTTCAAATTCTTAAAATTTCCTTTTCAAATTTCATCAGCTTTTTTCTTAATTTTCAACTTTTACGTTTTTCATGAACTTTTTTCTCAATGCCTGATTTCTTTTCAATTTCTATGAACTTTTGTATCAAAATCTGTTAACTTTTGAAAAGGGGCAATCAGGGGGTAGGCGAGCAAACTCGCGTTGCTGGGGCTTGGCCCGCTTGGGCGCGCATGAGTGAAGCTTTGCCCCGAGGCCACCCCCTATGTCTTCCTTTTATAGCGAGTGAAGCCTCGTGAGCGAGATTGGCCAGCCCAGGCCCGCACGAGGCCACATCCCACAGCTAGTTTTTTTTTAATTTCCTCCGATGTTTTTTGTTATTGTATTTTGCGTTCTGTTTTAAACTTCCAAATATTCTAAATATATATGTTACAAAGAAAACCATACATTAAACATTTGAAAATCTGAACTAAGTGTTTGAAAAATATTAAACATAGATATAGAAAATGTTTCTCTTGTATATAAATATTGTATTAAAAAGTTGATCATGTATTTAAAAAATATAAATCCAGCATTGGACAAAAACATTATCAAGTATTGGCGAAAGTTAAACAAGCATATGAAAAATGTTAAATTTGTATAGAAAAAAAGTTTGTCATGTATAAGGAAAATATATTAAAATTACACAATGTGTGTGAAAACTGTTGACCATGTATTTGAAAAGAAATGTTCCTAGTGCATACAAAAAATGTACAACATACATTGAATAAAAGTGGACATAAAAAACATGTACTTGAAAAAAGTTCATCTTGCCTTGAAAAATGGTGACTATGTATACAAAAAAGTTATAAGAAGTTCCTCTTATCTTGAAAAACAGGTATAGAAAATGTTCCCGATGTATACAAAAGATGTAAATCACATGTGAAAAAATGTTAATTTCCATCAAAAAATGTTCACCATGTATTGAAAAATGGTGACTATGTATTCTAAAAATGTTAATATTTTATTTTTAAAATGTTAAACATGTATTGAACAAATGTATTGGATATATTAAAAAATGTACAGTATGTATGGAACAAATTAGACATCAAAATATAAAATTTTGAAAACAAAATCATGTATTCCAAAATTTTAATATAGAATATGTATCTGATGTGTACGAAAAATACTGAATGTGTACTAAAAACAGTAAACATGGGTTGAACAAAAAGTAAGCTGACGGAAATTGACAACTAAACAAACAAAATCAAGAAACCAAATGAAAGCAAAAAAACAAAAACAAAAACAAAAAAAAGCAGCCCAATAAAAATGAAAAGAATGCAAACAGTAAGAACCGTGAAGGAATCAATGAAAAAGGAAGGAACCCAATGAAAACAAAGAAAGAAACAAAGAAAAATAAAAAAGGAAGAAAGAAAAACAAAAACATAGAACATCGAGAAAGAAATAAAGAAAAACAATGGGAAAAAGAAAATAAAAAAGCAATAAAAACTGTGAAAGAAACAAAAAAACGGTGAAAAAATAAAGCAAAACGGAAAAATAAAGAAAACCCGTGAAGAAACAGAAAAAAAACTAAAGAGAACAAAAAAGAAAATATAGATCAAAGTCGGAAGATGCGACCGAGTGAACACAATGAACCCCCCCGAGCAAGCGATCGCGGACCAAAAAACGCTAATAATGGACCGGCTCAGTACTGTACCCCCAGGAAAGAGCATCAGGCAAGACGAGAGCTACTGTTGCGTTAAGTGAGATATAACTCTCGTGCTGCCCGGAAATGAGCACTCGGCTAGCTTGGTACCTAATCGGCCGATCATTCAGGCCCATGTTGAGAAGCACCTCCAGGAAAAAAGAGAGGAAGAGATGGACTTCTCCTAGTTTGGGTCAGCTAGGCTACTGGTAAATATTACTCGGGATGCATGGGCTGCTGCGCTGCGCACGTGCGAGCGAGGTTTTCTTTTACAGCAATAAGACCTCATTCTCAAATGATTGGATATCATTTACAAGTAAATGAGAAATAAAATTAGGGATCGAGGTGTCCCAAAAGCTACAATATTTTGTAAAATAGGAGTTTTTTGCTAACCCATCTACCACCGCATTTGCTTCGCGATAACAATGAGTGTACGTGACTTTTGTGAAATTCATCGCAAGCTGGTTACATTCCATAATGCTTACGAGCCCCCCTCCCCGCGTGCTCGATCAACAATGAAGCTGCAGTCTGATTCAATATTCAAACTGTTGCATCCAATCTGATTTGCCAAAAACATACAAATTCTAACTGAATCAGGACTGCTCAAATGAGGTAAGAACCATGTCGCCATTGCTATGAAGCTCCCCCGATCGTCGCTAGCAACTGCACCGGTGGCACCATCAAGTGTCTCTGAAAAGAATGAGGCATCCACATTTATCTTGACAGTACCTTGTATTGGTCTTCTCCACATAAGATCACCCTTACGACGTGAAACTTTAGGTGTTAAAGCACGGATAAAATGTTTCACCATAACCATTATAGAAAGTGTCGTTCTCTCGGGCATTTCAACCCCCCCTCCCACTCCCTTAACAATTAGCTGATGGTGCCACCAAATATACCAGGCTGCCATAATTGTCAATTCAGGAACTACTCTCTCCTGAGCCCAGATCTAGCTTTGACATGATCTCCATTGCAATAGAGACGTCTCGATGGTGTGCGATACACGGTGGCAGGTGGCGTACGCGGCCGATCTGGTACACCACACCGCACGTTCCGCGATGGCGAGATCTTCCTCTGCAGCGACATCCAGCGGCTCGTTCTCCTCGACTGCCGCGGGCACACGGTCGATGCGCGGTACATTCACGAGGGGGAACGAATCGATGTGGGAGGGGTCGTCTCCTTCCCGTGCAACTTCGCCAAGATCCGTGACCGCCTGCCGGTGATTGAGTCGTCGTGTGGTGGGGCGCCGGCGAGAGTGGACGTGGCGGCGCCGACAAGAGTGGACGTGGCGGCGAGTCGTGTTGATCAGGGGAGCGGTGCCGCGGTACACGGGAGCAAGGTGGACGTGGCCGTGCGTGGCCTGCCCAGACCTCCACCCCGACCGGATGCGGGCCCTGGGGTGCTCGGGCGCGGCCCGGGCCGCCATGGCTTTGATCCTCGACATGTGGGCGCTGCGACCATCGACCGCCCGGATTCACCCCAGTCTAGGGTTTCGGCCTCCGCCCCAGGTACAAAAGCACCACCACCCCGTCCGCACCCCACTTTTCCAGATCTAGACGAGTGCCTGCTCCACTTCTGGGAGGCGTCGCAGAGGGGAGAAGCTAGGGTTCCTCCCTCCTTCTCGTGGTGGGAGGGGAAGATCCATGGCGACGGTCGATCCTTTGCTCAGATTGTCGCGTCTCCATTTCCTCCAAAGCTTCCACCAAAATTTCCTGAAATTCCGAGGCGAAGCAGAGGCGGAGTGATGAGGGGGGATGGCTTTGGTGCGGGCAGACACGGCCGCGGCGGCGGCGGTGGGCGGGACAACAACGTGTGGAAGCGTAAGGATGATGCAGGGCAGTCCTCGACCACCAAGGCGTCGGGCTTCGGCGACACGGGGTTCGAGAAGTGGGAGGCCTCGGTGGGATCGGGCGGATCTAGACTGCCTCATCCTGATCGCTAGACTACGGTCGTCGACGGCGATGGCGGGGACAAGGCTACGCGTCGCCCTCATGGGAAATCGCCTACCCCCACTGCGAGACGTGATCTTCCCGTCAACGCTGGTAACCCTAACCTTATGCCTGATGCGTGTCAGATTTGCAACCTTGTGGGCCACTATACTGCTAGGTGTCCATAGGCTCTATGTGAGCGTTGCAAGAGAAAACATCATCTGTCCATCATCTGTACTGATTTGATCCCTTGGGAGTGCATTCCTGCTATGTGCGGATTTCAGTCTAAGGGACAGGGTTTTTGTTATTTTCCTGATTATAGCATCGAGAGGCAACCTCAGAGAGAGAATACCAATGTTCTGATTACTATTGTAGAGGGTGCTATTTCCAAGCAAGATTTACAGGAGGATATGGGGGTTTACATTGGTCAGGGCTGGAGATGTTCTGCTCATCCCGTGGCCCCTAACAAATATGTCATGAGGTTTCCTAATGTTAGGGAGGTTGAGCTTGTTCTCTTTGTAGAATATATTACTCTCAAGAAACACAAGACTGTGGTTCATATCACTCCATGGTCTGATGGAAGTTGCTTGGGTTAGAATTAGCAAGATCCCTCTCAACAAAATATGTGAAAAGAATGTGGCATTTGTGGGCGGACTTGTCGGCGTGACTCTGGAGATTGATATGTCAACGCTGAAACTTCCCTCGTCCGTCTGTGCCAAAATTGGATGCCGTAATGTGGATGAACTCCCTGTTTCTGCTGAGGGATGTATGAGGGGGCGTTTCTACAGATTCCTGTATGAGGTGGAAGAGGTTGTGGTAAGAAATCGTGCTGTTGAAGAGGATACTGTGGCTGTCAAGAGCCAGGATAACAACAATATTAGTACTCCTAAAAGAAAAAGGCAAGAAGGTGGGGCTGATTCCTCGAGGGGGGTCCAGGCTCCTGTTGAGCATGGCAACTCCGCTTTCAGGGGGGTAAGGCCTGACGCCTGCTTCCCTCTCAGAAAAAGGACGATATCGAGAAGGATAATGCAGAAGAGAATGACTCATCTGCTTCGTCAGAGAGTGACGATGATAAAACCCTGTTCATTGAAAAAGTGGCAAATGAGCATTCTGCTCTTGTGTCTTATGAGCTGATGTCAGGGATCAAACAAAGTTGTGAGGTTAAGGAAGCCATACCAGAGGGGATGGCTAATATGCAAGAAGTGCAGGTGAATGATGTACCACTTATTAAAAAGAAATCTTCCTATGCAGAGATAGGAACTGGTGTCTCGCAGGTTTCTGAGGTGGTGGGAGAGACTGATCCCAAGCTGAAGATTTCTGATGACTACCTGGTGCACTTAGCATCACCTGACTGCGAGGATGAGATCGTCCCAACTCCCCC
>NC_041391.1:43136887-43142524 GCF_002162155.2 Triticum dicoccoides | reverse complement strand
CTCCAAACCCCAGAAAAAATTCTTTTGTTGTTTTAGGGGATGCTGAGTTGATATGTAGAGCTAATAAAATGGGAGTGTGCATACCTAATGATGATTTTACATGTATTGATATTTTGCATGAGCTTGAGGATGTTAGAGAAAATTTGATGAATAAACAGAATATCATAAACAAAGAAAATGATATTGAGTATAATATATCTGTGATCAATGGTCTAGGAAAAAAAGCCCCTCTTAGCTTATCTTGGCTGGAGCAAGATGAGTACTATAATGATGATTTTGACTCATCCAAACATAGTAGTAAAAGGAAAAACTACAGACCATCTGTCAAGATTTCTAGGCCTGTGACTAGACGTCAGAAGAACATGATGGCTGAGGATAAGAAAATTAGTGGTAACTCTGCCCCGGCCCCTGACAAGGTTACCAGGGCCAAAAAACAAAAGAACCGTTCCAAATGAGAGGTCTCATTTGAAATTGCAGAGGGGTGGGCAAGAAAGGAATGGCCACCTGCCTCTTTGATTTAGTTAGTGACCATTCCCTCGACTTTTTAGGTTTACAGGAGACCATGAAAAATAACATCTCCCCTAAATGCTCGAGGAAGATTGACCCCTTTAACACCTTTGAGTGGGTCTGGATCCCTTCAAATGGTAAGTCTGGTGGGATTTTGGCTGGGGCTAGAAAAGACACTTTAGACATTGAGTCTAGCAAAAATGGTAGATACATGATCCAGCTTGATCTAAAGGATAGCAAAAAGAAGTGTGTTTGGAGCCTACTGGTGGTGTATGGGCCAGCTCATGAAGATAAGAGGGAGGAGTTCCTGTCTGAACTTGCCCACTTCTGCTCTGCCATGAATAAACCTTACATTGTTGGAGGTGATTTCAACATTTTGAGACATGGGGGAGAGAAGAATAAGAAGACCCATAACTATAAGTTCATTGATATGTTTAACTCTGTTATCAATACCTTTGGTCCGAGAGAGATATTTTGTAGTGGTGGCAAGTACACCTGGACCAACAATCAATCTCATCCCACCTTAGAGAAGCTAGACAAGATCCTGATGTCTAGTGACTGGGAGGACCTCTTCCCCTGGTGACAGTTAGGAAACTGGTTAGAGAGCTATCCGACCATAATCCTTTACTCCTTTCCTCAGGAGAATCGGGTAGAGAAGCACCCAAATTTAGAGAGTTCAGGTTTGACCTGGCCTGGTTTAAGAGTGATGAGTTCTTGCCCTTAGTTGAGAAGATCTGGTCCAAAGCTATTAAGGCCAAGGACCCTATAGATATTCTCAATATTAAGCTTAAAAGGTTTATAACCTTCTTTAAAGGGTGGGGATCTCACAAATATGGTCATGTTAAAAAAAGAAAGGAAGAGCTCAGGCTGGAATTAGCTATTCTAGAAGAGCTGGAGGAAGATGGCCCCCTGCTGCCTGAGATGTATAACAGAAAAGTTGACATTAACTTCGAGCTGCATGAGATTCTGGTGAATGAAGAAATCTTTTGGCTACAACAGTCCCATGAGCGCTGGCTACTCAAAGGGGACCTTAACACAGATTATTTTCATAAAATTGCCAATGGCGAAAAAGGAAGAACACTATTCATACGTTAAAATGTGGAAATGTGGATATTGAGGGTACTGATAACTTAATCTCACATGCCACGGAGTTCTATAAAAATTTGTTCGGCCCAGCCCCTGGCAACTTGATTCACATGGACCCTAGCTCGTGGGATGAATCGAAAGAACTTACACGGGAAGACAATGGAGATCTGACTAGGGAGTTCTCTGTGGAGGAGGTGAAGGAGGCTCTCTTAGCAATGGACACCAATAGAGCACCCGGCCCAGATAATATTCCTGCGGAGTTTTACCAACATTGTTGGGATATTGTCAAAAATGACATTATGAGGATTTTTAGGCACTTACATGATGGGACGCTTGACGTGCAGCATCTCAACTATGGAGTGATCACTCTCCTCCCTAAGGTGTCGGGCGCCGAGCGCATTCAGCAGTTCCGGCCCATCTGCCTCCTTAGATGTCAATATAAGCTGATTACTAAGACAATGGATCGGAGAGTCAAAAAGTATGCTGATAAACTGATTAGCCTGTCACGGAATGCGTTTGTGAAGGGTAGTAATATTATGGATGGGATCATGACTCTTCATGAGCACCTGAACTACACCCACGTTAAGAAAAGAACCGGAGTGGTGCTAAAATTGGACTTTGAGAAGGCATACGATAAAGTCAACTGGGAGTTCCTTCTGGAATGCCATAAGTTGAGAGGCTTCGATGAAACTTGGTGCGGGTGGGTGAAACAAATCCTGTACAATGGTATAGTTAGTATTAAGCTAAATAGTTCTGTAGGCCCATACTTCCAGAGTGCGAAAGGGGTGCGTCAGGGTGACCCGCACTCTCCCTTTCTATTCAATCTGGCTGCAGACTGCTTAAATAAAATGATAAATAAAGCTCAGCAAAATGTCCTGCTGACTGGGTTAGCAGCTGATATAATCCCGAATGGGGTGACCGTTCTGCAATATGCAGACGACACGATCATTTGCCTGGAACATGACATGGAGAAAGCGATGAATCTTAAAATCCTGTTATACATGTTTGAGCTGATGTCGGGTCTGAAAGTGAATTTTCAGAAAAGTGAAATTCTTACCATTGGGGGAGATGATGAGATCGATAAGGGGTATGCTGAGCTTTTCAATTGTGAGATTGGACACTTTCCAATCAAATACCTGGGAATGCCGGTGAGTTTCTCCTCTCTGAAAGACTCGGCGTGGGAATTTATTGTTGAAAAGTACTTGAAAAGTTTTGGGACCTGGATTGGGAATGCTGCTTCTATAGGGGGCAGACTTACCTTGCTTACCTCCTTGTTATCGCAATTGTCTCTGTACCACATGTCGATGTGGCTCATGAGCAATACCTTCATAGAAAAACTAGATAAACATCGTAGGAAGTTCTTCTGGCAAGGTTGCAATAAGAAGAATCGTTACTACTTGGTTAAATGGAAGAGGGTATGTAGATCGAAAGAAAAAGGGGGCCTCGGGGTCAAAGACCTCAGGAAACAGAATATAAGTCTTATGGTGAAGTGGTGGTGGAAGCTAGAAACCCAGAAAGGGGTGTGGCAAGATATGGTAAAAGCTAGATACTTGTCTAGCACGTCTGTTGCTACAGTGACCCCTAGATATTCTGATTCGCCTTGCTGGAAAGCCCTCCTGAAAATAAAAGATTTATAGATGGTGGGGAGACGAATCGCTCTGGGGGCTGGCGATCTTGCCAGGGTGTGAAAAGACTCCATTAATGGTCTCCCACCACTCAACATATCTTTTCCGCATCTGTTTGCGATTTGCACAGATCAAGATTGCACAGTGGAGGGATTCTGTGGTGCTATGTCCTCTTCTTTCTTCAGACGCCGCCTCGGCCCTGATATGAGAGAACAGTGGGGAAAAATGCGTGCGTTAGTTGCGGGTCTAAACCTCTCTGCTGACAGAGATTCGGTTTATTGGGGGCTCAATAAGAATGCTAAGTATACTACTAAATGTATGTACAAGTGGCTGGAGAAGCCTATTAGTGGATGCAACTATAGATGGATCTGGGAAGCAAAAATTTCTCTTAAAATCCAGGTATTCTTGTGGCAAATGGCCCAGGATGCAGTGTTCACCAGATCCGTGATGAAAAGAAAAAATGGCCTCGAAACCCCGTGTGTTCCTTTTGTGGTAAGCTGGAAACAGGTTCTCATTTGTTCTTCTCCTGTCCTGTGGCACGAGTTGCCTGGAGATCTATTGGTGTGGTCCTGGGGACTGAACTGTGTCCTAATAATGCTTGGCAATATTATGTGTGGTGCAATATGTTTATGCCGAATGGAGCTAAATTCTTCACAGTTGGCTTGGCTGTTGTGACCTGGGCTATATGGTTGGCTCGTAATAGAGCTACTTTTGACAAAAAGTTGATTAAATCTCCTTTTGAGGTTGTGTTTTGGGCATGTTCTTTTCTCTTGTACTGGGCATGACTTCAGAACAAGGAAGAAGAGGAGAAGCTACGCCAAGGTGCAGAGATGATTCGCTCAAGCACGACCGGGCTGATGGCGATGTGTGAGAAGGCCAGGCGTATGGTGGATGATGATGGAGAGGTGCTGACTTGGTGATGGGCTTGGCTGCGCTACATCAAAGTTTATCCGCTCTGGCCGTTTTGGCTTTCTGAGACCTTTTAGTTCGCATGTTTAGTTGCACGTTCTGGATCTGTATGTTGTTTAGACTGTGTGGTGCTGTCAGGTTTTCGCCCCCATAGTGCTTGTTTCAATGGCGGGCGGGCACGGTGGGTTTCCTGGCAGTGCATTGATTCGCTTCCTCCTTTCCCTTCTCCCTAGTTAACTGGAACTTTTGTATTTCCGTTTAATGCAAATGGAAAGGGGTTCGCCCGGTTTAAAAAAATAATAGAAAATGATCTATCCTCCAATACAACATGGCGAATAACATTCAACAAGCTTAGCTCATTCTATATTTCCTTCGCACTATGACAAGTAAAGAGACGATTGCTCGGCTAGGTAGGTTTAGGAAAAGAATAGATTTCTCAAAAAAAAAAATCTAGTTTTCAAAATGATTTTGACTTAAAACAAAAGAACCTCAATTTAAAAAATTATAGAAAATTTTAGATAAATATAAAATAATATTTAGAGCTTAGGAACAATATTTTCAGACGTACATAAAACAAAATAAATACACTATTTTTATCAACTTTATGCTGGGTTTTAAAATATTCCCTAAAAACAATTTAGGTTTCTGAATAATTTCCAAAAATATTTTTGAACTTCATATAAAAATCCAAATAATACGTAAATCATTTCCCAACTCTTTTTATGTTGAAGGTGTCATATTACCTCGTCTCATTTGATTTTATTTTTGAGTTGGATTTGTTTTAAATTTTAATATTAAAAAAGTAAATATTCGGGAAAATCTCCTTAGAATATTCCATAGACTTCGACAGTTTGGAATCCTAGTCAAAATAGCTAAAAGCAAGCACCTCAATGAAGTTTTATTTAATCATGTTTAAATATTTAACATACCAAAATTTAGAAGTTTGGGATGCTACAAATTATGTGCAAAAGCCAGTGCATAATAATTTACATGCTTCAACGTCTTATGGATTTAGCAACACGTGTGCTCAAACTCTCATGCATCGACAACCCCACAAATACATATGCCCATGAACACCATGATGAGTTTGGCCAATTATTTTGAAACATCCGATGTTAAAATTTTAAATTGGATGCAAAAGAACATTTGACCTTTTTATTCATCTACAACTAACTTGCAATATGTAAATCCAAACATGCCAGCGGATAGGGAAATTGGTCATGTTACTACTAGCTATTCGGCCAATTACCCTCAGCCATCATTTGCCACGCCTCACATTAGTAATTTTTTAGCACCACATGCAACTGTGGATATTCATAATTCGGTCACCCACGCAACAGTCATAGCCCAATTTCTACTAGAGCACATGTGCCTTCACCTAATACCGTAGCATATAATGTTGCCCCCATACAATTTCAAAATTTTCAGCAACATATCACGGCCGAAAGTGTCGAAAAGCCGTGCGTGTGCGTGTGTGTGTATGTGTGTGTGTGTCTGCGTGCGTGCGTGC
>NC_041391.1:43133141-43136451 GCF_002162155.2 Triticum dicoccoides | reverse complement strand
ACTGGGTTATTGAGAAAAAGCTTATATTCTCTTGGGTCTTATTATTCGCCAAGAACTAATAGGAGCCGGGTAGCCTCATGATTTTACTGCTATATGAAAGCGAGAGTTTTGTAGAGGATGCTTTCACCCAGTACTTTAGCATCCAGTACACCCCTTCAACAATTGCAAAGTTTTGACAACTCATTTCAAAAGATCCTAAGAAAATTGAGGAGCAATTCGATTCGAAGTGGTATGAAACTGGGCTCCAAAGGTTAAAAGATTCCCAAGCTATATTTTTTATTGAATTTAGACAAGAACGAGATGCCTTGCAAATTAACAAAGAAAAAAATGGTGATTCGGATAATAAAGGTAATTCGCTTGTTGAAAAGCTAAATAAAATAGTATATGTATTAAGTCTACTAAAGAAAATGAAATCTTGCCAATCAGTACAGATGACCAAAAGAAGGATGACTCAAAGAATAAAATTGCTTAGGTTGAAAAACCCGAATCAAATAGTATATGCTCGGAATCCATCAAATCAAAGAGGCAAGCATGATTAAGAATGGGCATGGCAAGCACAAAAGAATCATGCTTGGTTTTTCTGAAGTTAAGGAAACCGACTTCCTACCCTGTGAGTTCTTTGCCATAGAATTTGACTCAAGGCATCAAGAACAAGAACAAGTGACCTAAAAAAGTTTGGTTGACAAACATCTTCAAGGTGATTACGCACGAAAGACCACAAGGTATTGGGGAATGGTTTGATCTAACGCACGCGCAACGACATGCAGCAATTTGGGCCGGTCGAACGACGCCTAGTGTTGGCCAATAAAATAACATGGGTATTAGAATCCAACCTACTTGTAATCGAGCGTTATCCGATTACACACACAATCATGCGGAAATTGTTTCCCTTAAAACAAGGAAACCATATTTGCACACAAGTCTTCTCTTCTTCCACGTGATCGTCTTCTTTAGTGTCTCCTCCGCCTAAGGCGCCTCAGCCGCCGCACCAGCAATGCACCTTGACAGCTGTCGACCACCGGGAGCCTGGACAGCCGGCCGTCCATGCTTCCACCTCCCGCCATGCTAGCTACTCGTCACTCCACTCGACTCATCCATGCCTGGACGGCCGCACACGACTCCTACTTCAATGGTGCCAAGGGGGGCACCCACATAAGCCCGGTCCTAGCAGGGCAGCGTGGCTATTAGAAGATCTGTCTTTAAGATGATGACTAGGATGCTTCATGCTCAGAGTGAGTGAAACTATTTTCTTAGACTTTATAGGTCATACTTAGTAATAGTGAACTGCGTCGTTATTTTGTTGAAGGTGGTTTCTCCTTGACGATGAGCTAATCTTAAGTGTTTGGTCTTGAAAATAGTGATGAAAATCCTTGTCCCGACCTTCTCCTCCCGATGTGATGACGGTGGTGTGAGGACACTTCATCCCTTTTTTGAAGGTCTTGCTGCAAAAAGAGTCGAGTTAGTTATAAGTGTTAATTTCATATCTTGTAAGTGTTCTGCCCTAGTTGCTTATCTTATGTACCCCATTTATTGATAACTTTGATCTCATTAGCTTGCATCAATTTGAATAAATATTGTTGTATGCATTAGTACGATGCAGAACCCGGAATTTCAACCTCTATCCCACAAAAAGGTTTAGTTATTCCTTTGTTTTCCACCATCTCGTTTCAGAAAAATAACTAGCAAGAACCTTTAATTTGTTGAATTTTCAGAGTAGTTTATTAGTGACTAATTAGCATGTAGGATATAGTTCTCGCTCATCCTAAAATGCCAATTTTGCTAAAATATATTGAATATTTCGTACTGTCATATATACATTTTATCAACTAATAAACAAGGGTAGTATGTCGAAATACCTCATTCTTGTGATTTTGCTAAAACTTTTCTGCCTGAAAATTTCATTGACATCAGTCGATTTTTGACTGAGTTCAAAAAAGGGGCGACATGACGAACGCCAACAAGGAGCGCCGACCCCGATGAGACCGAGTCAGGTACTCGCCAGAGACGAGAAGGATGTCGTGAGCGGCAACAAGTTGTGACTTCCGAAAATCCTAAACCTATGAAAGCCTACATACCCGTTACAAAAACTTCCAACTAATTTTAAGAAAAAAGGGTTTCCCCGCTTTGTATTACAAAGCAACCATCCGATACAACCAACGATAGGCGTTGGGGCGGAAGCAGCACAAACACACCCAAAAGAAATGAAAGAGAAAAAAAAAGAAACAAATGCCAATAACGGCGGACCGACAAAAACGACGAAGCCTCGTGACCGCTGCGTCCACCAGAGATCGTCCACCAAGCTCTGAGACTCCGAAGCGCCGGTACCAATCAACACCTCCAAGAAGGGACACGAAGATGATGACGTTGCTGCCAAGGGTTTCCCCCGGTACGCGGCGAGGAGAGAGGAAGGGTAGCCCCGATGCCCTCCAGGAAGGTCCGGGGGCACCCTCAGGCGCCACCGCGTCGGTGTCGGCCAAGCAAACAGGGATTTCTCCCGATCTCAGCTTCTACCTCAGGCACTTTGGAGCTCGCCACCAAACCGACCACCACCCTGCGCCAACATGGACATGAAGCTTCCCACGATGTCTCACCACAGCATCGCGAAGATAGTCTGCACAACGAAGAAGAGGAGCCGGGACTAGGGCAGCAGCACCGTCGGCATACGGGAGGGCCCCACCTCCACCGTCCACGACGGTAGCCGACCGGACGCCAAAGCAGGAGCCTACCGGGCCCGTGGCCCCACAGTCCCGGCCGAGCCCTCAAATGCTCGGACAGCTCCCGCCTCCGTGCAACAGCTGGCACGCCGTCAGCGTCGCTGTCCCAGTCCAAGCCTCTCCCCTGCCTCCCCGTATAGAGGGCATCACATTCGCGCCGGAGCCGACCTGCAAGGACCCAGAAGGGACCCTCCGGGCCCAGATCTGGGCCGGGGACGCGCCACCGGCCGGCCAGCATCACCGGACCGCCCTGCCGCCAAGAGGCTGCACCACCACAGCGAGCGCCGCTGGCCTCCGCACCAGGACGCCGGACCGCCATCGGCCGAGCACCACCGCCGCCTCCCCCCACCCTGGGAAGGAGGAGCGCGCGCGGGTGAGGAACAGCCCGCTGCCGCCGACACCACCCGGCCAGATCTGAGGGCGACCGCCGGTGGCGGCGGGGGAAGAGGACGGAGAGGGGGCGGTCGAGGCGGTGGTGGGTCGCGCGCCACCCCGGCCCCCTCCCGGGGAGACGGCAGAGGAGGCGGGACGGGGAGGAGGGGAGAGAGGAAGGAAGGCGGGAGCGGGGCGCCGCGTAGGGCCTATGGCCCGCCAGC
>NC_041391.1:43130093-43132925 GCF_002162155.2 Triticum dicoccoides | reverse complement strand
CCCCAATTTCAGGTAGGGTGGGCCTCACCCTCCCCTTAATCCAACCAAACATTCCCACGTCAGATCAGCCCGTAAACATACGTAAATCATTATGTGGGTGTAGGATTGCTCTGCGACTTACTAGATGAAAGCGAGGGAGAGGGTTGACTGGTGGGGGAGGGGGAGGATGCAGGGTCGTTGCTGACACCAAAAAACAACATGAAAGTTTAGAGGGCTGGCTTGAGCCGCATCAACACGATGGTGGGTGGATGCTAAGGGAAGGCGGGAGCGGCAGCAACACGGCGATGGGTGGAGGCCAAGGCCGATATGGCGGCCGCCGCGTCACCACCGGCATAGGGGATGGGAGTAGCCACTTAGGGCTGGGTATGTCCGGGAACAGTCGTCCGGGACGAAGAAGAACATTGGCATATCGGATGGCTATTGGTTGATGATCTGACGCTCTATATTTTCGACTCACTCCATTCTTTTCAAGCACCTATTTAATAGACGCTTGTGTATTTTTGCCAAAATTAAGCGTTGGCACGCGCATGAGATGGTCCGTCGACCACCCACTACTTCACCTCACAGCACGACCACACGAAAATCCATCACGCCTAATTTCTCTTCTACTAGCGATCGACAATCATAATTCCCAGCAAAAAAAACTAATCACATTTTCCACCTATATAAAATTTATCGGCAATACCTGGTATTACCCGATACTCACCGAAACCCTTCCGGTGACCCCGAAACGCTTCCGGATCCTCTCGGGACTATTCCGAGTATTCATGAAACAATTTCAAAAATATTTTCTCATCACTCCCTTCCTACTAGCACTTAGCAGATCGTCATTGCTTTGAGCTTGTGACCCCGTAGTTTTGGTAACTTCTAAACATGAACGAAACCGTTCGTTCAGTGACCAACAGCGGGACCGTGGACGTCCGTGTTGGTCCCTATGAGTACATGGATGGCATTCAAGTGAACCTTTGGTTATCATGAGATGTTTCTTTGCTTCACGATACTTCACAAAACCCCGGATGCATCAGTATCCTCCTGAGTCGTCACCATGCTCACTATACCTAAATCCTTGTTATCGGCTTTGTTCTTCTTTCTCGTTATTGTGTCCCGGCATCCCTATGAAGAAGTCACCTATGCCTGGCCAGACCATGATCGATGCCGTCACATCTTAAGAATATATCTCCATCGTCGGAGTAGCAAATCCCACTCTCAAGCTATCTGGCCACTTGTCAAACTTTCTGATGAACCCGTCAGTTGTCGTTCTGATCACAGTGTTACAAGTGATGTTTGGGCAACCACAAATCCCATTGTATGATAAGTGACAACGATACTCTCATGGTCTGAGGAGCAATATCACAAGTTAACACTTTGTGTTATTATAATTGAATGCAGAAAATATTAATACAATTCATAACAAACAAGATTGGGTCGATTCAATATGAACGTTCTTCCAACGTCATAATCCGAATGTTGTTTTAGGATCATCATCACACTTAACGATATCCTAAGATCCGGAAAATGTGCTCACCAACAATACTTGAGCTAGTCCAGAGGCAAGACTAGGAATCTTTTATTTATCCGTTTATCACTTCACATGTGCATATGAGTTTTCCACTAAATCACATATTCCAGGATCATAGCAGCTATAGCATGAAATATAAACACTTAATTATGAATATGGAAATATAATAATACAATATTATTGACTCCACGGCATCCAACATCATATATGTTACCTGCAAAAAAAAGAATCATACATGTTAAACTATTAAACTATAATTATAAATACGTTCATCGGTAGTTTTGAAAACGAGAAAACTTTGTTTTTGCCACTTCAGTTTTTGCCAATTTTGCTTATGCCACTCTAATATTTGACATCTCACTTTTGCCACTCTTAGTTTTTGACAGTGTATCACAAATGCCATTCTGTTACACCCGGAAAAAATTAGTCAGTATTTGCATAAATGACATAAGTTGCCCCTACTGACTTGTGGGGCCACTTTGGAAGTGACCCAGACCCTAATATGTACACACACCCGCCCAACCGTCCTAGCACCTAACTGCACCACACACACCCGCATCCAGTCACCGCCGCTAACTCCGGCCACCGCGTTGCCACCTCCGGCCGTGTTCCCGCGCGCCACCGCAGCCAGCCGCCTCCATCGCGGCACGTGGCGCTCCACCCCTGCCATCAGGCGCGGCCCCTGCCGGAGCTGCCGCCTGGTCACGCGTGAGGCCTGGCCACCGCCTATGCTCCTTGTGGAGGAGCTCGCCTTCGAGGCCTATCTCCTCGCTCTGCGCCGCTCTCCTCGTTCCGAAGCGCTGGCAGCAACTCACCTCCCGTCCTCCCCTACCTCCTCTCGACCGGGACGGTGATGCAGTCCCTTCTTACCCGGGATGTGGGACCCCATGTGTTGGGGAACGTTGCATGGAAAACAACAAATTTCTACGCACACGCAAGATCTATCCATCGAGAGGCAAAGCTACGAGAGGGGGAGAGCATCTACATACCCTCACTAGTGCAGAACCGGGCTTTAGTGCCGGTTCGTGACGGCCTTTAGTGCCGGTTGGCGAACCGGCACTAAAGAGTGGGGACTAAAGGCCCCCCCCCCCTTTAGTACCGGTTCGTCACGAACCGGCGCTAAAGTGCAAACACGTGGCACGAGCCAGGCCCGTGTGCGTGTAGGACATTAGTACCGGTTGCTAACACCAACCGGTACTAAATGTTTGGGTGTTTTTTTTTAATTTTTGCTTTAATTTTGTGTTTTCAATTTGGCTTTATTTTCCATTTAATTCTTTTTTGTTTGCTGGTATTTCACGATACTACAAATTGTA
>NC_041391.1:43124113-43129536 GCF_002162155.2 Triticum dicoccoides | reverse complement strand
ATGTCTCACAGCCAACACCATTAACTATTCACACATATACACATGTATATACATATACAATTTCTACTACATGTTGCCTTGGTGCCTTCGGAGCACGATGACAAGTGGTTCATGGGGGCGGTAGCGGGTAATAGTATTCTTCTTTCGGATCTATGATCTGGTCGAGCAAAAATCCGGCTATTTCCTCTTGAAGTGCTTGTATGCGCTCCTAGGGTAGGAGCTTATCCCGCACCTCTCTAAACTGTTAAGAAGGAGATCAATATGCATGTGTGTTAGTTGTGTGACTAGATATCGATAATGGTGTGAATAGTGTTCTAACAAAAACGTACCCAGTCCTGTCTATCAGATCTGCTCCTTTCGCACGTCATCATGCGAATGTTCTCGCAAACGTAGTATGCACACAGATTAATCTCTTTCGCCTGCCTCAGGGCCTTTACGAGAATGGAATTGAATCAGATAATGATATTGAAACAAGAATTAAAGAGATGGTAGCTAGCTAGTACTACTTAATTACTTACCTTGGGTCGATGCCAAAACAACTTTTTTGGCCACGTGCCTGGAGTCACCTTGATGAACTTTGCCCATGCCCTGCTCGCCGGCAAAGAAAATTAATAAAGGGGTTATTAAATAGTTCATATCAGAAACTAATTAATAGTTAATAATGATTGAAATTACCTGTTGACTATTCCCTTCACGATGGTGTAGTCTGTATCTTCTTTAGTTAGTGAGTCCAGTAATTCAACTTTTCCTTCCTCAACTTTAATGTCTAACAAGACCCAGTGCCAACTGCATACGCACACGTTTGCATGTCTTAATTAAACGGACATGTGCATAAAATTAATCAACTACCGTAAACCGTATACACTTAATAATTAACATCTAGCTAGCTAGTAAGCAAAAACAGAATTTGTAGTACAAGACAGTGTGACTCACGGGAAGTTGTAAGGAAGTAGTATATCTTCATTGGTATTGAGGCGCTTCAAGAACTCTAGCATATTTTCTTCTACATCATCTCGACAGTATTCAATCTGCCATATGTCCTGATTAATGGTATTTGGGTCAATGAACCCAACGCCATAGCGTCCAGCTTTTTTCATTTCATACATCTTCATCCTGCATATAATACCACAGAAAAAGAATATAGTGAGGATAATTACATGTAATGATTGATCAAAATTATCACTACATAACTAGCTTGAGACTTAAATTACAGAAAGAAATCACTTACAGACAATAGCAACTGACGACAGACTTGTCGAGTGCGTCTTGATTAAATAACTGAAATAGTTCTGGATACTCAATGGCCAGAGCTTTCTCATGGTAATAATGCTCATGCTTGACATTCACCATGAGGGACTCTCGATTGGAAATATTGGTAATGTTCATGTACCATTGATGCAATTGATACATTCTCGTTGGGAGGTCCTTGACCTTGTCTGGATGGACCAAAGGTTTGCCCCGGACATATTGCCATGCTATTTCCGATTCTTTAAGCGTAGACATGGTCTCGATTTCAAGGAGTTGTACAACAGAGATATTGAGCATTTGAGCCTGCATTATATGATCCTCTGTTATTACCACATCGCCATGCTGGGGAATGCTAACTGTTTGCCCACAATAATATTTGGCGCGCGTACTACTCCTCTCATGTGTTGTTGGCACAACAAGCGGGGGGATCGCTTGCGCCGCCTGTTCTCCCAACTAGGGAACGGTTTTCCCGCATTTTTTGCCAGCTGCTTTTTGGCTCGAGCTTGAGGTCGCTTCCTTCTGTAGTCGTGCTCGATGTGCCTTCCTGATTTGGCGCTCATAGTCCGAGTCAACAGGCTTGGGAGCTGGTTCTCTAGCCAGACGAATGAAGTGGTCAATTACTTTCTCAGGCACTTTCTCCTTTGGCGGAGGTGCCGATTTTGGTCCAAAATGGGCGTCCACTTGGGCTTGCACTATGGCTGTGTTTTGCTCCTTAGTCATGTCGTAAGGCCTCTGAGGAAGAGGAGCGAGGCTTGGACCATATTTATATCGCTTGCCTTTGCCTGTACTTCCTGAACTACCTCGACTCGTACCGCTACGCACCAAAGTTGCGGGATGTCTTTCTGCGATTGCTGAGACGGCAGAGACGGCTGACGTGGAGTTGGACTAGAAGTGGCCTGACGATGTGCCAGACTTGAAGCAGGAGGTGTGGCCTGACACGGTGCCGGACTTGCAACCGGAGAAGTGGCATGACGCAGCGCCGGGCTTGAAACCGGAGGAGTCAGCTCACGTGTTCGGGGACTTGGAGGAGGTGGCGGACTTCAAGGAGGAGTCGTCTCACGCGTTCATGGACTTGGAGGAGTGGGAGTATGCTCACTTGGTGGCGGACTTCGAGGAGTCTGCAGACGACGCGGTGTCGGTGGACTTCGAAAGATTATGCAATCCTTTCTCCATAGGATGATACGATGTATGGCCTCTCCAAGTGTGCGCTCGTCTTCACCTCCAGGAATGTCAAGCGTTAGCCCCGAATATGGGTCCACCACTTCATCAACCATGACACGAGCATAGCCCTCTGGAATCGGGATGCAATGGTAGGTTGCTTCTGGGGTAACTGGAAAAGCAACGCCGTCCGCCACCTTCATGGATATGTTCTTCATTTTGGAGTGTAGCTCGCAGTTAGTGTTCTCTATGATGTCATCCACAGGGTATTTATCCAGCAGTGTGTCGCCCGAGGCAGAACCAACGCTGCTTCTCGGCATGGATGGGACGGTGCTATCCAATGCTGGACGATCATCCGCTTGCTGCTGCCGCTGCTGAGACCCCCTTTCCTGGCTAAGTGAGTCGATCTGCTGCTGCTGCTGGAATTTGAGTGCCAGGTCCGCGTGCCTTGCTTCTAGGCCTTGAAGGCGTTCTGCGTCCTGCTTCCTCTGCTCCTCCTCCAGCTTCCTCTTCTTCTCTTCCTCCATCTTCTTTCTTGCACGGGACCTGTAGTCATCATTCCAGTCCGAAAAGCCCTCATACTAGGGAATAACACCCATGCCTCGTGTTCTTCCCGGGTGTTCAGGATTTCCCAGGGCGCGCGTAAGCTCGTCGTTCTCTCTGTTGGGCGTGAACACCCCCGCTTGAGCTTCTTCTATTGCATCAATTATCTTTTGTTTGGATCCTTTTAGACTTGCCTTCTTCGAAACCATGCCTGTCTTCGGGTCCAACGCCCCCCATGCGCACAGAACCAAGTTCTGCACCTGGGGGGCCAATGTCGGGTAACCGGAGTGACCCCTGCATCCTCCATCTCTTGCTCAGACTTATCCCACTTTGGCAATGCCACCACGTAGCCACCTGGACCCAGCCTATGGAACTGCGTCTTTCTTGCGGCATTTGCCTTGTTTTTCATCGACCGTTCCTTAGATATTTCTGAATCCTTGAAGGTCACGAAATCGTCCCAATATTCTCTTTGCTCCTCCAGTGTTCCCTTGAAATCTGGAGTCTTCCTTTCATTAGCGAGGTAGTTGGCCCATACAGTTTTCTTGTGGGTGTTGAATGCAATTGCCATCTTCTTAAGAGCAGCGGCCTTGACTTTGTCCACATCTGCTTTAGTGAAATGATCTGGTAGGGTGAAATGTTCCATCAGAGATTTCACCAGGTCTTCTTTGGCTCTGCCATCGACCCAAGTAACACCTGGACGTTTAGTCTTTGGCTCTTTCCATTCTTGAATGGAGATCGGGAGTTTGTCCTTCACAAGAACTCCGCACTGACGAATCCACTTGTTCGCAATGTTCTTAGGCGTGAGGGGTTCGCCACTAGGTTTGATGGATTCGATGTGGTACTTTACACCATCCTTCAACAATCTTCCCGGGCCTCGCTTTGTCTTGCTGTCTGTAGAAGCAGATTTGCTCGATCCGGAGAGCTGAAAGAAGAAAGATCGATTCGTTAATATATCTTTAATAAAAAAACATGTGATGATCACCATGATGCATGCTTATATAAATATACCTCGCCGGTAGTGTTTGTTATTCGAAGATCAGCATTGTCTGTGTCATAATCATAATCATAGTTCATGACTTCATCAGCCCGGTCGTCGAGATCGGATATCTTTTCATCACCCTCTCCGGTATTGTTAAGATATTGGGAGCCGTCATTTGCTTCATTCAGATCATCTAGCCTGTGAGGGCTGCGTATGATGTCGAACAATTCCTCTTCTCTCTCTCTGCCGGTATTGTCCGCCATAGCTTTTACTTTACTAATAATACAGAAGAAATATAAAACAATTTAGTATTCAAATTACAATGCATGGATGCAATTAATCAATAAGGAAAATCTGAATCTCGAATACATCCTCTCGAATATATAATCTCGAATATATCATCGTCTTAATATATATAATCTCGAATACATCGTCTCGAATACTATATATCGAATACATCACTGGCTAGGTACCTAATAAAGATCGAGTACTACAGAAGAATCTAGGGCGCCACTCGCGGTTCCTGGGGCACGGGCGGTGCACACCTAAAGAGAAGGAACCATCACATGATCATATCTCCGGTCATCTGCCCAAAGAACCCGCCAAGTAGTGGAGAACCTGACGTCGTCCATAGCAGCCATGTAGCGATGGACGTGCTCATCTTCCTCCCTGACACGGCGACGCACCACCTCCGGCGGGGCCGGCTGCCTCTGCACCGAATGTGGCCCACGCGAACGCCACCAAAGAAGATCAGGGTCGACGACGGGACCCGAGGTTGGGTTCCTCACCAAGCGGCGCGCCCCTCCAGGTAGCACCTCCCAGTGCCAGCCCGGCGGAGCCCAGTCCCGGACATGGGTCCCCTGAAGCATGACGTCATCGCGAACGGGTCGACGGCGAGGATGCGGGCCGGGCATATCGTCGAGAACAAATACTATATGCCCGCAAAAGTAACATTTTTTAAATGATTGGATTGTGATAACTAAAATTCTATATATAAGCAAATTCTAACAATTTGACATTAATCTAATTCATCTAACTAAAACTAATTCTAAAATTTCATGATTATATAACTAACATTTCCATAACAATTCTAATATTTATATAACTAAAAAACAGAAAAATTGCTAACATTTCTATAAATATTTCTATAACTAAAAAACAGAAAACATTTATAACATTTCTATAAAACTAACATTTCTAATATTTATATAACTAAAAACAGAATAATTTCTAACATTTCTATAACTAAAAAACAGAAAACATTTATAACATTTCTAATATTTATATAACTAAAAACAGAATAATTTCTAACATTTGTATAACTAAAAAACAGAAAAATTTATAACAAACAAACTAATGTGTGTAGTGTGTGTGTGTGTGTAGTGTGTGTGTGTGTGTGTGTGTAGTACTGTGTGTGTGTGTGTGTGGACATTGGCGGCCGCCGCGAGCTCACTAGCGAGGCGACGACGGGGCGGCGATGAAGGGGCGACGGGAC
>NC_041391.1:43054974-43123700 GCF_002162155.2 Triticum dicoccoides | reverse complement strand
GACGGGGCGGGGTGGGGCGCGGCGACGGGGATGACGGGGACGACGGGGACGGGGATGGCCGGGGCGGCGACGTCGACGGGGGCGGCGACGAGGGGCGGGGACGGCCAGGGTCGGCGACGAGGGGCGGGGGCAGCGACGATCGGGGCAGGGCGGCGCGACTGAGGGAGGAAACAGAGGGAAGAACAGAGAGGGAAACTGAATTTTTTTCAAGTGTTGTATATAGGATGGACCTTTAGTACCGGTTGGTGGCTCCAACCGGTACTAAAGGTCTGTTTTGGCCAGGCCAAGCGGCGGGAAGCGCACCCCCTTTAGTACCGGGTGGTGGCTCCAACCGGTACTAAAGGCCCCCCCTTTAGTACCGGTTGGTGCCACCACCCGGTACTAAAGGGGTGCGATGGCGCAGTGCGGTGCGGCAAGTTTAGTCCCACCTCGCTAGTCGAAGGGCTACCGCACTGGTTTATAAGCCCCAGTGCGGTAGCTCTCTCAAGCTCCTCTCCTAAGCAGGCCTACTGGGCCTACCAATTCATTGCTGCCATGTGGGCCTACTGAGCCTTTGCGGGCCTGCATCCTGGCCCAACAAGAGGTTGAGTTTCTAGTCGTATGCAGGCCGCTTTGGCCCAGTAGGTGGGCTTTTTTTATTTTCTTAATTTTTTTTGCTTTTTTATTTGTTTTATTTATTTTTGAGTTGTTTTTTTTGCTGTATTTAGAGTTTATTTGTGAATATTTTTGCTTTAGGTACAAAAATTTACAAACTTTGATCTGTTAGTGCCGGTAGTTTTCAAATTTGAATAGTTTAAATTTTGAATTATTTGAAATTTGTGTGAATCACTAGTTTGTGAATAAATTAACATTGGAAAAAGATTTTTCAGTGATTCTTTTTTCTTATGTTTAATATTAGTGTGTTTTATCATTATATTCAATTTGGTAATGCTTAGGTTATTTAAAAAATGAAATGCCTTTGTAACATTTCAATTTTTGTCGGAAACCCTGATACTTCGAAAAAGATTGTCCATTTTATACACGAAGTGTATCCAGTTTTTGCCGTAACCCTCTCTACTTTTTTGCACATGCTATTTGTATGAAATTATGATACCATGCCAACTTTCAACCTTTTCTGAGTTCATTTCAAATGCTTTTCAATTTCAGGGTCATTTAGCTGGAAAAAAATATCAGTAAATGCATGAAAAAGAATTTGTTTGCACATAAAATTTTTTCGCGTTTCAAATGCCAAAACACATAATTAACTACCCTAACTATTACAGACATTCCCTCCTGGGTGTGAAACACAGAAGAAAGTGATGATAGTGAAGCCGATCACATCCCAGATATTTGGGTGTGAAACTTTTTCTTCTCATGTGTCCCTTTGCGCCGTAGCCAGGGAAAATCTTCATCATTTAACTGGATGCTCGGGTCAATATTCACCGTGAATGGAGCAATTTCATCAAACTTTTCATAATCTTCTGACATGTCTGTCTTGTCATCCACTCCCATGATGTTTCTTTTTCCTGAAAGAACTACGTGGCGCTTTGGCTCGTCGTATGATCCATTCGCTTCCTTATCTTTTCTTTTTATCGGCCTGGTAGACATGTCTTTCACATAAAAAACCTGCGCCACATCATTGGCTAGGACGAATGGTTCATCTGCATACGCAAGATTGTTGAGATCCACTGTTGTCATTCCGTACTGCGGGTCTTCCGTTACCCCGCCTCATGTCATATTGACCCATTTGCACCGAAACAAAGGGACCTTCAAATCACCTGATCCATAATTAAGTTCCCATATGTCCTCTATGTAACCACAACATGTTTCCTTTCCCGTGTTGGTTGTTGCATCAAAGCGGACACCAGTGTTTTGGTTGGTGCTCTTCTTATCTTGGGCGATCGTGTAAAATGTATTCCCATTTATCTGGTACCCTTTGAAAGTCATTACATTCGAAGATGGTAACTGGGACAGCGAGTACAGGTCATTTTGAATATCGCCATCATTCAGGGCACGTTTCTGCAACCAACCGGCGAAAATCCTCATTTGTTCGCATGTAATCCAGTCGTCAAACTTCTCCGGGTGTTTGGACTGTAGAAAATTCTTGTGTTCCTCCATATACAGAGCAACCAAGGCGGAATTCTGTAGAATTGTGTAGTGTGCTTCAGTGAGAGAATGCCCGTCCATACATATTATTTGATGCCATCCTAGCGTGCCTTTTCCTTCCAGTCTGCCCTTATGCCGCGATTCAGGAACACCAATCGGCTTAAGGTCAGGAATAAAGTCAATACAAAACTCAATGGCCTCCTCATTTTCATGGCCCTTCGAGATGCTTCCTTCTGGCCTAGCACGGTTATGAACATATTTCTTCAAGACTCCCATGAACCTTTCAAAGGGGAACATATTGTGTAGAAATACAGGACCCAAAACGTTAATCTCTTCGCAAAGGTGAACTAGGATGTGCGTCATCATGTTGAAGAAGGATGGTGGGAACACCAACTCGAAACTGACAAGACATTGCACCAAATCATTCTGTAACCTTGGTATGATTTCTGGATTGATTACCTTCTGAGAGATTGCATTGAGGAATGCACATAGCTTCACAATGGCCAATCGAACATTTTTCGGTAGAAGCCCCCTCAATGCAACCGGAATGAGTTGCGTCATAATCACGTGGCAGTCATGAGACTTTAGGTTCTGGAAAATTTTCTCTGCCATATTTATTATTCCCTTTATATTCGACGAGAAGCCAGACGGTACCTTCATGCTGAGCAGGCATTCGAAGAAGATTTCCTTCTCTTCTTTGGTAAGAGCGTAGTTGGCCTGACCCTGATGTATGTCGTCTTTTCTGTGCATACGTTGCTGGTCCTCCCGTGCCTCTGGTGTATCTTTTGTCTTCCCATACGCGCCCAAAAAGCCAAGCAGGGTCACGCAAAGATTCTTTGTCATGTGCATCACGTCGATTGTAGAGCGGACCTCTAGGTCTTTCCAATATGGCAGGTCCCAAAATATAGATTTCTTCTTCCACATGGGTGCACGTCCGTCAGCGTCCTTCGGAACAGGTTGTCCGCCAGGACCCTTTCCAAAGATTACCTTCAAATCCTTGACCATATCATGTACATCAGCACCAGTACGGTGGCGAGGCTTCGTCCGGTGATCCGCATCACCTTTTAAATGCTTGCCTTTCTTTCTTATGGGATGCCTGCTCGGAAGAAATCGACGATGTCCCAGGTACACATTCTTCTTACAACTATTCAAATATATACTGTCGGTATCATCCAAACAGTGCGTGCATCCACGGTATCCCTTGTTTGTCTGTCCTGAAAGGTTACTGAGAGCAGGCCAATCATTGATGGTCACGAACAGCAACGCCTTTAGGTCAAATTCTTCCCCCATGTGCTCATCCCACGCACGTACACCTGTTCCATTCCACAGTTGTAAGAGTTCTTCAACTAATGGCCTTAGGTACACATCAATGTCGTTGCCGGGTTGCTTAGGGCCTTGGATGTGCACTGGCATCATAATGAACTTCTGCTTCATGCACAACCAAGGAGGAAGGTTATACAAACATAGAGTCACAGGCCACGTGCTATGGTTGCTGCTCTGCTCCCCAAAAGGATTAATGCCATCTGCGCTTAGACCAAACCATGAGTTCCTTGGGTCACCTGCAAACTCCTCCCAGTACTTTCTCTCGATTTTTCTCCACTGTGAACCGTCAGCGGGTGCTCTCAACTTTCCGTCTTTCTTACGGTCTTCTGCGTGCCACCGCATTGCCTTCGCATGCTCTTTGTTTTGGAACAAATGTTTCAACCGTGGTATTATAGGAGCATACCACATCACCTTGGCAGGAATCTTCTTCCTGGGGCGCTCAGCCTCGACATCACCAGGGTCATCGCGACTGATCTTATAACGCAATGCACCACATACCGGGCAAGCATTCAAATCCTCGTACTCACCGCGGTAGAGGATGCAGTCATTAGGGCATGCATGTATCTTTTGCACCTCTAACCCTAGAGGGCAGACAGCCTTCTTTGCTTCATACGTACTCTCGGGCAATTCGTTGTCCTTTGGAAGCATATTCTTTATCATTACCAGCAACTTTCCAAATCCCTTGTCAGATACATCATTCTCTGCCTTCCATTGCAGCAATTCAAGTGTGGTGCCCAACTTTTTTTTGTCAGCTTCGCAATTCGGGTACAACAATTTCTTGTGATCCTCTAACATGCGCTGCAACTTCGTCCTCTCTAGATCACTTGCGCAGTTTCTCTTTGCATCGGCAATGGCCCGACCTAGATCATCAGCGGGCTCATCTGATGCCTCTTCTTCAGCTTCTTTCTGCATTGCTGGCTCAGCTTCTTCCCCCATTGTTTGTATCATCGTATTCAGGGAACCCATGGCCAGGATAGCCGTCGTCGCCCTCTTCTTCTTCATTGTCTTCCATCATAACCCCTATTTCTCCGTGCTTGGTCCAAACATTATAGTGGGGCATGAAACCGGACTCAAATAGGTGGACGTGAATGATTCTTGACATAGAGTAGCTGTGACCATTCTTACAGCTAGCACATGGACAAGGCATAAAACCATCCACCCGCTTGTTTGCCTCAGCGGCAAGCAGAAAAGTATGCACGCCATTAATGAACTCGGGAGAGCATCTGTCATCATACATCCATTGTCGGCTCATCTTCATTACACAACACCGAATAGACCAAATTAATACAAGTTCATACATAAAGTTCATATACAACACTTAATTAAATGCAACATACAAATAACTCTCTAGCTAAAGAATTTAAATGCAACAACAAATGCGATGAAGATCGCAATTAAGGTAACAATTGATCCAACAACATAATGATACCAAGCCAAACTATCAACGGCATATTTTCTAATCTTTCTAATCTTCAACCTCATTTTCTCCATCTTGATCTTGTGATTATTGACGACATCGGCAACATGCAACTCCAATTCCATCTTCCCCCCCTCAATTCTTTTCAATTTTTCTTTCAAATACTCATTTTCTCTTTCAACTAAATTTAACCTCTCGACAATAGGGTCGGTTGGAATTTCCGGTTCACATACCTCCTAGATAAAAATATCTATGTGAACTTGATGGGCATAATTTGTCATAAACACGAAATGCAACAACTAGTTTTAAAAGAGAATATACCACATTCGAATCATAACAAGGACGAGGGCCCATGGGGACGGATATCAAATCCATGGCACTATGTATAACAAACAACGTACGGGTAAGATAATTATACGAGTAATTATATATCCAAATCACATAAACATCAATTTGGTAATGTAAAAGATTCATGAACAAGAGCCTCACCAGAAGGTGGTGCCGGCGACGGGATGGTGCGGGCGATCGACGGTGGTTACGACGGAGATTTAGAAGGCACTAAGTAAACCACACCTACACATGCAAACTAAGTGTTATTTTTGTGCTCAAATTGCATATAAATCAAATACTAGCAAATATAATTATTCCTCCCAAATTAATCACTATACAAAGCATTGCAAGAGCTAATCTAGCAATGAGAGTTGAAAGGACAAAGTTGCTAACCTTTGTGATCATTTGAATGGATGGGGGCCTTCAAATCTTGAAAAATTTTGGGCAAAATTTGTGAGGAGCTCGAGGAGAGAGGGGGAAGAACAGAGGAAGTGAGGGGAAAGGGGAAGAACAGAGTGGCTCGGGGGGGGGGGATGAAGGGTTTATGTACATCGCCTTTAGTACCGCTTCGTGCCACGAACCAGTACTAAAGGTGCTGGAGGGGCCCCAGACTGACAACACCCGCCACCACCCTCTTTAGTACCGGTTTGTGCCACGAACCGGTACAATAGGTTCGCCACGAACCGGTACTAATGAGAACGGCCGGCTAGCCGTTGGAACCAACACTATTGGACACATTAGTGTCAGCTCAAAACCAAACCGGCACTAATGTGTCTCATATTAGGTCCTTTTTCTACTAGTGCCTTGTAGATCGCTAAACAGAAGCATTTATCATGCGGTTGATGTAGTCGTACTCTTCGCGATCCGATCACAATCCAACCGATCTAGTGCCGAACGGACGACACCTCCGAGTTTAGCACATGTGCGGCTCGATGAAGTCTCCTCCTTCTTGATGCAACATGTGGGAGAGGATAAGTAGGTGGGATCACGACCAACATGATGTCGTGGTGGTGATGGTGGTGGTAGAGCACTGACAGCGCTTTGCTAAGCGTCACCGGGACGAGGCAGTGGAACTACGGAGTAACGTGAGAGAGAGGGACGCCAAGGGCTTGGTGTCTCCTATTAGGGAGCCCCCTCCCCTCTATATATAGGTGTAGGGGCGTGGGAAACAGCCCCTCCAAGCCCTAGGCCGCAGCTAAGGGGGAGAGGACTTGGACTCCAAGTCCAACCCTATTCCTACTAGCATCCTTCCTTTTTTGCATTCCCTAGCCACATGGGCTTTTGAGGACTTGGTGCGCCTAGCCCAATAAGTCCAGGGTGCCTCCCCACAGCCCATGCTATCCCTTGGGTCATGGTGAACCCACTTTGGGACTTCTTTAACCCTATGAAATCCTCTAGAACCTTTTGGAAGCTTCCCGGTACAATACCGAAAAAACTGCACCTTTTTCCGAAACCCAAAATATGACTTCCCATATATATAAATCTTTACCTATCGACCATTCTGAGACTCCTCGTGACATTAGGGACCTCATCCGGGACTTCAAACAACATTTTTTACCACTCATCAAATATCCCAATACTACTCTAGCATCAACGAACGTTAAGCGTGCGACCCTACGGGTTCGGGAATTATGTAGTCATGATCGAGACACCTCTCTGGTTAACAACCGATAGCGGGACCTAGATGCCCATATTGACTCCTACATATTCCACGAAGATATTTTATCGGTTGAACCTTTATGACAACATACGTAATTCCCTTTGTCTGTCGATATGTTACTTGCCCGAGATTCGATCATCGGTATCTCTATACCTAGTTCAATCTTGTTACCGGCAAGTCTCTTTACTCGTTCTGTAATACATCATCTTGCAACTAACTTCTTAGTAATTTTGCTTGCAAGCTTCTTGTGATGTGTATTACCGAGAGGGCCCATAGATACCTCTCCGATACACGGAGTGACAAATCCCAATCTCGATTCACACCAACTCAACAGACACCTTCGGAGATACCTGTAGAGCATCTTTATGATCACCCAGTTATGTTGTGATGTTTGATAGCACAAAATGTATTCCTTTGGTATCGGGGAGTTGCATGATCTCATAGTCGAAGGAACATGTATTTGACATTAAGAAAGCATTAGCAATAAACTGAACGATCATATGCCATGCTAACGGTCGGGTCTTGTCCATCACATCGTTCTCCTAATGATGTGATCCCGTTATCAAATGACAACTCATGTCTATGGGTAGGAAACCTTAACCATCTTTGATCAACGAGCTAGTCTAGTAGAGGCTCACTAGGGACACAGTATTTGTTTATGTATCCACACATGTATTTAAGTTTCCGGTCAATACAATTCTAGCACGAATAATAAACCTTTATCATGATTAAGGAAATATAATAATAACCATTTTATTATTGCCTCTAGGGCTTATTTCCATTAGTCTCCCACTTGCACTAGAGTCAATAATCTAGTTCACATCACCATGTGATTAACACACAAAGAGTTCACTAGAGTCAATAATCTAGTTCACATCGCCATTTGATTAACACCCAAAGAGTTCTATGGTGTGATCATGTTTTGCTTGTGAGAGAGGTTTTTAGTCAACGGGACTGCAACATTCAGATCTATGTGTACTTTGCAAATATCTATGTCTACAATGCTCCGCATAGAGCTACTCTAGATAATTTCAATACGTATCAAGATTGAGACTTCATCCGGATCAGTGTGAAAGCTTGCATTGACGTAACCCTTTACGACGAACTCTTTAACACCTCCATAACCAAGAAACATTTCCTTAGTCCTCTTTAGGTACATAAGGAAAATGTTGACCGCTGTCCAGTGACCCACTCCTAGATCACTATTGTACCCCCTTGCCAGACTCATGGCAAGGCACACAACAGGTCTGGTACACAGCATGGAATACTTTATAGAACCTATGGCTGAGGCATAGGGAATGACTGTCATTCTCTGTCTATCTTCGCCCGTGTTCGGTCTTTGAGTCTTACTCAACTTCACACCTAAAATACAGGCAAGAACCCTTTCTTTGACTGATCCAGTTTGAACTCCTTCAAAACTTTGTCAAGGTATGTGCTTTGTGAAAGTCCTATTAAGCGTCTTGATCTATCTCTATACATTTTGATGCCCAATATGTAAATAGCTTCACCGAGGTCTTTCATTGAAAAATTCTTATTCAAGTATCCTTTTATGCTATCTAGAAATTCTATACCATTTCCAATCAACAATATGTCATCCATATATAATATCAAAAATGATACAGAGCTCCCACTCACTTTCTTGTAAATACATGCTTCACCATAAGTCTATATAAAACCATATGCTTTGATCACCTCATCAAAGCGTATATTCCAACTCCGAGATGCTTTCACTAGTCCATAGATGGATCGCTGGAGCTTGCACACTTTGTTTGCACCTTTAGGATCGACAAAAACTTCCGGTTGAATCATATACAACTCTTCCTCTAGAAACCCGTTAAGGAATGCAAGTTTTTGACATCCATTTGGCAGATTTAATAATCATAAAATGCGGCAACTGCTAACATTATTTGGATAGACTTAAACATTGCTACGGGTGAGAAAGTCTCATTGTAGTCAACCCCTTGAACTTGTCGAAAACCCTTTGCAACAAGTCCAGCTTTGTAAACAGTGATATTACCATCAACGTCCGTCTTCCTCTTAAAGATCCATTTATTCTTTATGGCTTGTCGATCATCATGCCAATCCACCAAAGTCCACACTTTGTTCTCATACATGGATCCTATCTCAGATTTCATGGCCTCAAGCCATTTTCAGAATCTATGCTCATCCTAGTTTCTTGATAGTTTGTAGGTTTGTTGTTGTCCAACAACATCACTTCCAGGACAGGATTGCCTACCACTCTGGTGTGGAACGTGTTCTGGTCGACCTACGAGGTTCAGTAGTAACTTGATCTGAAGTTTCATGATCATCATCATTTGCTTCCTCTCTGGTTGGTGTAGGCATCACGGGAACGACTTTCTCTGATGTACTACTTTCCAATTCGAGAGAAGGTACAACTACCTCATCAAGTTCTACTTTCCTCCCACTCACTTCTTTCGAGAGAAACTCCTTCTTTAGAAAGGACGCATTCTTAGCAACAAATATTTTTCCTTCGAACCTGCGGTAGAAGGTATATCCAATAGTTTCTTTCAGGTATCCTATGAAGATGAACTTCTCCGCTTTGGGTTTGAGCTTATCAGGCTGAAGACTTTTGACATAAGCGTCGCATCCCCAAACTTTTAAGAAACGACAGCTTAGGTTTCTTGCCAAACCACAGTTCATACAGTGTCATCTCAACAGATTTAGACGGTGCCCTATTTAATGTGAATGCGCCTATCTCTAATCCATAACCCCAATACGATAGTGGCAAATCGTAAGAGACATCATAGAATGCACCATATCTAATAAAGTACGGTTACGATATTCGGACACACCATTACGTTGTGGTGTTCTAGGCGGCGTGAGTTGTGAAACTATTCCACATTGTTTTAAATGAAGGCCAAACTTGTAACTCAAATATTGTTGGGGAATGTAGCATGCAATTTCAAAACAATTCCTACGATCACACAAGATCTATCTAGGATATGCATAGCAACAAGAGGGTAGAGTGTGTCCATGTACCCTTGTAGATTGAAAGCGGAAGAGTTATGTTAATGCGGTTGATGTAGTCGAACGTCTTCACGATCCAACTGATCTAGCACCAAACATACGACACCTTCGAGTTCAGCTCACGTTCAGCTCGATGACGTCCCTCGAACTCTTGGTCTAGCAGAGGGTCGAGGGAGAGTTTCATCAGCACGACGGCATGATGATGGTGTTGATGATGTGATCCATGCAGGGCTTCGCCTAAGCACTACGATAATACTATCGGCAGAGTAAACATGGAGGGGGGCACCGCACACGGCTAAGACAATGTTGTGCCTCTGGGGTGCCCCCTACCCCCGTATATAAAGGAGGGGGGAGGCCGGTCTCCAGGAGGCGCGCCATGGAGGGGGGAGGAGGCCGGTTACCAGGGGGCGCACCATGGAGGGGGGAGTCCTACTAGGACTCCAAACCTAGTAGGACTCCCCCCAGTTTTCCTTTTTCCGGAGAGGCAAAGGGGGAAAGGGAGAGGCAGTAGGAGAGGGAAAGGGGGCGCCGCCCCCTCCCCTAGTCCAATTCATACTTCCCATGGGGGGGGGTGAGTCCCCTTATGGCCTCCCCTCTCTCTCCCCTATGGCCCATGTTGGCCCATTAGTCTCCCGGGGGGTTTCGGTAACCTCCCAATACTCCGAAAATCATCCGGAACTTCCCGAAACCATTCTGGTATCCGAATGCAACCTTCCAATATATCAATCTTCATCTCTTGACCATTTCGAGACTCCTCGTCATGCCTGTCATCTCATCGGGGACTTCGAACAAACTTCGGTCACCAAAACACATAACTCATAATACAAGTTGTCATCGAACGTTAAGCGTGCTAACCCTACGGGTTCGAGAACTATGTAGACATGATCGAGACACATCTTTGATCAATAACCAATAGCGGAACCTAGATGCTCAAATTGGTTCCTACATATTCTATGAAGACCTTTATCGGTCAAGCCGCATAACAACATATGTTGTTGCCTTTGTCATCGGTATGTTACTTGCCCGAGATTCGATCGTCGGTATCTTCATACTAGTTCAATATTGTTACTAGCAAGTCTCTTTACTCATTCCGTAATGCTTCATCCCATAACTACCTCATTAGTCACATTGCTTTCAAGGCTTATAGTGATGAGCATCACCGAGAGGGCCCAGAGATACCTCTCCGATACACAGAGTGACAATCCTAATATCGATCTATGCCAACTCAAGAAACACCTTCGGAGACACCTGTAGAGCATTTTTATAATCACCCAGTTACGTTGTGATGTTTGATAGCACACAAGGTGTTCCTACGGTATTTGGGAGTTGCATAATCTCATAGTCAGAGGAACATGTATAAGTCATGAAGAAAGCAATAGCAATAAAACTTAACGATCATTATGCTAAGCTAACGAATGGGTCTTGTCCATCACATCATTCTCTAATGATGTGATCTCGTTCATCAAATGACAACATATGTCTATGGTCAGGAAACATAACCATCTTTGATTAACGAGCTAGTCTAGTAGAGGCATACTAGGGACACTTTGTTTTGTCTATGCATCCACACATGTACTTAGTTTCTGGTTAATACAATTCTAGCATGAATAACAAACATTTATCATGATATAAGGAAATATAAATAACAACTTTATTATTGCCTCTAGGGCATATTTCCTTCAGTTTCCCACTTGCACTAGAGTCAATAATCTAGATTACAAAGTAATGATTCTAACACCCATGGAGTCTTGGTGTTGGTCATGTTTTGCTCGTGGAAGAGGCTTAGTCAACGGGTCTGCAACATTCAGATCCGTATGTATCTTACAAATCTCTATGTCTCCTTCCTTCACTTGATGTCGGATGGAATTGAAGCATCTCTTGATGTGTTTGGTTCTCTTGTGAAATCTGGATTCCTTTGCCAAGGCAATTGCTCCAGTATTGTCACAAAAGATTTTCATTGGACCCGATGCACTAGGTATTACACCTAGATCGAATATGAACTCCTACATCCAGACTCCTTCATTTGCTGCTTCCGAAGCAGCTATGTACTCCGATTCACACGTAGATCCCGCCACGACGCTCTGCTTGGAACTGCACAACTGATAGCTCCACCATTCAATATAAATACGTATCCGGTTTGTGACTTATAGTCATCTGGATCAGTGTCAAAGCTTGCATCGACGTAACCATTTACGACAAGTTCTTTTTCACATCCATAAACGAGAAACATATCCTTAGTCCTTTTGAGGTATTTCAGGATGTTCTTGACCGCTGTCCAGTGATCCACTCCTGGATTACTTTGGTACCTCCCTTCTATACTTATAGCAAGGCACACATCAGGTATAGTACACAGCATTGCATACATGATAAAACCTATGGATGAGGCATAGGGAATGACTTTTAATTTTCTCTCTATCTTCTGCAGTGGTCGGGCATTGAGTCTGACTCAACTTCACACCTTGTAACACAAGCAAGAACCCTTTCTTTGATTGATCCATTTTAAACTTCTTCAAAACTTTATCAAGGTATGTGCTTTGTGAAAGTCCAATTAAGCGTCTTGATCTATCTCTATAGATCTTGATGCCCAATATGTAAGCAGTTTCACCGAGGTCTTTCATTGAAAAATTCTTATTCAAGTATCCTTTTATGCTATCTAGAAAATTTGTATTATTTACAATCAACAATATGTCATCCACATATAATATTAGAAATGCTAAAGAGCTCCCACTCACTTTCTTGTAAATACAGGCTTCTCAAAAAGTTTGTATAAAACCATATGCTTTGATCACATTATCAAAGCATATATTCCAACTCCGAGAGGCTTGCACCAGTCCATAAATGGATCGCTGGAGCTTGCACCCTTTGTTAGCACTTTTTGGATTGACAAAACCTTCTGATTGCATCATATACAACTCTTCTTTAAGAAATCCATTAAGGAATGCAGTTTTGACATCCATTTGCCAAATTTCATAATCATAAAATCCGACAATTGCTAACATGATTCGGACAGACTTAAGCATCGCTACGGGTGAGAATGTCTCATCATAGTCAACTCGTTGAACTTGACGAAAACCTTACGCAACAAGTCGAGCTTTATAGACAGTAACATTACCATCAGCATCAGTCTTCTTGGTACGTCCATTTTGCATAATGCTTTTATATCAATATTTATTGCATTATGGGCTGTTATTACACGTTATTTCACAACACTTATGGCTATTCTCTCTTATTTTACAAGGTTTACCATGATCAGGGGGAATGCCGGCAGCGGGGACTCTGGCTAGAAAATGAGCAAATATGGGAAACCTATTCTGCATAGCTCCAAAAGTCCCCGCAACTCCACGAAAGTCATTTTTGGATTTAATAAGAATTATTGGGCAAAGAAAGTACCTGAGGGGGCCCACACCCTGGCCAGGAGGGTGGGGGGCGCCCCCTGTCCCCTTGGCCCCCTGGTGGCCCCCGGTGCCCATCTTCTGCTATATGAGGTCTTTTATCCTGGAAAAAATCAGAGGCAAGCTCACGAGACGAAACTCCACCGCTATGAGGCGGAACCTTGGCGGAACCAATCTAGGGCTCCGACAGAGCTGTTCTGTCAGGGAAACTTCCCTCCGGGAGGGGGAAATCATCACCATCATCACCACCAACGATCCTCTCATTGGGAGGGGGTCAATCTCCATCATCATCTTCACCAGCACCATCTCCTCTCCAAACCCTAGTTTATCTCTTGTATCCAATCTTGTATCAAAACCACAAATTGGTACCTGTGGGTTGCTAGTAGTGTTGATTACTCCTTGTAGTTGATGCTAATTGGTTTACTTGGTGGAAGATCATATGTTCAGATCCTTAATGCATATTAATACTCCTTTGATTATGAATATGAATATGCTTTGTGAGTAGTTATGTTTGTTCCTGAGGACATGGGTAAAGTCTTGCTATTAGTAGTCATGTGAATTTGGTATTCGTTCGATATATTGATGAGATGTATGTTGTCTCTCCTCTAGTGGTGTTATGTGAACATCGACTACATGACACTTCACCATTATTTGGGCCTAGAGGAAGACATTGGGAAGTAATAAGTAGATGATGGGTTGCTAGAGTGACAAAAGCTTAAACCCTAGTTTATGCGTTGCTTCGTAAGGGGCTGATTTGGATCCATATGTTTCATGCTATGGTTAGGTTTACCTTAATACTTCTTTTGTAGTTGCGGATGCTTGCAATAGGGGTTAATCATAAGTGGGATGCTTGTCCAAGTAAGGGCAGTACCCAAGCACCGGTCCACCCACATATCAAATTATCAAAGTACCGAACGCGAATCATATGAGCGTGATGAAACTAGCTTGATGATAATTCCCATGTGTCCTCGGGAGCGCTTTTCTCATTATAAGAAATTGTCCAGGCTTTTCCTTTGCTACCAAAAGGATTGGGCCACCTTGATGCACCTTATTTACTTTCATTGCTTGTTGCTCGTTACAAATTTTCTTATCACCAAACTATCTATTACCTACAATTTCAGTGCTTGCAGAGAATACCTTACTGAAAACCGCTTGTCATTTCGTTCTACTCCTCGTTTGGTTCGACACTCTTAGTTATCGAAAGGACTATGATAGATCCCCTATACTTGTGGGTCATCAAGACTCTTTTCTGGCGCCATTGCCGGGGAGTGAAGCGCTTTTGGTGAGTGGAACTTGGTAAGGAAACATTTATATAGTGTGCTGAAATTTTCGGTCACTTTTTACTATGGAAACTAATCCTTTGAGGGGCTTGTTCGGGGTATCTTCGCCCCGACCAGTAGAGCAAAGAGTTTCTCCTCAACCTACTGAACCTACTGAAAATGTTTACTTTTAAATTCCTTCGGGTATGATAGAGAAACTGCTAGCTAATCCCTTTGCAGGAGATGGAACATTGCATCCCGATTTACACCTTATCTTTGTGGATGAAGTTTGTGGATTATTTAAGCTTGCAGGTATTCCCGATGATGTTGTTAAGAGGAAGGTCTTCCCTTTATATTTGAAGGGATATGCATTGACATGGTATAGGCTATGTGATGATACGGGATCTTGGAACTATAAACGATTGAAGTTGGAATTTCACTAGAAGTTCTATCCTATGCATCTTGTTCATCGTGATCGTAATTACATATATAATTTCTAGCCTCGGGAAGGAGAAAGCATCTCTCAAGCTTGGGGGAGGCTTAAGTCAATGTTATATTCATGCCCCAATCATGAGCTCTCAATGGAAATGATTATTCAATATTTTTATCCTCGGCTTTCTCTCAATGATCGCACCATGCTCGATACTTCCTGTGCTGGTTCTTATATGCTGAAGAGTACTGAATTCAAGTGGGATTTATTGGAAAGAATTAAACACAACTCTGAAGATTGGTGTTCCGACGATGGTAAGGAGTCAGGTATAACACCTAAGTTTGATTGTGTTAAAAAATTTATGGATACCGATGCTTTTCGAGGATTTAGCGCTAAATATGGACTTGACTCTGAGATAGTAGCTTCTTTCTGTGAATCTTTTGCTACTCACGTTGATCTCCCTAAGGAGAAGTGGTTTAAATATAATACTCCCATTGAAGTAAAAGTAGTTGCACCTATTACAGTTGAAGAAAAGACTATCACTTACAATGATCCTATTGTTCCTACTACTTATGTTGAGAAACCACCTTTTCCTGTTAGAATAAAGGATCATGCTAAAGCTTCAACTGTTGTTCGTAAGAGTAATACTAGAACGTACACACCTCCTGAGCAAATTAAAGTTGAACCTAGTATTGCTATTGTTAAAGATCTCTTGGATGATAATATAGATGGGCATGTTATTTATTTCTGTGATGAAGCTGCTAATATTGCAAAACCAGATGCTAAGATACATAGACCTGTTGTAGGCATGCCTGTTATTTCTGTTAAAATAGGAGATCATTGTTATCATGGCTTATGTGATATGGGTGCTAGTGCCAGTGCAATACCTTATTCCTTATATAAAGAAATTATGCACGATATTACACCTGCTGAGTTGGAAGATATTGATGTTACAATTAAGCTTGCCAATAGAGACACTATTAAGCCTTTTGGTATTGTTAGGGATGTTGAAGTCTTGTGTGGGAAGATCAAATACCCTGCTAATTTTCTTGTTCTTGGTTCCCCACAAGATGACTTTTGTCCCATTATATTTGGTAGACCCTTCTTGAATACTGTTAATGCTAGGATTGATTGTGAAAAGGATATTGTTACGATTGGCTTGGATGATATGACTCATGAGTTTAATTTTGCTAAATTTCGTAGACAACCCCGTGATAAAGAATTACCTAGTAAAGATGAAATAATTGGTCTTACTTCTATTGCCATGCCTCCTACTGATCCGCTAGAATAATATTTGCTAGACCATGAAAATGATATGTTTATGAATGAAAGAAGGGAAATAGATGAAGTATTCCTTCAGCAGGTGCCTATCTTGAAACACAACTTACCTGTTGAAATCCTAGGGGATCCTCCTCCACCCAAGGGTGATCCCGTGTTTTATCTCAAACCATTACCTAATAATCTTAAATATATTTATCTTGATGAAAAGAAGATATATCCTATTATTATTAGTGCTAACCTTTCAGAGCAGGAAGAGGAAAGATTATTGAAAACTCTGAAGAAGCACCTTGCTGCTATTGGATATACTCTGGATGATCTTAAGGTCATTAGTCCTACTCTATGCCGGCACAAAATAAAAGTGGAGAAAGACACCAAACCGGTTAGGGATCCTCAACGATGATTAAACCCTAAGATGAAAGAAGTGGTAAGAAAGGAGATACTAAAGCTCCTTGAGGAAGGTATAATTTATCCCGTTGCTGATAGTGAATGGGTAAGCCCTGTCCATTGTGTCCCGAAAAAGGGAGGTATTACTGTTGTTCCTAATGATAAAGATGAATTGATTCCGCAAAGAATTATTATAGGTTATAGGATGGTAATTGATTTCCCTAAGTTAAATAAAGCTACTAAGAAAGATCATTACACTTTACCTTTTATTGATCAAATGCTAGAAAGACTATCCAAACATACACATTTTTGTTTTCTAGATGGTTATTCTGGTTTCTCTCAAATACCTGTGTCAGCGGAAGATCAATCAAAAACTACTTTTACTTGCCCTTTCGGTACTTTTGCTTATAGACGTATGCCTTTTGGTTTATGTAATGCACTTGCTACCTTTCAAAGATGCATGATGGCTATATTCTCTGACTTTTGTGAAAAGATTTGTGAGGTATTCATGGATGACTTCTCTGTCTATGGATCCTCTTTTGATGATTGCTTGAGAAACCTTGATCGAGTTTTGCAGAGATGTGAAGACACTAATCTCATCCTAAATTGGGAAAAGTGTCACTTTATGGTTAATGAAGGCATTGTCTTGGGGCATAAAATTTCTGAAAGAGGTATTGAAGTTTATAAAGCTAAAGTTGATGCTATTGAAAAGATGCCATGTCCCATGGACATTAAAGGTATAAGAAGTTTCCTTGGTCATGCCGGTTTTTATAGGAGGTTCATTAAGGACTTTTCTAAAACCTCTAGGCCTCTGACTAATTTATTGCAAAAAGATATTCGTTTTGTCTTTGATGATGATAGTGTAGAAGCATTTGAAACACTTAAGAAAGCTTTGATCACTGCACCTGTTGTTCAGCCACCTGATTGGAATTTACCCTTTGAAATTATGTGTGATGCTAGTGATTATGCTGTAGGTGCTGTTCTAGGCAGAGAGTTGATAAGAAATTAAATGTTATTCAATATGCTAGTAAGACTCTTGATTCTGCCCAGAGAAATTATGCTACTACCAAAAAAGAATTCTTAGCAGTTGTATTTGCTTGTGATAAGTTCAGACCTTACATTGTTGATTCTAAAGTTACTATTCACACTGATTTTGCTGCTATTAAATATCTTATGGAAAAGAAAGATGCTAAACCTAGACCTATTAGATGGGTTCTCTTGCTTCAAGAATTTGATTTGCATATTATTGATAGAAAGGGAGCTGAGAACCCCGTTGCAGACAACTTGTCTAGGATAGAGAATGTTCTTGATGACCCACTACCTATTGATGATAGCTTTCCTGATGAACAATTAGTGGTCATTAATGCTTCTCGTACTGCTCCATGGTATGCTGATTATGCTAATTACATTGTTGCTAAATTTATACCACCTAGTTTCACATACCAGCAAAAGAAAAAGTTCTTTTGTGATTTAAGACATTACTTCTGGGATGATCCACACCTTTATAAAGAAGGAGTAGATGGTGTTATTAGATGTTGTGTACCTGAGCATGAACAGGAACAGATCCTATGCAAGTGTCACTTCGAATCATATGGAGGACACCACGCCGGAGAAAAAGCTGCACATAAGGTATTGCAATCTGGTTTTTATTGGCCTACTCTCTTCAAAGATGCCCGTAAGTTTGTCTTGTCTTGTGATGAATGTCAAAGAAGTGGTAATATTAGTAGACGTCAAGAAATGCCTATGAATTACTCTCTTCTTATTGAACCATTTGATGTTTGGGGCTTTGATTATATGGGACCTTTTCCTGCCTCTAATGGATATACACATATTTTAGTTGTTGTTGATTAGTTACTAAGTGGGTACTATCCCAATTAGTAGTGCTGATCATAACACTTCTATTAAGATGCTTAAAGAAGTTATTTTTTCTGAGGTTTGGAGTCCCTAGATATCTTTTGACTGATGGTGGTTCACATTTTATTCATGGTGCTTTCCGTAAAATGCTTGCTAAGTATGATGTTAATCATAGAATTGCATCCCCTTATCACCCACAGTCTAGTGGTCAAGTAGAGTTGAGTAATAGAGAGCTCAAATTAATTTTGCAAAAGACTGTTAATAGATCCAGAAAGAATTGGTCCAAGAAACTTGATGATGCATTATGGGCCTATAGAACTACATATAAAAATCATATGGGTATGTCTCCGTATAAGATGGTTTATGGAAAAGCGTGTCACTTACCTCTTGATCTTGAACATAAGGCATATTGGTCCATTAAAGAGCTCAACTATGATTTTAAACTTGCCGCTGAGAAGAGGTTATTTGACATTAGCTCACTTGATGAATGGAGAACCCAAGCATATGAAAATGCCAAGCTATTTAAAGAAAAAGTTAAAAGATGGCATGACAAAAGGATACAAAAGCGAGAATTTAACGTAGGTGATTATGTGTTGCTATTCAACTCTCATTTAAGATTTTTTGCAGGAAAACTTCTCTCTAAATGGGAAGGTCCTTACGTTATCGAGGAGGTCTATCGTTCTGGTGCCATAAAAATCAACAACTTTGAAGGCACAAGTCCGAGGATGGTGAACGGTCAAAGAATCAAACATTATATCTCAGGTAACCCTATTAATGTTGAAACTAATATTATTGAAACCGTAACCCCGAAGGAATACATAAGGACACTTTCCAAAACGTTTCAAACTCTGAAAAGGAATAGGTATGTGGTACGGTAAGTAAGCCGACTACAAAACAATTCTAATAACAAATTTCTTCCGTTTTGGAATATTTAAAAATTTATGTAAGAAAGAAGTAATCTGGGAAGGACACGAGGCATCCACGAGGGTGGAGGGCGCCCCCCCTACAGGGCGCGCCCCCTGTCTCGTGGACACCTCGTGTGCCTCCCAGACTCCGTTTTCTTGCAAGTTACATATTTTGGTCGGTAAAAATTCATTATATAATCTCCCAGAAGTTTTGACCACCGTATCATGCAAAAATCCTTTGTTTTTGTTTAGAGATGTTCCTGTTGCAGATTTAGAACAAGATGTCTTCTCAAGAGTCAGTCGGGGAGAGTCGTGTGTCCCATCGGACACCAGGTCCAGGAGCAAACAGCGATGCTTATCACCTTGGGCCATCAACGGAGGATGAGATGGAAGCCGACTTAAAAAGTATAGATGCCATGGAGGAGGATCAAGAAGTCACCTCTCGCTTCCAAGAAGGATTCATGATGGGGGAACTACAAATCTCAGCTATTCCAAACTCGGTCATCCCTTCTAATGTTAAATTTCTTTCTTATGAAAACATGAAAACGAGTGTCACTTGTTCTCCAGAAGCTATGCAGCATCCTTGGGTAAAAGGAGCTTTAGCTGTCACGGGCAAGATCCACAAGGAAAATATGAACCTCAAGCAACAAGTCAATAAGCTCGAGGAGGAGAGTCGTATTCTGAGAGGCATCAATGCCAAAAAGATCACAACACCAACTTTGAAGAAGGAGACATAAACACATGGGTATGGGCACTCCCCTTGGCAACTTCCAAGCTTGGGGGAGGTGCCCCGGTATCGTATCACCATCACACTCCTATCTTTACCGTTTTGCTTAGTTCGATCCTTTTAGTAATATCTTGATCTAGTAGATTGAAGTCCTGGTATGAGTTAGTTTTGAGTTTTGCTTTGTGATCTCCATGTAATCGAGTCCGTGAGTTATCTATAATAAAGATTAGTGTTGAGTCAAAGGGATTTTCTATCTTGCTATGATCTTGAGAAAAAAAAGAAAGAACAAAAAGAATAAAAGAGTTCATATCGATCTTGTGGATAGTAATGACTTCACACATAGAAAGTATGAGGCTTAAAAGTCGTTGAGAATTGATAAACTTAGTTTTGGTCATCGTTGCAATTAATAGGAAGTAATAAGGAAAGAGAGGTTTTCACATATAAATATACTATCTTGGACATCTTTTATGATTGTGAGCACTCATTAAAGTATGACATGCTAAAGAGTTGATGTTGGACAAGGAAGACAGCGTAATGGTTTATGTTTTCTTGCATCTCAGTTAAAGTATATTGTCATGGATCATTCAAACATGTTGAGCTTGCCTTTCCCCCTCGTGCTAGCCAAAAATTCCTAGCACCAAGTAGAGATACTACTTGTGCTTCCAAATATCCTTAAACCTAGTCTTGCCATGAGAGTCCACCATATCTACCTATGGATTGAGTAAGATCCTTCAAGTAAGTTGTCATCGGTGCAAGCAATAAAAATTGCTCTCTAAATATGCATAACTTATTAGTACGGAGAAAATAAACTTTATACGAGCTTGTTATGGAAGCAATAAAAGTGACGGACTGCATAATAAAGGTCCATATACAAGTGGCAATATAAAGTGTCGTTCTTTTGCACTAAGATTTTGTGTATCCAACCCTAAAAGCGCATGACAACCTCCGCTTCCCTCTGCGAAGGGCATATCTTCTACTTTATGTCTTTTACTTTATGCAAGAGTCAAGGTGATCTTCACCTTTCCCTTTTTCATTTTATCCTTTGGCAAGCACCTCGTGTTAGAAAGATCCTGATACATATATCCAATTGGATGTTCGTTAGCATGAATTATTATTGTTGACATCACCTAATGGTGAATACGTTGGGAGGCAACATTATAGGCCCCAATCTTTCTCAGTGTCTGATTAAAACTTCATAACCATAAAGTATTGCGTGAGTGTTAGCAATTGTAGAAGACTATATGATAGTTGAGTATGTGGACTTGCTGAAAATCTCTATCCTTGACTCTTTCTGATGTTGTGATAAATTGCAATTGCTTTAATGACTAAGATTATAGTTTGTTAGTTTCCAATGAAGTTTATGTTCCATACTTGACATTGTGAATAGATTGTTACTTGAGCATAAGAAATCACATGACAAAATCTACATATGTTGCTGTTATAAGAATGATCATGATGCCCTCATGTCCGTATTTTATTTTTATCGACACCTCTATCTCTAAACATGTGGACATATTTTTCGATTTCGGCTTCCGCTTGAGGACAAGCAAGGTCTAAGCTTGGGGGAGTTGATACGTCCATTTTGCATCATGCTTTTATATCAATATCTATTGCATTATGGGCTGTTATTACACGTTATGTCACAACACTTATGGCTATTCTCTCTTATTTTACAAGGTTTACCATGAAAAGGGGGAATGCCGGCAGCGGGGATTCTGGCTGGAAAAGGAGCAAATATTGGAAACCTATTCTGCACAGCTCCAAAAGTCCCACAACTCCATGAAAGTCATTTTTGGATTTAATAAGAATTATTGGGCAAAGAAAGTACCTGAGGGGGCCCACACCCTGGCCAGGAGGGTGGGAGGCTCGCCCCCCTACAGGGTGTGCCCCTGTCTCCTGGGGCCCCTGGTGGCCCCCCGGTGCCCATCTTCTGCTATATGAGGTCTTTTATCCTGGAAAAAATCAGAGGCAAGCTCACGAGACGAAACTCCGCCGCCACGAGGCGGAACCTTGGCGGAACCAATCTAGGGCTCCAGCAGAGCTGTTCTGCCAGGGAAACTTCCCTCCGGGAGGGGGAAATCATCACCATCATCACCACCAACGATCCTCTCATCGGGAGGGGGTCAATCTCCATCAACATCTTCACCAGCACCATCTCCTCTCCAAACCCTAGTTCATCTCTTGTATCAAAACCACAAATTGGTACCTGTGGGTTGCTAGTAGTGTTGATTACTCCTTGTAGTTGATGCTAATTGGTTTACTTGGTGGAAGATCATATGTTCAGATCCTTAATGCATATTAATACTCCTCTGATTATGAACATGAATATGCTTTGTGAGTAGTTACGTTTGTTCCTGAGGACATGGGTGAAGTCTTGCTATTAGTAGTCATGTAAATTTGGTATTCGTTCGATATATTGATGAGATGTATGTTGTCTCTCCTCTAGTGGTGTTATGTGAACGTCGACTACATGACACTTCACCATTATTTGGGCCTAGAGGAAAGCATTGGGAAGTAATAAGTAGATGATGGGTTGCTAGAGTGACAAAAGCTTAAACCGTAGTTTATGCATTGCTTCGTAAGGTGCTGATTTGGATCCATATGTTTCATGCTATGGTTAGGTTTACATTAATACTTCTTTTGTAGTTGTGTATGCTTGCAATATGGGTTAATCATAAGTGGGATGCTTGTCCAAGTAAGGGCAGTACCCAAGCACCGGTCCACCCACATATCAAATTATCAAAGTACCGATCATATGAGCGTGATGAAACTAGCTTGACGATAATTCCCATGTGTCCTCGGGAGCGCTTTTCTCATTATAAGAAATTTTCCAGGCTTGTCCTTTGCTACAAAAAGGATTGGCCCACCTTGGTGCATCTTATTTACTTTCATTGCTTGTTACCCGTTACGAATTATCTTATGAACAAACTATCTATTACCTACAATTTCAGTGCTTGCAGAGAATACCTTACTGAAAACCGCTTGCCATTTCCTTCTGCTCCTCGTTGGGTTCGACACTCTTACTTATCGAAAATACTACAATAGATCCCCTATACTTGTGGGTCATCACTTCTTCTTGAAGATCCATTTATTTTCTATGGCTTGGCGATCATCGGGAAATTCCACCAAAGTCCACACTCTATTCTCATACATGGATCCCATCTCAGATTTCATGGCCTCAAGCCATGTCGTGGAATCTAGGCTCATCATTGCTTCTTCATAGTTCGTAGGGTCATCATGGTCTAGTAACATGACTTCCAGAATAGGATTACCATACCACTTTGGTGCGGACCATACTCTGGTTGACCTACGTGGTTCGGTAGTAACTTGATCTGAAGTTTCATGATCATCATCATTAGCTTCTTCACTAATTGATGTAGGAATCACTGGAACTGATTTCTGTGATGAACTACTTTCCAATTCGGGAGAAGGTACAATTACCTCATCAATTTCTACTTTCCTTCCGCTCACTTCTTTCGAGAGAAACTCCTTATCTAGAAAGGATCCATTCTTAGCAACGAATATCTTGCCTTCGGATCTGTGATAGAAGGTGTACCCAACAGTTTCTTTTGGGTATCCTATGAAGACACATTTCACCGATTTGGGTTCGAGTTTATTAGGTTGAAGCTTTTTGACATAAGCATCACAGCCCCAAACTTTAAGAAACGATAGCTTAGGTTTCTTGCCAAAGCACAGTTCATATGGTGTCGTCTCAATGGATTTAGATGATGCCCTATTTAACGTGAATGCAGCCGTCTCTAAAGCATAACCCCAAAACGATAGCGGTAAATCAGTAAGAGACATCATATATCGCACCATATCTAATAAAGTACGGTTACGACGTTCGGACAAACCATTACATTGTGGTGTTCCAGGTGGCGTGAGTTGCGAAACTATTCCACATTGTTTCAAATGAAGACTGAGGGAGTCCTGGATTAGGGGGTGTCCGGATGGCCGGACTATAACCTTTGGTCGGACTCTTGGACTATGAAGATACAAGATTGAAGACTTCTTCCCGTGTCCGGATGGGACTTTCCTTGGCGTGGAAGGCAAGCTTGGCGATACGGATATGTAGATATCCTCCCATTGTAACCGACTCTGTGTAACCCTAGCCCTCTCCGGTGTCTATATAAATCAGAGGGTTTTAGTCCGTAGGACGAACAACAATCATACCACAGGCTAGCTTCTAGGGTTTAGCCTCTCTGATATCGTGGTAGATCTACTCTTGTACTACCCATATCATCATCATTAATCAAGCAGGAGTAGGGTTTTACCTCCATCGAGAGGGCCCGAACCTGGGTAAAAACATCGTGTCCCCTATCTCCTGTTACCATCCGCCTAGACGCACAGTTCGGGACCCCCTACCCGAGATCCGCCAGTTTTGACACCGACATTGGTGCTTTCATTGAGAGTTCCTCTGTTTCATCATCTTTAGGCCCGATGGCTCCTCGGATCATCAATAACAAAGCGGTCCAGGGTGAGACTTTTCTCCCTGGACCGATCTTCGTATTCGGTGGCTTTGCACTGTGGGCCAATTCGCTTGGCCATCTGGAGCAGATCGAAAGCTACACCCCTGGCCATCAGGTCAGATTTGGAAGTTTGAACTACACGGCTGACATCCGCGGAGACTTGATCTTCGATGGGCTCGAGCCACAGCCGAGCGTGCCGCACTATCACGATGGGCATGATCTAGCTCTGCCGCTGAACAGTGCCCAGGAGGCCGCCCCAGTGTCCGCTCCAGCCCTTAGCTCGGAGCCGACTGCGCCAATCGAGGACGGGTGGTTGGACACCGTCTCGGGGGCTGCAATCTCTACGGCGATCGAGCCGAACGCCTGCCTTGTCCATTGCGAAGCTCGTGACTCCAAGGAGCCGGACTCCTTTCTAAACTCCTAACCTTCTGCGCCCCTGCCGATCGAACCCGATTGGGCGCTGATCATGGAGTTCGCCGCCGCGGACATCTTTCAGCACTCGCCCTTAGACGACATTCTGAATTCACTAAAGTCTCTCTCTTTATCAGGAGAGCCCTAGCCGGACTATGGTCAGTGAGGATGGGGTGCGGATGACGAAGAAATTCAAAGCCCACCCACCACCCACTTCATAGCCACTGTCGATAATTTAACCGACATGCTCGATTTCGACTCCGAAGACATCAACGGTATGGACGGCGATGCAGGAGACGAACATGAATCAGCGCCTATGGGGCACTGGAAAACCACCTCATCTCATGATGTATACATGGTGGACACACCTAAAAGAAACGACGACGAGGAACAAAGGAACGCAACGAGGGATCGTTCCCTCGAAAAGCAATCAAAGCAGCAACGTAAGCGCCGCGCCAAACCCCACCTCGACAGAGACCCAGCCATAGAGCAGGGCGAAACGGCGGACGACGAACATGCCATCGAGCAACCGTCCGAACAGGGCAACTTGGGTAAACAAACCAAACAACTCGTCCCCGGCGAAGATAATAATCCGGACGACCTCACACCGGACAAGTTGCTGGAGCAAAAGAACCTCCACCAAAGGCTCGTCGCCACTGCGCGTAGCCTGAAAAAGCAGAAGCGGAAGCTCAAAACAGCGGAAGATGCACTCAGAATTAGATGGGGCAAAGTACTCAACACCGCAGACAAATACGGCGACAATCGCCACACAAAGAGCTATCCGAAGCGAAAATTACTACCGAAATTTGATGAGGAGGCCTTAGAGCCCCCGCAATCAAAGAATAAGGAAGACACTCAGTCGGATAAACAACCCCATGGCCAACATAGAGCAGCAAGGGGCGCCACACTCAAGCCGGCACGCGATCCGCATAAGGATTCACATCAAAAAGACGGCCCAGCCAGATCTATCTATGGGCCAAGAAAGCAAGCTCTAGTAAGCAATGCAATGCAACAAGTATCCGAACATCACGGCACACCCAAATATAGGGGTGCCGCACACCCCCTATGTTTCACCGATGAGGTGCTGGACCATGAATTTCCAGCGGGATTCAAGCCCATAAACATAGAGGCATACGACGGAACAACAGACCCTGGAGTCTGGATTGAGGATTATATCCTCCACATACACATGGCTAGAGGAGATGACCTCCACGCCATAAAATATTTACCCCTCAAGCTCAAAGGGCCAGCTCGGCATTGGCTTAAAAGCCTTCCCGAAAACACCATAGGAAGTTGGGAAGAGCTCGAGGATGCTTTTCGGGCAAATTTTCAAGGGACTTATGTCTGACCTCCGGACGCAGACGATCTAAGTCATATAACTCAACAACCCGGAGAGTTAGCCCGGAAACTCTGGAACAAATTTGTTACTAAAAATAACCAGATAGTCGACTGTCCGGACGCCGAAGCCTTAGCAGCTTTCAAGCACAGCGTTCGAGACGAATGGATCACCAGACACCTCAGCCAAGAAAAACCAAGAACAATGGCCGCATTAACAAGCCTCATGACCCGCTTTTGCGTAGGAGAAGATAGCTGGCTGGCAAGAAGCAGCACCAGCGACCCAAGTACATTCGAATCTAGGGATGGAAACGGGAAACCGCGACGTAGCAAGGACCAGCGCCGGACCAAGGGAAGCAGCCCGAAGAGCACGGCAGTCAACGCCGGATTCAAAAGCTCTCGGCAGAATCAGAAAAAGCCGCCCCTCAAGGATAACAGGGACGAGCTATCTAACCTAAACAAAATCTTGGACAAAATATGCCAAATCCACAGTACTCCCGGGAAGCCTGCAAACCATACCCACAGAGATTGTTGGGTCTTCAAGCAATCCGGCAAACTCAACGCCGAACACAAGGGGCTCAACATACCAAGCGAGGGCGACGACGAACCCCACAAGCAGAGCACCGGAGAACAAAAGAAGTTCCCACAAGAAGTCAAAACAGTAAACTCACTTCATGTGACAAAAGGGAAAAACAGAGTGGCGCCTATAGAGATACGCGCCATACGACCTGTCCCAAAGGAGTCCCGCCACTGGTTGTTACAACCAATCACCTTCGACCATCAGGATTACTCTAGAAGTATCCGGAACGCAGGCTGGACCGCCTTGGTATTAGATCCGATAATTGACAGACTCCACTCATCACAAGTCCTAATGGATGGCGGCAGTGATCTAAACCTGCTATACCAGGACACAATCCACGAAATGGGGATAAACCCAACAAAAATTCGCCATGCCAACACTTCCTTTAAAGGGGTAACACCAGGCCCAGATACCCATTGTATGGGTTCTCTCCTGCTAGAAGTTATGTTCGGCTTCCCCGACAACTTCCACCGCGAAAAGCTAACCTTTCACATTGCCCCATTTACAAGTAGCTATCAAGCACTACTGGGACGCGAAGCTTTCGCCCGCTTTAATGCAATACCGCATTATGCATTCCTTACGCTTAAAATGCCCGGTCCGCGAGGCATCATCTCATTAAAGGGAAATATCGAGTGTTCCTCGAGCGCGGAAGACTGTGCGGCTGCCTTAACAGCCACACATTAAACCAGCTTTGCTAGTCAAAGCACCTAAACAGGTCGTTCAGACCCCAGACGTGGCTAGACGAGTCCGGCGTAAACATACAAAGGCTTACTAGCCACATACCCCCGTACAAGGGGCTCCGCGTATATACAACAAGAGACAATAAAGCTCAATTCTACCCATTTTCTGAATTATACTTTGTTTATTTAATATAACATAGATTTTTGCATGATTGTTTTCAACTAAGTTCCTCTCTTTTACAGATGAACACCATGCTACACCCGTCCAGGATACGGCACAACGGAGACACAGGCGCAGACGTGTAGTAGGGACCCATTCCAAGGATTCTTTTTAGATTAAGACCCTGCGTAAACCTTTTTTACCATCTCTTGTTGATAACATCCCCCGGTTTCTTGTTATAACCGAAGAGGAGGCTGGCGTCTTGGCATGTGGCCACGTCAGAATTTTGCGCGTACCTGGACACCAGGGGCTTCTTACCAAGGGCGTTGTTCAGCCTGTTTTCATAAAGACCGAATACCTTAGGGAGTGTTCGGCGTCGCAAGTTTGGCCTTATATGCATCAGCTCCGAATCATGTCTTTGGTCAAATGTTGGGTTTGCCCGGCTCCTGTGTTTTGCTGCCTTACGTTCCGCTCTATCGGCTAAGGCGGCACCAAGAGAACTACTGCGATTGTGCCCTGGTTCGTACAGGCGAGCACCTCAGTGGAGAAAGCCGAAAACTGACTGTCATGATATAGCGTGAGACTGGTCAACCACTCGATGACCCACCGGAATCTTTAGGATTCCTCCGCATTAACGAAGGGTCGTTTCCCGGTCAGGCACACACGCGCCCCGAATTCGGGTGAGCGCGGTGCCCCTAGGGGCTATATAGTAGCCCCACTGTCAAACTCCTATGGCTAAGTGAAAGTGATAAAGCATTATAGTCCGGTTGCCTTGTTCGCTGCGCTATCACCTCCTTAATAGGACCAAGACATTGGATAAAGTGTGAAAATGCGCCTTCTGCGAACACCCCCGCATTATATGCGTGGGGGCTGAAGCTGAAGACTGCCATCTTTCAGGTTATATACACATATACATTAACGGCCGCACATGAGGTATTCTAATTCTTGAAGGCACAAGTATAAAAAGCTTTTATATTCCATCGAAATATTGTTTTACAATAATACATGTTATTCGAACATAACATCCTTCGAGCACTGCGTCTCTATTAAACGAGCGCCCTGCAGAACTTCATGAAAATAGTGCTCGGCAGGTACTCGGCTCTCGTCCGAATCTTGGGATGCAACAGCAGTGGCCATCATCTCCGCCCAGTATATCTTGACACGGGCAAGAACCATCTGCGCACCCTCTATGCACGCTGACCTCTTCATTGCATTAATATGCGGCACCGCACCAAGGAACTGCTGCACCAAGCTAAAATAACTCTTTGGCTCGGGCCTTTTCGGCCACAGATGACTCACGACATGCTTCATGGTGAGTCCGGATAACCTATTCAGCTTCTCCCATGCAGCCAAACAATCGGATACAGAAAGTGGGTGCTCTGGATTGTGGAATTGCGACCAAAAAAGCTTTTCCACTTCGTGGTCATTTTGATCGCGGAAGTGTTCGTCCGCGTCCACGGCACTCGCCGCCAAGTCCAGATAAGTGTTCGCCGCACTCCACTTCTGGTCCAACGAAGCATATTTAGGATCCCCGAACTTCATCCGCAGCATATAGGGCTTTCCAGCCGTGATATCTCCGGCCTGACGTAGCTCCTCCTTCATAGCTCTCATCGTAGAGCGAGTATCCTTGGCCTCGGTAGTGACCTTCTCTAGGTCCTTCTGTGCCACCCGATCTTCTTTTTCAAGAAGCTTGTAGCGGTCGTCAGCATTCTTCAACTTTACAGCCATCTCGGCCATTTCCTTCTTGCTTTGGCAGTGAGCAGCCTATTCGGCTTTCAGCTCTTCAGCCACCTTTAAGGCAGCTGCATCGCTTTTCCTGGCCTGCTCCTTGGCTCGGACAAGTTCCGCCTGAAGGCTCTCTATGGCAGCGGCACCATCTGCATCCAACACACATGTTGTAAGGTACGGGCATCAAGCTCCTCTTACCCGGTGTCTTCAGAGACATCACATACCTTGTGCCTCATCCAGCCGCTTGTTTACAAGCGCGATGTCAGCATCTGCCACGTCAAGTTGCCGCTTTAGCTCAGCAAATTCATCAGTCCGGCTAGCCACCGAACACTTCGCCACCTACATAGGAAAGGCGACATATCATTCCTGGGATTACGATCCTCGGCGCGCCGTCATTTTTGACAACACACCGAGTCTCAGGGGCTACTATCTATACAGGGAGCATTTTATATATGCGGATCTGTCAAAAGGTACATCATTTCGCGTACCTCAAAACCTGTCAGTAAACTCCTGACGGCCTCGTACAACCCGCTCTCCACGGATGAAATCCTTCTAATCACTGTATCCATCAACACACGGTGTTCTTCTGAGATAGACGCTTGCCTGAGCAGATCCTTCAGCTCCTCTGATCGTGCACCGGATGGTGCCGGACTCGTCCGATGGCCTTTTTCGAAGGCCGGACACGAAGAGCCTTGGGGGGCCATACGACTGCCCTCCGGCCCTGCCGGATTCGGAGAAACCCTCCGTGACGACACCTCAGGGTCGCCCGCCTCACAAGGTGGTACGGCAGGGGGAGGCGTTCCGCTCTCCATCATTTCCGGCCGAAGATCCCCTGAAGATGAGCTCTGCTGAGAAGGGTTGTGATCCGAACTACAAGGTAAAATTTCGGTTATCTTCCTCAGAAATAGAACAGGGATGTCTCTCATTTTAAACCCCCCCTCTTTACTTACGGCTCGGCGGAGACCTGATCCCCTTGGGGGCGCAATGCAGCTAAGGCACCCCTCGGCGCCAGACCCTCTGACGGAGATTTCTTCCCCCGCTTTGAGGCCATGGCCTCCGGGTCTTTAGAGGCGGTCCTTTTCTTCCCCTGGTTAGAGGAATTCTCGATTCCTCCTTTCCTAACAGCCTCCTTCGGGGAGGCGGTAGCTTCCTTGTTCCCCTCTTCGCCTTCTTCCAAAGGCGCAACCTCCACCATCCTGGTTAACACGGGATCCGGCGTAGTCTCAAGGAGGGGGGCCAAACACCTGATAAGCTTTGCTTTCGCTATCCACTACTGCTTAAGGGATAGCTCTTTAGAGGGCAATTTTATGATAAATATACGGATGGCGTGTCCGGGTACAGGGTTGCTTACTTGAGTATCCGGGCGATTGCAGCTCAGACCTGCGTCCTCGGACGAGTCCGGACACATTGCTTGTGATACGAAGAACAATTTGTACATCTCCATGGGTGTCACGCCCATAAAATGTTGGAGGGCTCGCGGTCCTTCCGGATTAAACTCCCACAGGCGGAGGGGGCGATGTTTGCAGGGCAGGATGCAGCGAATCAACATAACCTATGTCACTACAGCCAGATTGATATCTCTTTCTAGGAGATCTCGAACGCGGCCCTGCAACTAGGGCACGTCCTTGGATGGCCCCCAGTTAAGTCCTTTATTGACCCATGACGCTAGCTGTGGTGGGGGACCTGAGCAAAAAGCAGGTGGCGCTGCCATTTGGTGCCCCTGGGAGCTGTGATATAAAACCACTCTCGTTGCCATAAGCCGAACTCCTCTTGAAAAGAGCCCTCGGGCCATGGAGCTTCGGCATTCTTGCTTATAACAGCTCCTCCGCACTCTGCGATAATCTTCGGCTCTACTTTGAAGATCTTAAGACACAATCCGAAGTGAGGGGTAATACGGAGGAAGGCCTCGCACACGACAATGAATGATGAGATATGGAGGATGGACCCCAGAGTTTAGTCGTGAAATTCCAGCCCGTAATAAAACATGAGCCCCCTCATGAAGGGGTCCGTCGGGAAGCCTAGCCCCCGAAGGAAGTGAGACGCAAACACCACGCTCTCACCAGGCTTGGGAGTGGGAATAACCTGCCCTTGAGCAGGCAGCCTGTGCGAGATTTCGCCGGTTAGATACCTAGCATCTCTTAGCTTTTGCACGTCTTCTTCCATAACGGAGGAAGGCATCCACCGGCCATGAAGGTCGGAGCCGGACATCATCGAAGGTCCGAAGCGCTTGAATCTGGAGCTTTGGGTGTTGGAACTCAAGGCGAGAGGCGGATTTGATTGAGATTGAAAGAAAGGAGTCGAGCCTTGGTCTCTTTATAAAGAGGTTGAATACCAAGAGCCCTCCCCGTGACCGTTTGGGGCTCTCCTTCGTTTGAGAAGACATACCAACAGGCACGATTGGGTTACCCACGCCCGTATTGATGAGAATCCCGGAATAAGGGGACACGATCTCTGCTTCGACAAGACGTGCCAAGGAAACCGCCTCGCTAAACGCGCTGAGGTGGGACAGTTAAACGATTCGAATGAAGGCTTGGCCGTGGCATGATGACATGCTGCAGAATACGTCAGCAGATTAGATTTGTGCAAATATTATTCTCTCTACGGTGGTATGTGGAACTTGTTTTGCAGAGCCGGACACTATCCTTGTGTTCAACATCTTCTATGAAGTATTCGGAGGAGGAACCCGCCTTGCAATGCCGAAGAGAATTTGCGCGCCGGACTCGTCGTCATTGAAGCCTGGTTCAGGGGCTACTGAGGGAGTCCTGGATTAGGGGGTGTCCGGATGGCCGGACTATAACCTTTGTCCGGACTCCTGGACTATGAAGATACAAGATTGAAGACTTTGCCCCGTGTCCGGATGGGACTTTCCTTGGCGTGGAAGGCAAGCTTGGCGATACGGATATGTAGATCTCCTCCCATTGTAACCGACTCTGTGTAACCCTAGCCCTCTTGGGTGTCTATATAAACCGGAGGGTTTTAGTCCGTAGGACGAACAACAATCATACCATAGGCTAGCTTCTAGGGTTTAGCCTCTCTGATCTCGTGGTAGATCTACTCTTGTACTACCCATATCATCAATATCAATCAAGCAGGAGTAGGATTTTACCTCCATCGAGAGGGCCCGAACCTGGGTAAAAACATTGTGTCCCCTGTCTCCTGTTACCATCCGCCTAGACGCACAGTTTGGGACCCCCTACCCGAGATCCACCGATTTTGACACCGACAAAGACCAAACTCGTAACTCAAATATTCGCCTCCGCGATCAGATTGTAGAAACTTTATTTTCTTTTGTTACGATGATTTTCTGCTTCACTATGAAATTCTTTGGACTTGTCAAATGTTTTAGCCTTATGTTTTATCAAGTAGATATACCCATATCTGCTCAAATCATCTGTGAAGGTTAGAAAATAACGATACCCACCGCGAGCCTCAACACTCAACGGACCACATACATCGGTATGTATTATTTCCAATAAGTCAGTGGCTCGCTCCATTGTTCTGGAGAACGAAGTCTTAGTCATCTTGCCCATGAGGCATGGTTCGCAAGCACCGAGTGATTCATAATCAAGTGATTCCAAAAGCCCATTAGCATGGAGTTTCTTCATGCGCTTTACACCAATATGACCTAAATGGCAGTACCACAAATAAGTTGCACCATCATTATTAACTTTGCATCTTTTGGCTTCAGTATTATGAATATGTGTATCACTACGATCGAGATCCAACAAGAATAGACCACTCTTCAAGGGTGCATGACCATAAAAGATATTACTCATATAAATAGAACAACCATTATTCTCTAATTTAAATGAATAATCGTCTCGCATCAAACAAGATCCAGATATAATGTTCATGCTCAACGCTGACACCAAATAACAATTATTCAGGTCTAAAACTAATTCCGAAGGTAGATGTAGAAGTAGTGTGCCGACGGCGATCACATCGACCTTGGAACCATTTTCGACGCGCATCATCACCTTGTCCTTAGCCAATCTTCGTTTAATCCGTTGCCCCTGTTTCGAGTTACAAATATGAGCAACAGAACCAGTATCAAATACCCAGGCGCTACCACGAGCATTAGTAAGGTACCCATCAATAACATGTATATCAAATATACCTTTCACTTTGCCATCCTTCTTATCCGCCAAATACTTGGGGAAGTTCCGTTTCCAGTGACCAGTCCCTTTGCAGTAGAAGCACTCAGTAGGTCCAGACTTGGGTTTCTTCCTGGGAGTAGTAACTTGCTTGCTATTCTTCTTGAAGTTCCCCTTCTTCCCTTTGCCCTTTTTCTTGAAACTAATTGTCTTGTTAACCATCAACACTTGATGCTCCTTCTTGATTTTGACCTCCGCAGCCTTTAGCATCGCAAAGAGCTCGGGAATTGTCTTTTCCAGCCCTTGCATATTATAGTTCACCACGAAGCCTTTATAGCTTGGTGGCAGTTATTGAAGAACTCTGTCGATGACACTATCATCTGGAAGATTAACTCCCAGCTGAGTCAAGTGGTTATGGTACCCAGACATTCTGAGTATGTGTTCACTGAGAACTATTCTCCTCCATCTTGAAGCTATAGAACTTGTTGGAGACTTCATATCTCTCAACTTGGGCATTTGATTGAAATATTAACTTCAACTCTTGGAACATATCATATGCTCCATGACATTCAAAACATCTTTGAAGTCCCGATTCTAAGCCGTAAAGCATGGCACACTGAACTATCGAGTAGTCATCATATCGAGCTTTCTAGACGTTCATAACATCAGCATCTGCTCCTGCAGCAGGCCTTGCACCTAGCGGTGCTTCCAGGACGTAATTCTTCTGTGCATCAATGAGGATAATCCTCAAGTTACGGACCCAGACCATGTAGTTGCTACCATCATATTTCAACTTAGCTTTCTCTAGGAACACACTAAAATTCAAGGGGACGGTAGCACGTGCCATTGATCTACAACAACATAGATATGCAAAAAACTATCAGGACTAAGTTCATGATAAATTAAAGTTCAATTAATCATATTACTAAAGAACTCACACTTAGATAGACATCCCTCTAGTCATCTAAATGATCACGTGATCCATATCAACTAAACCATGTCCGATCATCACATGAGATGGAGTAGTTTTCAATGGTGAACATCTCTATGTTGATCATATCTACTATATGATTCACGTTCCACCTTTCGGTCTTAGTGTTCCGAGGCCATATCTGCATATGCTAGGCTCGTCAAGTTTAACCCCAGTATTCTGGATGTGCAAAACTGGCTTGCACCCGTTGTATGTGAACGTAGAGCTTATCACACCCGATCATCACATGGTGTCTCGGCACGACGAACTGTAGCAACGCTGCATACTCAGGGAGACCACTTATACCTTGAAATTTAGTGAGGGATCATCTTATAATGCTACCGCCGTACTAAGCAAAATAAGATGTATAAAAGATAAACATCACATGCAATCAAAATATGTGACACGATATGGCCATCATCATCCTGTGCCTTTGATCTCCATCTCCAAAGCACCGTCATGATCTCCATTGTCACCGGCTTGACACCTTGATCTCCATCGCAACATCATTGTTTTCTCGCCAACTATTGCTGTACGACTATCGCTACCGCTTAGTGATAAAGTTAAGCAATTACATGGCGATTGCATTTCATACAATAAAGTGACAACCATATGGCTCATGCCAGTTGCCGATAACTTTGTTACAAAACACGATCATCTCATACAACAATTTATATCACATCATGTCTTGACCACATCACATCACAACAAGCCCTGCAAAAACAAGTTAGACGTCCTCTACTTTGTTGTTGCAAGTTTTATTTGGCTACTACGGGCTTCTAGCAAGAACCGTTCTTACCTACGCATCAAAACCACAACGATTATTCGTCAAGTATGCCATTTTAACCTTCAGCAAGGACCGACTGTAGTCAAACTTAATTCAATTAAAGTTGGAGAAACATACACCCGCCAGCCACTTGTGTGCAAAGCACGTCGGTAGAACCGGTCTCATGAACGTGGTCATGTAATGTTGTTCTGGGCCACTTCATCCAACAATATCGCCGAATCAAAGTAAGACATTGGTGGTAAGCAGTATGACTATTATCACCCACAAATCTTTGTGTTCTACTCATGCATATCATCTACGCATAGACCTGGCTCGGATGACACTGTTGGGGAACGTAGCATGCAATTTCAAAAAAAATCATACGATCACGCAAGATCTATCTAGGAGATGCATAGCAACAAGAGGGGGAGAGTGTGTGCACGTACCCTCGTAGAGCGAAAGCGGAAGCGTTATGTTAACGCGGTTAATGTAGTCAAACTTCTTCACGATCCAACCGATCTAGCACCAAACGTACGGCACATCCGAGTTCAGCACACGTTCAGCTCGATGACGTCCCTCAAACTCTTGATCCAGCATAGGATCGAAGGAGATTTTCGTCAGCACGACGGCGTGATGACGGTGTTGATGATGTGATCCATGTAGGGCTTCGCGTAAGCACTATGATGATACTATCAGAGGAGTAAACGGTGGAGGGGTGCACCGCACACGGCTAAGACAATGTTGTGCCTTTCGGGTGCCCCCTTGCCCCCGTATATAAAGGAGGGGGGAGGAGGCCGGCCACCAGGGAGCGCGCCATGGAGGGGGAGTCCTGATGACCCACAAGTATAGGGGATCTATCATAGTCCTTTCGATAAGTAAGAGTGTCGAACCCAACAAGGAGCAGAAGGAAATGACAAGTGGTTTTAAGTAAGGTATTCTCCGTAAGCACTGAAATTATCGATAACTGATAGTTTTGTGATAAGGTAATTCGTAATGGGTACCAAGTAACAAAAGTAACTAAGGTGCAGCAAGGTGGCCCAATCCTTTTTGTAGCAAAGGACAAGCCTGGACAAACTTTAATATAAAGCAAAGCTCTCACGAGGACACATGGGAATTACTGTCAAGCTAGTTTTCATCATGCTCATATGATTCACGTTAGTTACTTTGATAATTTGATATGTGGGTGGACCGGTGCTTGGGTATTTCCCTTCCTTGGACAAGCATCCCACTTATGATTACGCAAGCATACGCAACTACAAAGATCGGATACAAGAGATGAACTAGAGTTTGAGAGGAAATGGTGCTAGTGAAGATGTTGATGGAGGTTGACCCCCTCTAGATGATAGGGTCGATGGTGATGATGATGGCGATGATTTCCCCCTCACGGAGGGATGTTTCCCCGGCAGAACAGCTCCGCCGGAGCCCTAGATTGGTCCTGCCAAGGTTCCACCTCGAGACGGCGACGCTTCATCCCGAAAACTTCCTTATGATTTTTCCAGGGCAAAAGACATCATATAGCAGAAGATGGGCATCGGGGGCCTGCTAGGTGGCCCACGAGGCAGGGGACGCACCCACGTGGTAGGGTGCGCCCTCCACCCTCGTGGCTGGTGGGTGGCCCCCTCAGGTGCTTTCTTCGCCCAATATTTTTAATATATTCCAAAACTGACTTTCATGGAGTTTCAGGACTTTTGGAGTTGTGCAGAATAGGTCTCTAATATTTGCTCCTTTTCCATCCCAGAATTCCAGCTGTCGGCATTCTCCCTCTTCGTGTAAACCTTATAAAATAAGAGAGAAAAGGCATAAGTATTGTGACATAATGTGTAGTAACAACCCATAATGCAATAAATATCGATATAAAAGCATGATGCAAAATGGACGTATCAACTCCCCCAAGCTTAGACCTCGCTTGTCCTCAAGCGAAAGCCGATATCGAAAAATATGTTCGCATGTTTAGAGATAGAGGTGTTGATAAAATAAAATACGTACATGAGAGCATCATGGTCATTCTTAGGACAGCACATATGTATTGTCATATGATTTCTTATTCTAAAGTAAAAATCTATTCACAATGTAAATTATGAATCAGAAACTTCATTGAGAACTAGCAAACTATAATCTCAGTCATTGAAGCAATTGCAATTTATCATAACATCGGAAAGAGTGAATATAAGAGCTTTTCAGCAAGTCCACATACTCAACTATCATTTAGTCTTTCTCAATTGCTAACACTTACGTGATATTTATGGGTATGAAGTTTCAATCAGACACAGAGAAAGATAGGGGCTTATAGTTTCGCTTCCCAACCTTTCACCTCAAGGGTAATGTCAACAATAATACTTTATGAAACCCACATCCAAGTGGATATATATATCAGGATCTTTCCAACACATAGTGCTTGCCAAAGGATAAAGTATAAAAAGGGAAAGGTGAAGATCACCATGACTCTTGTATATAATGGTAGAAGGTAAAATGAAAGATAGACCCTTCGTAGAGGGAAGAAGAGGTTGTCGTGCGCTTTTATGGTTGGATGCACAAAATCTTAATGCAAAAGAATGTCACTTTATATTGCCACTTGTGATAAAGACCTTTATAATGCAGTCCGTCGCTTTTATTTCTTCCATATCACAAGCTCGTATAAAGCTTATTTTCTTCACAATAATAGATCATACATATTTAGAGAGCAATTTTTATTGCTTGCACCGATGACAACTTACTTGAAGGATCTTACTCAATCGATAGGTAGGTATGGTGGACTCTCATGGAAAAATTGGGTTAAGGGATGTTTGGAAGCATAAGTAGTATCTCTACTTGGTGCAAACAATTTGGCTAGCATGAGGGGGAAAGGCAAGGTCAACATGTTGGATGATCCATGACAATATAACTTATTCGGATATAAGAAACGTAACCCATTATGTTGTCTTCCTTGTCCAACGTCAACCTTTTAGCATGTCATATTTTAATGAGTGCTCACAATCGTAAAAGGTGTCCAAGATAGTATACTTATATGTGAAAACCTCTCCTTTTTTGTTACATCGTATTAGTTGCAAGGATGACCAAAACTATGTTTGTCAACTCTCAACATCTTTTATTCATCATACTCTTTATGTGTGAAGTCATTACTCTCCATAAGATCAATATGATCTTTTTATTTCTTTTTATTATTTCTTTTATTCCCTCAAGATCATAGCAAGATAGCAAAGCCCTCAACTCAAAACTACTCTTTATTATATATAGCTCACGGACTCGATTACATAGATCTAGACAAAAAAACTCAAAGCTAGATCATACTAGAAATTTATTCTACTGGATCAAGATATAACGAAAAGGATCGAACTAAGAAAAATAGTAAAGATAGAAGTGTGATGGTAATACGATACCAGGGCACCTCCCCCAAGCTTGGCAGTTGCCAAGGGGAGTGCCCATACCCATGTATTTATGTCTCTTTCTTCGGAGGTGGTGATGACGGAGTTGTTGATGATGTAGGCTTGTCGTTCGTTTTCCAAGGCATAGGCTCACCACCATAGAAGGATGAACGAGTCTTCGGTATCCTCAAATCTGCAGCCAAACTTATCCTCTTGAATCTATATTCATACTCACAGTTTTGGTTTTGTAGGTCATAGATCTGGGCTTGGAGGTGCTCGATTTTCTCGTGAAGCTTGAAGATGGTCTCCCCGATTTTTCTTGGCATCCAACTTGTGGTTGTTGGTGAATTTCGCGATCATCATGTGATTGGCGTTGAGTCCGTGCTCCTCCATCCCTTGGCACTTGAAAACTTGTTGCTCCATTGCTTCGAGTCTTGTATCCACGCTTACGGTCCTCCTTGGTCCCTCCACATCGCGGATGTGCAGCACCCCCTCACACATCTCAATGGTTTGAGGGTGTTGCAGCACCTCCGCGAGGTAAGGGTTGATGACCTTCTCGAAAAACTTATCCTTGGGGGCACTTGGAGACGTCATGGTGATCTAGATCTGTCAAAAAAATAGCTCGAAACAAAAGCTAAGGATTTTGTCGTGGTACAATGGTCAAAACCTTCGAGAGATTATATAATGAATTTTCACCGACCAAAAGAAGTATCATGCAAGAAAACAGAGTCCGGAGGGCACACGAGGTGGCCACGAGGCAGGGGGCGCACCCTCCACCCTCGTGGACGCCTCGTGTCTCTTTTGGACTACTTCTAATTTTCCTAATTTTTTAAATATTCCAAAACAGAGAAAATTTGCTATTTGAGCAGTTTTGGAGTCAATTTACTTACCGTACCACATACCTATTCCTAGTATCCCTTATGTACTCTTTCCTGGTTATGGTGTCAATAACATTGGTTCCAATATTTATGGGATTACTTGAGATATAATGTTTGATTCTTTGACAGTTCACCACCTTCGGATTTGTGCCTTCGGTGTTGTTGATTTTTATGGCACCGGAATGATAGACCTCCTCGATAATGTAAGGACCTTCCCATTTAGAGAGAAGTTTTCCTGCAAAAAATCTTAAATGGGAGTTGTATAGCAAAACATAATCACCTACATTAAACTCATGCTTTTGTATCCTTTTGTCATGCCATATTTAATTTTTTTCTTTAAACAATTTGGCATTCTCATAGGCCTGAGTTCTCCATTCATCAAGTGAGCTAATGACAAATAGCCTCTTCTCACCGGCAAGTTTGAAATCATAATTGAGCTCTTTAATGGCCCAATATGCCTTATGTTCTAGTTCGAGAGGTAAGTTACATGCTTTTACATAAACCATTTTATACGGAGACATACCCATAGGATTTTTATATGCAGTTCTATAGGCCCATAATGCATCATCAAGTTTCTTGGACCAATTCTTTCTATATCTATTAACAGTATTCTGCAAGATCAATTTAATCTCTCTATTACTCAATTCTACTTGACCGCTAGACTGAGGATGGTATGGAGATGCAATTCTATGATTAACATCATGCTTAGCAAGCATTTTATGAAAAGCACCATGTATAAAATGTGAACCACAATCAGTCATTAAATATCTAGGGACTCCAAACCTCGAAAAAATAACTTCTTTAAGCATCTTCATAGAGGTGTTATGATCAGCACTACTAGTTGGAGTAGCTTCTACCCACTTAGTAATATAATCAACAGCAACTAAAATATGTGTATACCCATTAGAGGAAGGAAAAGGTCCCATATAATCAAAGCCCCAAACATCGAATGGTTCAATAACAAGTGAATAGTTCGTGGGCATTTCTTGACGTCTACTAATATTACCAATTCTTTGAAATTCATCGCAAGACAACACAAACTTACGGGCATCTTTTAAGAGAGTAGACCAATAAAAACCAGATTGCAATACCATATGTGCAGTTCTATCTCCAGCGTGGTGTCCCCCGCAAACCTCGGAATGACACTTGCGTAGGATCGGTTCATGTTCATGCTCAGTTACACAACGTCTAATAACACCATCTACTCCTTCTTTATAAAGGTGTGGGTCATCCCAGAAGTAATGTCTTAAATCATAGAAAAACTTTTTGTTTTGCTGGTATGTGAAACTAGGTGGTATAAATCAACAATGTAATTAGCATAATCAGCATACCATGGAGCCGTACGAGAAGCATTTATAACAGCTAATTGTTCATCAGGAAAGCTATCATTAATAGGTAGTGGGTCATCAAAAACATTCTCTAGCCTAGACAAGTTGTCTGCAACGGGGTTATCAGCTCCCTTTCTATCAATAATATGCAAATCAAATTCTTGTAGCAAGAGAACCCATCTAATAAGTCTAGGTTTAGCATCTTTCTTTTCCATAAGGTATTTAATAGCAGCATGATCAGTGTGAATAGTTACTTTGGAATCAACAATATAAGGCCTAAACTTATCACAAGCAAACACAACTGCTAAAAATTCATTTTCAGTAGTAGCATAATTTCTCTGGGCACTGTCTAGAGTTTTACTAGCATATTGGATAACATTTAATTTCTTATCAACTCTTTGTCCTAGAACAGCACCAACAGCATAACCACTAGCATCACACATAATTTTGAAGGGTAAATTCCAATTAGGTGGCTGAACAATAGGTGCAGAAATCAAGGCTTTCTTAAGTATTTCAAATGCTTCTACACAATCATCATCAAAGACAAAAGGAACATCTTTTTGTAAGAGATTAGTCAGAGGCCTAGAAATTTTAGAGAAGTCTTTAATAAACCTCCTATACAAACCAGCATGACCAAGAAAACTTCTTAGACCTTTGATGTCCTTAGGACATGACATCTTTTCAATAGCATCTACTTTAGCTTTATCAACTTCAATACCTCTTTCAGAAATTTTATGCCCCAAGACAATGCCTTCATTAACCACAAAGTGGCACTTCTCCCAATTCAAGAAAAGAATAGCTTCTTCACATCTCTGCAAAACTCAGTCAAGGTTGCTTAAGCAATCATCAAAAGAAGTTCCATAAACGAAGAAATCATCCGTGAAAACCTCAACAATCTTTTCACAAAAGTCAGATAATATAGCAGTCATACATCTTTGTAAGGTAGCAGGTGCGTTACATAAACCAAAAGGCATACGTCTATAAGCAAAGGTACCGAAAGGGCAAGTAGAAGTGGTATTTTCCCGATCCTGTTTTGACACAGGTATTTGAGAGAAACCAAAATAACCATCTAGAAAGCAAAAATGAGTATGTTTGGATAGTCTTTCTAGCATTTGATCTATAAAAGGTATAGGGTAATGATCTTTTCTAGTAGCTTTATTTAATTTGTGGAAATCAATTACCATTCTATAATCTGTAACAATTCTTTGTGGGATCAATTCATCCTTATCATTAGGAACAACAGTAATAGCTCCCTTCTTAGGGACACAGTGGACATGACTTACCCGCTGACTATCAGCAACAGGATAAATTATACCTACCTCCCGAAGCTTATATTTCATTCCTTACCACTTCTTTCATCTTAGGATTTAACCGTCGTTGATGATCAACAACTGGTTTAGCATCTTTCTCTAGTTTTATTTTGTGCTGGCATAGAGAGGGACTAATGTTGGGGAACGTTGCAGAAAATTAAAATTTTTCCTACGGTTTCACCAAGATCCATCTATGAGTTCATCTAAGCAACGAGTCATGAGAGAGAGATTGCATCTACATACCACTTTGTAGATCGCGCGGAAGCTTTCAAAAGAACGGGGTTGAAGTAGTCGTTCTCGTCGTGATCCTATCACCGGAGATCCTAGCGCCGAACGGACGGCACCTCCGCGTTCAACACACGTACGGTCAGCGTAATGTCTCCTTCGTCTTGATCCAGCAAGGGGAAAGGAGAGGTTGATGATGATGGCTCCAGCAGCAGCACAACGGCGTGGTGGTGGTGGAACAGCAGCACTCCGGTAGGGCTTCGCCAAGCACGTGACGGAGGAGGAAGAGGTGTAGCAGGGGGAGGGGGCGCCAGGACTTCAGGGTGCGGCTGCCCCCTTCCCCCCTCCCTTTATATAGGCCCCCAGGGGGGCGCCGGCCCTAGGAGATCTAATCTCCCAAGGGGGCGGCGGCCAAGGGGGGTGGAGTACCCCCCAAGGCAAGTGGGGCGCCCCCCACCCTAGGGTTTCAACCCTAGGCGCAGGGGGTGGGCCTAGGGGGGCACACCAGCCCACTAAGGGCTGGTTCACCTCCCCACTTCGGCCCTTGGGGCCCTCCGGGATGGGTGGCCCCACCCGGTGGACCCCCGGGACCCTTCCGGTGGTCCCGGTACAATACCGGGTGACCCCGAAACTTTCCCGATGGCCGAAATACCACTTCCTATATAGTTTTCTTTACCTCCAGACCATTCCGGAACTCCTCGTGACGTCTAGGATCTTATCCGGGACTCCGAACAACATTCGGTATGCTGCATACTCATATTCATACAACCCTAGCGTTACCGAACCTTAAGTGTGTAGAGCCTACGGGTTCGGGAGACACGTAGACATGACCGAGACGGCTCTCGGGCAATAACCAACAGCGGGATCTGGATACCCATGTTGGTTCCCGCATGCTCCTCGATGATCTCATCGGATGAACCACGATGTCGAGGATTCGAACAACCCCGTATACAATTCCCTTTGTCAATCGGTACGTTACATGCCCGAGACTCGATCGTCGGTATCCCAATACCTCGTTCAGTCTCGTTACCGGCAAGTCACTTTACTCGTACCGTAATGCATGATCCCGTGACCAAACACTTGGTCACTTTGAGCTCATTATGATGATGCATTACCGAGTGGGCCCAGAGATACCTCTCCGTCATACGGAGTGACAAACCCAGTCTCGATCCGTGTCAACCCAACAGACACTTTCGGAGATACCTGTAGTGCACCTTTATAGTCACCCAGTTACGTTGTGACGTTTGGTACACCCAAAGCACTCTTACGGTATCCGGGAGTTACACGATCTCATAGTCTAAGGAAGAGATACTTGACATTGAAAAAGCTCTAGCAAAACGAACTACACGATCTTGTGCTATGCTTAAGATTGGGTCTTGTCCATCACATCATTCTCCTAATGATGTGATCCCATTGTCAATGACATCTAATGTCCATAGTCAAGAAACCATGACTATCTATTGACCAACGAGCTAGTCAACTAGAGGCTCACTAGGGACATGTTATGGTCTATGTATTCACACGTGTATTACGATTTCCGGATAATACAGTTATAGCATGAATAAAAGACAATTATCATGAACAAGGAAATATAATAATAATGCTTTTATTATTGCCTCTAGGGCATATTTCCAACAACTAATGCCCTTAAGATCATCGAGAGTATATCCAATATTAGCACGGTGCTTCTTCAGAGTTTTCAATAATTTCTCTTTTTCATGCTCTAAAAGGTTAGCACTAATAATAACATGATATATCTTCTTTTCATCAAGATAAGCATATTTCAAAGTATCAGGTAATTGTTTAAGCTCAAACACGGGATCACCCTTGGGTGGAGGAGGATCCCCAAGGAATTCAACAGGCAAGTTGTGTTTCAAAATAGGTCCTTGATTAAAGAATACTTCATATATTTCCCTTATTTCATTCATAAACATATCATTTTCATGGTCTAGCAAATATTGTTGTAAAGGATCATTAGGAGGCACGGCAATAGAAGCAAGACCAATAATTTCATCTTTACTAGGCAATTCTTTATCATGGGGTTGTCTATGAAATTTGGCAAAATTAAAATCATGAGACATATCCCCTAAACCAACAGTAAAATTATCCTTTTCGCAGTCTATCTTAGCTTTAACAGTATTCAAGAAGGGTCTACCAAATATAATGGGACAAAAGTCATCTTGTGGGGAACCAAGAACAAGAAAATCAGTAGGGTATTTAATTTTCCCACACAAGCCTTCAACATATCTAACAATCCCAATTGGTGAAATAGTATCTCTATTTGCAAGCTTAATAGTAACATCAATATCTTCTATGTCAGCAAGTGCAATATCATGCATAATTTCTTTGTATAAGGAATGAGGTATTGCAGTCACACTAGCACCCATATCACATAAGCCATGACAAGAATGATCTCCTATTTTAACTGAAACAACAGGCATGCCAATAACAGGTCTATGTTTACCTTTAGTATCGGGTTTAGCAATTCTAGCAGCTTCATCACAGAAATAAATAACATGCCCATCAATATTATCTACCAAGAGATCTTTAACCATAGCAATACTAGGTTCAACTTCAATTTTCTCAGGGGGTGTAGGTGTTCTAGAATTACTCTTACGAATCACGGTTGAAGTTTTAGCATGATCCTTTATTCTAACAGGAAAGGGTGGTTTCTCAATATAAGAGGTAGGAACAATAGGATCAACATTATAAGTAATAGTTTTCTCTTCAACTTTAATAGGTTCTACTACCTTTACTTCAATGGTAGGATGATATTTAAATCACTTCTCCTTAGGGAGATCCACATGAGTAGAAAATGATTCACAGAAAGAAGCTACTATCTCAGAGTCAAGTCCATATTTAGTGCTAAATTCACGAAAAGCATCGGTATCCATAAAAGATTTAACACGATCAAACTTAGGGGTTATACCTGACTCCTTACCTTCATCGAGTTCCCAATCTTCAGAGTTGCATTTAATTCTTTCCAATAAATCCCATCCGGATTCAATAGTCTTCATCATAAAAGAACCAGTACAAGAAGTATCGAGCATGAAACGATCATTAAGAGAAAGCCGAGCATAAAAATTTCGAATAATAATTTATCTTGAGAGCTCATGATTGGGGCATGAATATAACATTGACTTAAGCCTCCCCCAAGCTTGAGCGATATTTTCTCCTTTACGAGGCCAAAAATTATATATAAAATTACGATCACGATGAACCAGATGTATAGGATAAAACTTCTGATGAAATTCCAATTTCAGTCGGTTGTAGTTCCATAATCCAATATCATCACATAGCCAAAACCATGTCAATGCCTTTCCCTTCAAACATAAAGGGAAGACCTTCTTCCTGACGATATCCTCGGGCATACCTGCAAGCTTAAATAATCCACAAACTTCATCCACATAGATTAGGTGCATATCAGGATGTAATGTTCCATCTCCTGTATAGGGATTAGCTAGCAGTTTTTCTATCATACTGATGTCTACTACGCAACTTTATTCTTGTAGACACGTGTTGGGCCTCCAAGCGCTGAATTTTGTAGGACAGTAGCAATTTTCCCTCAAGTGGATGACCTAAGGTTTATCAATCCGTGAGAGGTGTAGGATAAAGATGGTCTCTCTCAAACGACCCTCCAACCAAATACAAGAAATCTCTTGTGTCCCCAACACACCCAATACAATGGAAAATTGAATAGGTGCACTAGTTCGGCGAAGAGATGTTGATAGAAGTGTAATATGGATGGTAGAAATATATTTTTATAATCTGAATAAATAAAAACAGCAAGGTAGCAAATAGTAAACGGGCACAAAAAATGGTATTGCATTGCTTTAAAATGAGTCCTAGGGTGCATAATTTCGCTAGTGCAATCTCTCAACAATGCTAACATAATTAGATCATATAACCATCCCTCAAAGTGCGATGAAGAATCACTTCAAAGTTCCTATCTAGCGGCGAGCATAAGAATAACTTATTTGTAGGGTACGAAACCACCTCAAAGCTATTCTTTCCGTTCGATATATTCAAGAGTTCGTACTAAAATAACACAAAGCTATTCTTTCTGTTTGATCTATCCTAGAGTTCATACTAAAATAACATCAAAGCAAATTCATATTCATAATACTCAATCCAACACAAAGAACTTCAAAGAGTGCCCCAAGATTTCTACCGGAGAAATAAAGACAAGAACGTGCATCAACCCCTATGCATAGATTACCCCAATGTCACCTCAGGAATCCGCCAATTGAGTGCCAAAATATATATCAAGTGAATCAATACGATACCCTATTGTCACCACGAGTATTCAATTGCAAGACATATACCAAGTGTTCTCAAATCCATAAAAGTATTCAATCCGATAACAACGAGATCTCAAAGGGAAAGACTCAATTCATCACAATAAGATAGAGAGGGGAAAACACCATATGATCCGACTATATTAACAAAGCCCGTGACACATCAAGATCGTGACATCTCAAGAACACGAGAGAGATAGATTAAACACATACCTAATGGTACAAACCCTCAGCCCCGAGGATGGACTACTCCCTCCTCATCGTGGTGTCCGCCGGGATGATGAAGATGGCCACCAATGATGATTCCCCCCTCCAGCAGGGTGCCGAAACAGGGTCTAGATTGGATCTCGTGGATACAGAGGCCTTGTGGCGGCGGAACTTCTGATCTAGGGCTACCCCCAAGGGTTTTGGAATATTTGGGAATTTATAGGGCGAAGAAGGGGTATGGGAGGCCACCGAGGTGGGCAGGACCCCCCCCCCAGGTTCTGCTCTGTCCTATTTATGATGTGGAATGATGCCTAACATGTGCATCACATTCTTTTATTTATAGCATGGACATATGGACTTTTATATGATTCAAAGCAATAGTCTAGTTTTGACATGAAGAATTTAATACTCAAGCATACCAACAAGCAACCATGTCTTTCAAAATATCAACAGTAAAGCAAGTTATCCCTAGCCCATCATGCTCAATCATTGATCCATTCATGAAACACACTCGAATATTAGCTACACCCAATGCTCAAATATGATCATAATGCCCCTTAGTTGGTGCTTTATAAGAGAAGATAGAGACTCAAATTTGAAATAAAAATTGCATAAGTAAAAGAAAGGCCCTTCGCGGAGGGAAGTAGTGATTTGTACAGGTGCAAGAGCTCAAAGCTTAAATTGAGAGAAAAAAATATTTTTGAGAGGCATACTTTTCCTACCAACGAAAACGACTTGGAGCATCCCAACACTTTCCATGCTAGATACATCATAGGTGGTTCCCAAACAAAAAATAAAGTTTATTCCTTTTTCCACCATAACTTTCACTTTCCATGGCTAACGTATCCACGGGTGCCCTCCATACCAACACTTTCCAAGGAATTTATTATTTGATAACATGAAGTAAATTCATTATTCATTTTGGGACTGGGCATCCCTAGTACCTTTGTCGTACTCTCGTGCAATGACAAGTGAATAAACACTCATCGTGAGAATAACACATCTAGCACGGAAAATATTGGCTACCCTTTGCCGCCTCGTGAGTAGTAGATCACACAAAAGAGAAATTTATTTTGAACATTAGAGATGGCACATGCAAATTTGCTTAGAACGGCATGGAAATACCGCATATAGGTAGGTATAGTGGACTCATAAGGCAAAACTAGTTTAAATGGTTCTGGATGCACAAGTAGTGATCATACTTAGTGCAAAATGAGGGCTAGAAAAAAGATTGAGAAGCGACCAACCAACAATCAAAAAAAAATCTCGTACCCAAGCATTAAGCATAAGTAACACCGAATAATTCACCATAAGTAGGATATATATTTCATTGCATAACTATTGACTTTCGTGCTTGCATAGGGAATCACAAACCTTAACGTCAATATTCTTACTAAAGCACAATTACTCATCAACATGACTCACATATCATATCCTCATATCTCAAAACCATTACTAAGCATTAAGTTATTTTGTCCAATGATCTTCACGAAAGTTTTTATTATATCCTCCTTGGATATCTATCACTTTGGGACTATTTTCATATGTTGCTTTTCATAAGCTCAAACAAATATAAGTGAAGATCATGAGCATAATTTTTTCTTTCCCTCATAATAATCTAAGTGAAGCAAGATAGAATTTCTTCAAAGCTAACAAGGCACACCGTGCTCAAAAAGATATAAGTGAAGTACTAGAGCAAATCCATAGAAAAGAGCTTCGTTGACAGGATGAGAATGATGCTTACCTAGCCTCCCTGCCACTATTTAAGGACTGTATTTTATTTAAAAACTTTCAGATCTAAGTACTTTATTAAAACAGCAAGCAAAACAAAATAAAATGACATTCCGAGCATAGCACAACCCATGTGAAGAAGCAAAAACTTAAGCTCAACCGATACTAACCGATAATTGTTGAAGAAGAAAGGTGGGATGCCTACCGGGGCATCCCCAAGCTTAGATGCTTGAGACTTCTTGGAATATTAACTTGGGATGCCTTGGGAATCCCAAAGCTTGAGCTTTTGTGTCTACTTAATTCCTCTCATATCACGGTTTTCCTAAATCTCAAAAACTTCATCCACACAAAACTCAACAAGAACTCGTGAGATAAGTTAGTATAAATCAATGCAAAACCTTATCACTCTCTACTGTAGCAAATCACTAAATTATTATTCAACATTTCCCACTAAATTCCTATGCATATTTAATACTCCTATCCTCGAATAGAATAATTAAACAAGCAAACATATGCAAACAATGCAACCATAACAGCAATCTGCCAAAACAGTACGGTCTGTAAAGAATGCAAGATTCATAATACTTCCCTAACTCCCAAAATTATGATAAAAATACCACAATGTAGAAAATTTATCAGAACTTATTTTGAAAAAAGTTTCAAAAATTTATCATATTCTTACTTTTCTAGGGAATTTTTGCAACAGCGGAAAACTTTATGTTTTCAAACAGCAACAAGTATACTTGCAAAATAAGCATGGCAAAGGCTATCATTGCACTTTTATTGAAATAAAAGATGCAAAACATTATTTTAAATAACAGCAAGAAAATCCTAACAAAATAAATTTATGCTACAAGCAAAACACATATCATGTGACGAATGAAAACATAGCTCCAAGTGAGGTTACCGATAATGTTGGAGACGAAAGAGGGGATGCCTTCCGGGGCATCCCCAAACTTAGTTGCTTGGATCTTACTTGGATATTAAATTGGGGTTGTCTTGGGCATCCCAAAACTTAGGGTATTGTCACTCCTTATTCTCCTCATATCGACATTTCACCCAAAACTTGAAAACTTCAATCACACAAAACTTAACGGAACTTTGTGAGATAGGTTAGTATCATAAAGAGCAAACCGTTTAACTTTGGTACTGTCAAACACAAGATTAATAATTATTTCCACACAATGACTACTGTAGCATATCATTTCCACAATGTATATTGAGCAATATAAGCCATAGAAACAAGGAAACAAGCAAACTATGCATTCAAAACAGAATCTGTCAAAAACAGAACAGTCTGTAGTAATCTGTACTCAAACCATACTTCTGCTACTCCAAAAATTATGAACAAATATGAACACGTGAGAAATTTTCATATTAATCTTCTTAAAAAAGAATCAACTCAAAAGCACTCTTCGGCTAAAAATGAGAGTTGTTTCCGTGAGCGCAAAAGTTTCTGTTTTTCAGCAAGATCAAATCAACTATCACCCAACATGATCCAAAAGGCTTTACTTGGCACTTTATTGAAACAAAAGCAATAAAACATGATTACTACAGTAGCATAATAATGTGAACACACAAAAACAGTAGGTAAAAGTATTGGGTTGTCTCCCAACAAGCGCTTTTCTTTAATGCCTTTTAGCTAGGCATGATGATTTCAATGATGCTCGTACAAAAGATAAGAATTGAAACACAAAGAGAGCATCATGAAGCATATGTATCACATTTAAGTCTAACCCACTTCCTATGCATAGGTATCTTGTGAGCAAACAACTTATGGGAACAATAATCAACTAGCATAGGAAGGTAAAACAAGTGCAACTTAAAAACTTTCAACATAAAGAGAGGAAACTTGATATTATTGCAATTTATACAAGCATAAGTTCCTCCCCCATAATAATTTTCAATAGCATCATGAATGGATTCAACAATATAGCCATCACATAAAGCATTCTTTTCATGATACGTAAGCATAGAAATTTTGTTGCTCTCCACGTAAGCAAATCTATTCTCATCAATAATGGTCGGAGCAAACTCAACAAAATAACTATCATGTGATTGAAAATTAAAATCATGATGACAAGTTTCATGGTTATCATTATTCTTTTCTTTATAGCATAATCATCACCATAATCATCATAGATAGGAGGCATGCTTTTATCATAGTACATATTCTTATCAAAACTTGGGGGACTAAAAATATCATCTTCATCAAACATAGCATCCCCAAGCTTGTGGCTTTGCATATCATTAGCATCAAGGATATTCAAAGAATTCATACTAACAAAAATGCAATCATGCTCATCATTCATGCCAATCATTTTATTAAATTCTTCTTCTATCAATTGAGCACAATTTTCCAAACCATCATTTTCAAGAAAGATATTATAAAGATGATCAATAATATGATGCAACCTCAATTCCATTTTTTATGTAGTTTTCTTTTTATAAACCAAACTAGTGATAAAACAAGAAACTAAAAGATTCAATTGCAAGATCTAAAGATATACCTTCAAGCACTCACCTCCCCGGCAACAGCGCCAGAAAAGAGCTTGATGTCTACTACGCAACTTTATTCTGGTAGACACGTGTTGGGCCTCCAAGCGCAGAGTTTTGTAGGACAGTAGCAATTTTCCCTCAAGTGGATGACCTAAGGTTTATCAATCCGTGAGAGGTCTAGGATGAAGATGGTCTCTCTCAAATTAACCTACAACCAAATACAAGAAATATCTTGTGTCCCCAACACACCCAATACAATGGCAAATTGTATAGATGCACTAGTTCGGAGAAGAGATGGTGATAAAAGTGTAATATAGATGGTAGAAATATATTTTTTATAATTTCAATAAATAAAAACAGCAAGGTAGAAAATAGTAAACGGGGAAAAAATATTGTATTGCAATGCTTGAAAATGAGGCCTAGGGTGCATACTTTCGCTAGTGCAATCTATCAATAATGCTAACATAATTGGATCATATAACCATCCCTCAAAGTGCGATGAAGAATCACTCCAAAGTTCCTATCTAGCGGAGAGCATAAGAATAAATTGTTTGTAGGGTACGAAACCACCTCAAAGCTATTCTTTCCATTTGATCTATTCAAGAGTTCGTACTAAAATAACAGAAAGCTATTATTTCCATTTGATCTATCCTAGAGTTCATACTAAAATAACACCAAAGAAAATTCATATTCATAATACTCAATCCAACACAAAGAACTTCAAAGAGTGCCCCAAGATTTCTACCGGAGAAACAAAGACAAGAACGTGCATCAACCCCTATGCATAGATTACCCCAATGTCACCTCGTGAATCCGCGGGTTGAGTGCCAAAACATATATCAAGTGAATCAATACGATACCCCATTGTCACCATGAGTATTCAATTGCAAGACATATATCAAGTGTTCTCAAATCCATAAAAGTATTCAATCCGATAACAATGAAATCTCAAAGGGAAAAACTCAATTCATAACAACAAGATAGAGAGGGGAAAACACGATACATCAAGATCGTGACATGTCAAGAACACGAGAGAGAGATTTAACACATAGCTACTAGTACAAACCCTCAGCCCCGAGGGTGGACTACTCCCTCCTCATCGTGGTGGCCGCTGGGATGATGAAGATGGCCACCGGTGATGATTCCTCCCCTCCAGCAGGGTGCCGAAATGGGGTGTAGATTGGACCTCATGGATATAGAGGCCTTGCAGTGCCGGAACTTCTGATCTAGGGATACCCTCAAGGGTTTTGGAATATTTGGGAATTTATAGGGTGAAGAAGGGGTACGGGAGGCCACCGAGGTGGGCACAACCCACCAGGGCGCGCCTGGGGGCCCGGGCGCGCCCTGGTAGGTTGTGCCCCCCTCGGGGCACCCCCAAGTGCTGCTCTGGCCCATCCTGAGTGTTCTGGTCCATAAAAAATCCTCCAGGAGTTTCGTGGTTTTGGACTCCGTTTGATATTGATTTCCTGCGATGTAAAAAACAAGCAAAAAACAGCAACTGGCACTGGGCACCGGTTCAATAAGTTAGTCCGAAAAATGATTTAAATTTGCTATAAAATGAGTGTAAAACACCCAAGAATGATAATATAATAGCATGGAACAATTAACAATTGTAGATACGTTGGTGACGTATCACATACCCGAAGGAATTTCAAAGTAAATATTTTCAGTAGGTTCAGTAGGTTGAGGAGCAACTCTTTGCACTTCTTGTCGGGGTGAAGATACCCCGAACAAGCCCCTCAAAGGATTATTTTCCATAGTAACAAGTGACAGTAAATTTTAGCACACTATATAAATGTTTCCTTACCAAATTCCACCTACCAAAGGCGCTTCACTCCCCGGCAACGGCGCCAGAAAAGAGTCTTGATGACCCACAAGTATAGGGGATCTATCGTAGTCCTTTCAATAAGTAAGAGTGTCAAAACCAACAAGGAGCAGAAGGAAATGACAAGCCGTTTTCAGTAAGGTATTCTCTGCAAGCACTGAAACTATTGGTAACAGATAGTTTTGTGATAAGGTAATTCGTAACGGGTAATAAGTAACAAAAGTAACTAAGGTGCAACAAGTGGTCAAATCCTTTTTGTAGAAAAGGGAAATCCTGGATAAACTTTTATATAAAGCAAAGCGCTTCCGAGGACACATGGGAATTACTGTCAAGCTAGTTTTCATCATGCTCGTATGATTTGCGTTCGTTACTTCGATAATTTGATATGTAGGTGGACCTATGCTTGGGTACTATATTTCATTGGACAAGCATCCCACTTATGATTAACCCCTCTCGCAAGCATCCTCAACTACGAAAGAAGAATTATGGTAAACCTAACCATAACATGAAACATATGGATCCAAATCAGCCCCTTACGAAGCAACACATAAACTAGGGTTTAAGCTTCTATCACTCTAGCAACCCATCATCTACTTATTACTTCCCAATGCCTTCCACTAGGCCCAAACAATGGTGAAGTGTCATGTAGTAGACGTTCACATAACACCACTAGAGGAAAGACAACATACATCTCATCAAAAATATTGAATGAATACCAAATTCACATGAGAACTTATAACAAGACTTCTCCCACGTCCTCAGGAACAAATGTAACTACTCACAAATCATATTCATGTTCATAATCAGAAGGGTATTAATATGCATTAAGGATCTGAACATATGACCTTCCACCGAATAAACCAACTAGCATCAACTACAAGGAGTAATCAACACTACTAGCAACCCACGCGTACCAATATGAGGTTTTGAGACAAAGATCGGATACAAGAGGTGAACTAGGGTTTGAGAGGAGATGGTGCTGGTGAAGATGTTGATGGAGACTGACCCCCTCTAGATGAGAGGATCAATGGTGATGACGATGGCGATGATTTCCCCATCCCGAAGGGATGTTTCCCCGGCAGAACAGCTCCGCCGGAGCCCTAGATTGATCCTGCCTAGGTTCCACCTTGAGACGGCGGTGCTTCATCCCAATACTTCCTTATGTTTTTTTCCAGGGAAAAATACATCATATAGCAGAAGATGGGCATCGGGGGCCTGCCAGGTGGCCCACGAGGCAGGGGGCGCGCCTAGGGGGGTAGGGCGCGCCCTCCACCCTTGTGACTAGTGGGTGGGCCCCCTCTGGTGCTTTCTTCGCCCAATATTTTTAATATATTCCAAAGCTGACTTTCGTGGAGTTTCAAGACTTTTGGAGTTTTGTAGAATAGGTCTCTAATATTTTCTCCTTTTCCAGCCCAGAATTCCAGTTGCCGGCATTCTCCCTCTTCATGTAAACCTTATAAAATAAGAGAGAAAAGGCATAAGTATTGTGACATAATGTGTAGTAACAGACCATAATGCAATAAATATAAATATAAAAGCATGATGCAAAATGGACGTATCAAGTACTACTAGGACTCCAAACATAGTAGGATTCTCCCCCCCCCCCACTTTTCCTTTTTCCGGAGAGGCAAAGGGGGAAAGGGAGAGGGAGTAGGAGAGGGAAAGGGGAGCGTCGCCCCCTTCCCGAGTCCAATTCGGACTGCCCATGGGGTGCGCGCGGCTCCCCTTGTGGGCTCCCCTCTCTCTCTCTCTCGTATGGCCCATGTTGGCCTATTAGTCTCCCGGGGGGGTTGGGTAACCTCTTGGTACTCCAAAAATCATCCGGAACTTCCCGAAACCATTCCGGTATCTGAATGCAACCTTCCAATATATCAATCTTCATCTCTCGACCATTTTGAGACTCCTCATCATGTCCGTGATCTCATCCGAGACTCCAAACAAACTTCGGTCACCAAAACACGTAACTCATAATACAAATCATCATCGAACGTTAAGCGTGTGCACCCTACGGGTTCGAGAAGTATGTAGACATGATCGAGACACATCACCGATAAATAACAAATAGCGGAACCTAGATGCTCATATTGGTTCCTACATATTCTACGAAGATCTTTATCGGTCAAACCCATTGTTGAGGAAATCGTTAACTAGTAGCTGCTTGGTTGGCTGGTGACTAGGGGATTAATAGGCTAACCGGCAAGTTATTTGGCCATTTAATCAATTAATCAGATGATTTATCAGTTTATCGGCTACTCGGTAACCCTATGAGTAGGGATTATTCGGCAAGTTAACTAGTTAATCAGACGAATTCTTGAACAGGGGTAAAACCACATAACAACATACGTTGTTCCCTTTATCATCGTTATGTTACTTGCCCAAGATTCGATCGTCGGTATCTTAATACCTAGTTCAATCTTGTAACTGGCAAGTCTCTTTACTCGTTCCGTAATGATTCACCCATAACTAACTCATTAGTCACATTGCTTGCAAGGCTTATAGTGATGAACATTACCGAGAGGGCCTTGAGATACCTCTCCGATACACGGAGTGACAAATCATAATCTTGATCTATGTCGACTCAACAAACTGCTGGAAATATGCCCTAGAGGCAATAATAAAAGGATTATTATTATATTTCTTTGTTCATGATAGTTGTCTTTTATTCATGCTATAATTGTATTATCCGGAAATCGTAATACACGTGTGAATACTTAGACCACAACATGTCCCTAGTGAGCCTCTAGTTGACTAGCTCGTTGATCAACAGATAGTCATGGTTTCCTGACTATGGACATTGGATGTCATTGACAACGGGATCACATCATTAGGAGAATGATGTGATGGACAAGACCCAATCCTAAGCATAGCACAAGATCGTGTAGTTCGTTTTGCTAGAGCTTTTCCAATGTCAAGTATCTTTTCCTTAGACCATGAGATCATGTAACTCCCGGATACCGTAGGAGTGCTTTGGGTGTACCAAACGTCACAACGTAACTGGGTGACTATAAAGGTGCACTATAGGTATCTCCGAAAGTGTCTGTTGGGTTGACACGATCGAGACTGAGATTTGTCACTCCGTATTACGGAGAGGTATCACTCGTGTTGTCTTTATTTTTTGTATGACCTGCGTGTCATTGAAGAACGCCATGTAAATTACTTTACTTTATTGCTAAACGCGTTAGCCATAGAAGTAGAAGTAGTCATTGGCGTGACAACTTCATGAAGACACGATGATGGAGATCATGATGATGGAGATCATGGTGTCATGCCGGTGACGAAGATGATCATGGAGCCCCGAAGATGGAGATCAAAGGAGCTATATGATATTGGCCATATCATGTCACTATTATATAATTGGATGTGATGTTTATTATGTTTATGCATCTTGTTTACTTAGAACGACGGTAGTAAATAATATGATCCCTTATAATAATTTCAAGAAAGTGTTCCCCCTAACTATGCACCGTTGCTAAAGTTCGTCGTTTCGACGCACCACGTGATGATCGGGTGTGATAGATCCTTACGTTCACATACAACGGGTGTAAGATAGTTTTACACATGCATAAACACTTAGGGTTAACTTGACGAGCCTAGCATGTACAGACATGGCCTCGGAACACAAGAGACCGAAAGGTCGAACATGAGTCGTATGGAAGATACGATCAACATGGAGATGTTCACCGATGATGACTAGTCCGTCTCACGTGATGATCGGACACGGCCTAGTCGACTCGGATCATGTAACACTTAGATGACTAGAGGGATGTCAATCTGAGTGGGAGTTCATTAAATAATTTGATTAGATGAACTTAATTATCATGAACTTAGTCTAAAATCTTTGCAAAATATGTCTTGTAGATCAAATGGCCAACGCTCATGTCAACATGAACTTCAACGCGTTCCTAGAGAAAACCAAACTGAAAGATGATGGCAGCAACTATTCGGACTGGGTCCGGAACCTGAGGATCATCCTCATAGCAGCCAAGAAAGCATATGTCCTAGAAGGACCGCTAGGTGAAGCACCCATACCAGAGAACCAAGACGTTATGAACGCTTGGCAGTCACGTGCTGATGATTACTCCCTCGTTCAGTGCGGCATGCTTTACAGCTTAGAACCGGGGCTCCAAAAGCGTTTTGAGCAACATGGAGCATATGAGATGTTCGAGGAGCTGAAAATGGTTTTTCAAGCTCATGCCCGGGTCGAGAGATATGAATTCTCTGACAAGTTCTATAGTTGTAAGATGGAGGAAAACAGTTCTGTCAGTGAGCACATACTCAAAATGTCTGGGTTGCACAACCGCCTGTCCCAGTTGGAGATCAACCTCCCGGACGAGGCGGTCATTGACAGAATCCTTCAGTCGCTCCCACCGAGCTACAAGAGCTTTGTGATGAACTAAAATATGCAGGGGATGGTGAAGACCATTCCTGAAGTATTTTCAATGCTGAAGTCAGCAGAGGTTGAAATCAAGAAAGAACATCAAGTGTTGATGGTCAATAAAACCACTAAGTTCAAAAAGGGCAAGGGTAAGAAGAACTTCAAGAAGGACGGAAAAGATGTTGTCGCGCCCGGTAAGCCAGTTGCCGGGAAGAAGTCAAAGAATGGACCCAAGCCTGAGACTAAGTGCTTTTATTGCAAAGGGAAGGGTCACTAGAAGCGGAACTGCCCCAAATACTTAGCGGACAAGAAGGCCGGCAACACTAAAGGTATATGTGATATACATGTAATTGATGTGTACCTTACCAGTACTCGTAGTAACTCCTGGGTATTTGATACCGGTGCCGTTGCTCACATTATTAACTCACAGCAGGAGCTGCGGAATAAGCGGAGACTGGCGAAGGATGAGGTGACGATGCGCGTCGGGAATGGTTCCAAGGTCGATGTGATCGTCGTCGGCACGCTACTTCTACATTTACCTACCGGATTAGTTTTAAACCTCAATAATTGTTATTTGGTGCCAAGTTTGAGCATGAATATTGTATCTGGGTCTCGTTTTATACGAGATGGCTACTCATTTAAATCCGAGAATAATGGTTGTTCTATTTATATGAGAGATATGTTTTATGGTCATGCCCCGATGCTCAATGGTTTATTCTTAATGAATCTCGAATGTAATGTTACACATATTCATAGTGTGAATACCAAAAGATGTAAAGTTGATAACGATAGTCCCACATACTTGTGGCACTGCCGCCTTGGTTACATTGGTGTCAAGCGCATGAAGAAGCTCCATGCTGATGGACTTTTAGAGTCTCTCGATTATGAATCATTTGACACATGCGAACCATGCCTCATGGGCAAAATGACCAAGACTCCGTTCTCCGAAACTATGGAGCGAGCAACCAACTTATTGGAAATCATACATACTAATGTGTGTGGTCCAATGAGCGTTGAGGCTTGCGGAGGATATCGTTATGTTCTCACTCTCACTGATGACTTAAGTAGATATGGGTATGTCTACTTGATGAAACACAAGTCTGAGACCCTTGAAAAGTTCAAGGAATTTCAGAATGAAGTAGAGAATCAACGTGACCGAAAGATAAAATTCTTACGATCGGATCGTGGAGGTGAATATTTAAGTCACGAATTTGGTGCGCACTTAAGGAAATGTGGAATCGTTCCACAACTCACGCCGCCTGGAACACCTCAGCGTAACGGTGTGTCCGAACATCGTAATCGCACTCTATTAGATATGGTGCGATCTATGATGTCTCTTACCGATTTACCGCTATCATTTTGGGGATACGCTCTAGAGACAGCTACATTCACTTTAAATAGGGCACCATCTAAATCCGTTGAGACGACACCGTATGAATTATGGTTTGGGAAGAAACCTAAGCTGTCGTTTCTAAAAGTTTGGGGATGCCATGCTTATGTCAAGAAACTTCAACCTGAAAAGCTCGAACCCAAGTCGGAAAAATGCGTCTTCATAGGATACCCTAAGAAAACCATTGGGTATACCTTCTACTTAAGATCCAAGGGCAAGATCTTTGTTTCCAAGAACGGATCCTTTCTGGAAAAAGAGTTTCTCTCGAAAGGAGTAAGTGGGAGGAAAGTAGAACTCGATGAATTACTACCTCTTGAAACGGAAAGTAGTGCAGCTCAGGAAAATGTTCCTGTGGTGCCTACACCGACTAGAGAGGAAATTAATGATGATGATCAAGGTACTTCGGATCAAGTTGCTACTGAACTTCATAGGTCCACAAGGACATGTTCCACACCAGAGTGGTATGGCAACCCTGTCCTGGAAATCATGTTGTTAGACAACGGTGAACCTTCGAACTATGAAGAAGCGATGGCGGGCCCAGATTCCAACAAATGGCTAGAAGCCATGCAATCCGAGATAGAATCCATGTATGAAAACAAAGTATGGAATTTGACTGACTTGCCCGATGATCGGTGAGTGATAGAAAACAAATGGATCTTTAAGAAGAAGACGGACGCGGATGATAATATCACCATCTATAAAGCTCGACTTGTCGCTAATGGTTATTGGCAAGTTCAAGGGATTGACTATGATGAGACTTTCTCTCCCGTAGCGAAGCTTAAGTCCGTCCGAATCATGTTAGCAATTGCCGCATACTATGATTATGAGATATGGCAGATGGATGTCAAAACGGCATTCCTTAACGGTTATCTTAAGGAAGAACTGTATATGATGCAGCCGGAAGGTTTTGTCGATCCTAAGAATGCTAACAAAGTATGCAAGATCCATCGATCCATTTATGGGCTGGTGCAAGCATCTCGGAGTTGGAACATTCGCTTTGATGAGATGATCAAAGCATTTGGGTTTGTGCAGACTTATGGAGAAGCCTGCATTTACAAGAAAGTGAGTGGGAGCTCTGTAGCATTTCTCATATTATATGTGGATGACATACTTTTGATGGGAAATGATATAGAATTCTTGGACATCATTAAGGCCTACTTGAATAAGTGTTTTTCAATGAAGGACCTTGGAAAAGCTGCTTACATATTAGGCATGAAGATCTATAGGGATAGATCGAGATGCCTCATAGGTCTTTCACAAAGCACATACCTTGATAAGATTTTGAAGAAGTTCAAAATGGATCAGTCCAAGAAAGGGTTCTTGCCTGTATTGCAAGGTGTGAGATTGAGCTCGGCTCAATGCCCGACCACGGCAAAAGATAAAGAAGAGATGAGTGTCATCCCCTATGCTTCAGCCATAGGATCTATTATGTATGCCATGCTGTGTACCAGACCTGATGTAAACCTTGCCGTAAGTTTGGTAAGAAGGTACCAACGTAATCCCGGCAAGGAACATTGGACAACGGTCAAGAATATCCTGAAGTACCTGAAAAGGACAAAGGACATGTTTCTTGTTTATGGAGGTGACGAAGAGCTCGTCGTAAAGGGTTACGTCGATGCTAGCTTCGACACAGATCTGGATGACTCTAAGTCACAAACCGGATACGTGTATATGTTGAATGGTGGGGCAGTAAGCTGGTGCAGCTGCAAGCAGAGCGTCGTGGCAGGATCTACATGTGAAGCGGAGTGCATGGCACACTCCGAGGCAGCGCATGAAGCAATCTGGGTGAAGGAGTTCATCATCGACCTAGGAGTCATACCCAATGCATCGGGGCCGATCAAACTCTTCTGTGACAACACTGGAGCTATTGCACTTGCCAAGGAGCCCAGGTTTCACAAGAAGACCAGGCACATCAAGCGTCGCTTCAACTCCATTCGTGAAAATGTTCAAGATGGAGACATAGAAATTTTCAAAGTACATACGGATCTGAATGTCGCAGATCCGTTGACTAAACCTCTTCCGCGAGCAAAACATGATCAACACCAGAACTCTATGGGTGTTCAATTCATCACAATGTAACTAGATTATTGACTCTAGTGCAAGTGGGAGACTGTTGGAAATATGCCCTAGAGGCAATAATAAAAGGAGTATTATTATATTTCTTTGTTCATGATAGTTGTCTTTTATTCATGCTATAATTGTATTATCCGGAAATCGTAATACATGTGTGAATACTTAGACCACAACATGTCCCTAGTGAGCCTCTAGTTGACTAGCTCGTTGATCAACAGATAGTCATGGTTTCCTGACTATGGACATTGGATGTCGTTGACAACGGGATCACATCATTAGGAGAATGATGTGATGGACAAGACCCAATCCTAAGCATAGCACAAGATCGTGTAGTTCGTTTTGCTAGAGCTTTTCCAATGTCAAGTATCTTTTACTTAGACCATGAGATCGTGTAACTCCCGGATACCGTAGGAGTGCTTTGGGTGTACCAAACATCACAACGTAACTGGGTGACTATAAAGGTGCACTACAGGTATCTCCGAAAGTGTTTGTTGGGTTGACACGGATCGAGACTGGGATTTGTCACTCCGTATTACGGAGAGGTATCACTGGGCCCACTCGGTAGTGCATCATCATAATGAGCTCAAAGTGACCAAGTGTCTGGTCACGGGATCATGCATTACGGTACGAGTAAAGTGACTTGCCGGGAACGAGATTGAACGAGGTATTGGGATACCGACGATCGAATCTCGGGCAAGTAACATACCTACTGACAAAGGAAATAGTATACGTGGTTGCTTGAATCCTCGACATCGTGGTTCATCTGATGAGATCATCGAGGAGTATGTGGGAGCCAACATGGGTATCCAGATCCCACTGTTGGTTATTGACCGGAGAGCCGTCTCGGTCATGTCTGCATGTCTCCCGAACCCGTAGGGTCTACACACTTAAGGTTCGGTGACGCTAGGATTGTATGAATATGAGTACGCAGAAAACCGAATGTTGTTCGGAGTCCCGGATGAGATCCCGGACGTCACGAGGAGTTCCGGAATGGTCCGGAGGTAAAGAATTATATATAGGAAGTGTTGTTTCGGCCATCGGGAAAGTTTCGGGGTCACCCGGTATTGTACCGGGACCACCGGAAGGGTCCCGGGGGTCCACCGGGTGGGGCCACCTATCCCGGAGGGCCCCGTGGGCTGAAGTGGGAGGGGAACCAGCCCCTAGTGGGCTGGTGCGCCCCCCTGGGCCCCCTCCTGCGCCTAGCGTTGGAAACCTTAGGTGGGGGGCGCGCCCCACTTGCCTTGCGGGGCACTCCATCCCCCTGGCCGCCGCCCCCCTTGGGAGATTGGATCTCCCAGGGCCGGTGCCCCCCCCCCCTGGGGGCCTATATAAAGGAGGGGGGAGGGAGGGCAGCCGCACCCTGAGTCTTGGCGCCTCCCTCCCCCTGCTACACCTCTTCCTCCTCCCGTAGTTGCTTGGCGAAGCCCTGCCGGAGTCCTGCTGCATCCACCACCACGCCGTCGTGCTGCTGGGTCTTCATCAACCTCTCCTTCCCCCTTGCTGGATCAAGACGGAGGAGACGTCACGCTGACCGTACGTGTGTTGAACGCGGAGGTGCCGTCCGTTCGGCGCTAGGATCTCCGGTGATAGGATCACGACTAGAACGACTACCTCAACCCCGTTCTCTTGAACGCTTCCGCACGCGATCTACAAGTGGTATGTAGATGCATCTCTGTCCTATCACTCGTTGCTTAGATGAACTCATAGATGGATCTTGGTGAAACCGTAGGAAAAATTTTATTTTTTCTGCAACGTTACCCAACACAAACACCTTCGGAGACACCTTTAGAGCATCTTTATAATCATCCAGTTACGTTGTGACATTTGATAGCGCACAAGGTGTTCCTTCGGTATTCGGGAGTTGCATAATCTCATAGTCAGATGAACATGTATAAGTCATGAAGAAAGCAATAGCAATAAAACTTAACGATCATTGTGCTAAGCTAAAAGATGGGTCTTGTCCATCACATCATTCTCTAATGATGTGATCCCGTTCATCAAATGACAACACATGTCTATGGTCAGGAAACATAACCATCTTTGATTAACGAGCTAGTCTAGTAGAGGCATACTAGGGACACTTTGTTTTGTCTATGTATCCACACATGTACTTAGTTTCTGGTTAATACAATTCTAGCATGAATAATAAACATTATCATGATATAAGTAAATATAAATAACAACTTTATTATTGCCTCTAGGGCATAGTTCCTATAAATATTCGCCTCCGCGATCAGATCGTAGAAACTTTATTGTCTTGTTACCATGATTCTCCACTTCACCCTAAAATTCTTTGAACTTTTCAAACGTTTCAGACTTGTGTTTCATAAAGTAGATATACCGATACCTACTCAAGTCATCTGTGAAGGTGAGAAAATAACGATACCCGCCGCGTGCTTCAATACTCATCGGAATGCATACATCGGTATGTATTATTTCTAATAAGTCATTAGCTCGCTCCAGTGTTCCAGAGAACAGAGTTTTAGTCATTGCCCATGAGGCATGGTTTGCAGGTATCAAATGATTCATAATCAATGATTCCAAAAGTCATCCGCATGGAGTTTCTTCATGCACTTTACACCAATATGACCTAAACAACAGTGCCACAAGTATGTTGCACTATCATTATCAAGTTTGTATCTTTTGGCATCAATATTATGAATATGTGTATGACTACGATTGAGATTCAATAAACCATTTACATTGGGTGTATGACCATAGAAGGTTTTATTCATGTAAACCTAACAAAAATTATTCTCTGACTTGAATGAATAACTGTATTACAATAAACATGATCTAATCATGTTCATGCTCAATGCAAACACCAAATAACATTTATTTTGGCTCAACACTAATCCCAAGGGTAGAGGTAGTGTGCGATGGTGATCATATCAATCTTGGAAACACTTCCAACACACATCGTTACCTCGCCCTTAACTAGTCTTTGTTTATTCCGCAACTCCTATTTCGAGTTACTAATCTCAGCAACTGAACCGGTATCAAATACCCAGGGGCTACCACGAGCACCAGTGAGGTACACATGAATAACATGTATATCAGATATACCTTTGTTTACTTTGCCATCCTTCTTATCTGCCATGTATTTGGGCCAGTTCTGCTTCCAGTGGCCATTTCCTTTGTAGTAGAACCACTCAGTTTTAGGCTTGGGTCTAGCTTTGGGCTTCTTCATGGGAGCGACAACTTGCTTGATATTCTTCTTGAAGTTCCCTTTCTTTCCCTTGCCCTTTTTTCTTAAAACTGGTGGTCTTGTTAACCATCGACACTTGATGTTCTTTCTTGAGTTCTACCTCCGGCGATTCCAGCATCGCGAAGAGCTTGGGAATCGTTTTCGTCATCCCTTGCATATAATAGTGCACCACGAAGCTCTAGTAGCTTCGTGATAGTGACTGGAGAAGTCTGTCAATCACTATCTTATCTGGAAGATTAACTCCCACTTGATTCAAGTGATTGTATTACCCAGACATTCTGAGCACATGCTCACTGGATGAGCTATTCTCCTCCATCTTGCAGGAAAAGTACTTGTCAGAGGTCTCATACCTCTCAACACGGGCATGAGTCTGAAATACCAATTTCAGCTCTTGGAACATCTCATATGTTCCATGGCGTTCAAAACATGTTTGGATCCCCGATTCTAAGCCGTAAAGCATGGTGCACTAAACTATCAAGTAGTCATCAGATTGAGCTTGTTAAACATTCACAACGTCTGCATTAGCTCCTGCAACAGGTCTGTCACCTAGCGGTGCATCAAGGACAATTATTTTGTGTAACAATGAAGATAATCCTTAGATCAGGACCTAGTCCGCATTATTGCTACCATAATCTTTCAACTTAGTTTTCTCTAGGAACGTATAAAAAATGTGGAAGCTACACCACAAGCTATTGAACTACAACATAATTTGCAAAGACATTTTGACCATGTTCATGATAAATCTTAGTTCAATTAATCAAATTACTAATGAACTCTCACTTAAACCAATATCCCTCAAGTTGTCTAAGTGATACATGATCCAAATCAACTAAACCAAGTCTGATCATCACGTGAGATGGAGTAGTCTTCAATGGTGAACATCTTTATGTCGATCATATCTATATATGACTCATGTTCGACCTTTCGGTCTCTAGTGTTCCGAGACCATGTCTGTACATGCTAGGCTCGGTAAGTTTAACCCAAGTATTCTGCATGTGCAAAACTGTCTTACATCTGTTATATGTAAACGTAGAGTCTATCACACCCGATCATCACGTGGTGCTTCAAAACAATGAACTTTGGCAATTGTGCATACTCATGAAGAACACTTTTATCTTGAAATTAAGTGAAGGGATCATCTTATAATGCTACCGTTGTTCTAAGCAAAATAAAATGCATAAAGGATAAATATCACATGCAACCAAAATATGTGACATGATATGACCATCATCATCTTGTGCTTTTCATCTCCATCTTCAAAGCATCAGCATGATCTCCATCGTCACCGGCTCGACACCTTGATCTCCATCGTTGCGTCGGGGTCATCTCGCTAACTATTGCTTCTACAACTATTGCTCACACATAGTGATAAAGTAAAGAAATTACATGGCGCTTGCATTTCATACAGTAGTTAAAAGATAACCCTAAGGCTCCTGCTGGTTGTCGATATTACAAAATATGATCATCTCATACAACAACATATATCACAACACGTCTTGACCATATCACATCACAACATACCCTGCAAAAACAAGTTAGACGTCCTCTACTTTGTTGTTGCAATTTTTACGTGGCTGCACCGGGCAACTTGCAAGAACCGTTCTTACCTGCGCAAAACCACAACGGTGATTATCAAGTTTGCTGTTGTAACCTTCTTCAAGGACCGGCCATAGTCAAATTTGATTCAACTAAAGTAGGAGAAACAGACACCCGCCAACCACCTTTATGCAAAACAAGTTGCACGTCAGTCGGTGGAACCAGTCTCATGTGCGTGGACATGTAAGGTTGGTCCGGGCCGCTTCATCCCACAATGCCGCTGAATCAAAATAAGATGTGAGTGGTAAGCAGTATGAACATCACCACCCGCAACTTCTTTGTGTTCTACTCGTGCATATCATCTACGCATAGACCTGGCTCATGATGACACTGTTGGTGAACGTTGCATGGAAAACAAAAAGTTTCTACGCACACGCAAGATCTATCCATGGAGATGTATAGCTACGAGAGGGGGAGAGAATCTACATACCCTTGTAAATCGCTAAGAGGAAGCGTTTAGCATGCGTTTGATGTAGTCGTACTCTTAGCGATTCAAGCATGATTCAAACAATCTAGTGTCGTACGGACGGCACCTCCGAGTTTAGCACCCGTGCGGCTCGATGAAGTCTCCTCCTTCTTGGGGCGCCAAGGGCTTGGTGTGAGAAGAAGTAGGTGGGATCACGACCAACATGACGGCGTGGTGGTGATGGTGGTCGTGGAGCACCGACAGCGCTTCGCTAAGCATTGTCGGGACGAGGCGGTGGAACTACAGAGTAACGGGAGAGAGGGGCGCCAAGGGCTTGGAGTCTCGTCTTGGCGCGCCTCCTCCCCTCTATATATAGGTGGAGGGGCATGGGAAACAGCCCCTCCAAGCCCTAGGCAGTATCTAAGGGGGAGAGGACTTGGACTCCAAGTCCAATCCTATTCCTACTAGAACTCCTTCCTTTTTTGCCTTCCCTAGCCACATGGTCTTTTGAGGACTTGGTGTGCCTAGCCCAATAAGGCCAGGGCACCTCCCCGCTGCCCATGGTAGCCCTTGGGTCGTGGTGAACCCACTTGTTGACTTTCGTACCCTCCAGAATTCTCCGGAACCTTCTGGAAGCTTCCTAGTACAATACCGAAAAAACTGCACCTTTTTCCGGAACCCAAAATATGAGTTCTCATATATAAATCTTCACCTCTCGACCATTCTGAGACTCTTGATGTTCGGGATCTCATTTGGGACTCCGAACAACATTTGGTTAACACTCATCAGATATCCCAATACTACTCTAGCGTCAACGAACGTTAAGCGTGCGACCCAACTGGTTCGGGAATTATGTTGTCATGACCGAGACACCTCTCCGGTTAATAACTAATAGTGGGACCTGGATGCTCATATTGATTCCTACATATTCCACGAAGATCTTTTATCGGTTGAACCTTTATGACAACATACATAATTCCCTTTGTCTATCGGTATGTTACTTGCCCGAGATTCGATCACCGGTATCTCTATACCTAGTTCAATCTGTCGGTATGATTAAGGAAATATAACAATAACCATTTTATTATTGCTTCTAGGGCATATTTCCATCACCATGGGCCTGCGCGCCTCTATCGTCACCAACGCCAGCTATACACCTCCGGGACTCCGCCTCGTCACCAGCACCGACTGGTGCACGCCTCTGCCTCGTCACCAGTGTGTGGCGGTGCTCGCGGCCATAGGCATCCTCCTGAGCTCCATGCATCAAGGTGGTGGCGCTCTCGACCGTGGATGAGCTCAAGTCGTCTCCATCTCCTGCTGCTCTTCTCCATGGCTGAGACATACTCCCCTCCCTCCATGGCGCTGCCTCCAATCAGTGCCCCCATCCGTCCTCGACGCGGTAGCTCCAGTGCCGTCCAGGTTGCTTGCTAGCTGATCTACACATGTGGTGCATTGGAGATGCATATGTATTGTGTTTTGTGCGTGCTTGATGTTGATTCGCGTGGAACTTTGCTGAATTGGAGAGACGAAGATGCATATGTATGTGTTGTGCCTTGCGCGGCTGATGTATGTGTGTGAAAGTGTGGTGAATCGAAGATGTATGGATGGATGCGTGGCTGCTTTATCTATTTGCAATTTTTTTTCTTATTAGCAGATGAACTCAGTTGAATCAACGCATCTGCTGTGCTTGTCATGTATCAGTAAAATTTCTACGAAAACTGTAGTGGCAAAAGCAAAACAAAAAACCAAGGGCAATATTATCTTTTCCCTGCTTCGTTTGGTCAAACCGTGCCTTGACCTGACAGAATGGCATTTGTGATACATTGCCAAAATTAAGAGTAGCAAAAATGAGAGGTCAAATTTTAAAGTGGCATAAGCAAAATTGGCAAAAGCTAGAGTGGCAAAAACAAAGTTTTCCCTTTGAAAACACCCACCTTTCACTCACGCATCTCATAGCCTTCTCTATATGATTGTACCCACATTATGGTGATGGGATAAGCTAGGAATACGTCCCACACATCTGATAGCACAACACCGGCTTAGCATGAAGAACTAGCTAGTGTGACTATCAGAAGATTTGTCTTCAAGATGATGACTGGGAGGCTTCATGCTCAGAGTGAAACTATTGTCGTGGACTTTATCGGTCATGTTCAATAATAGTGAACTTGCGTTGCTATCTTGTTGAAGGTGGTTTCTCCTTGCCGATGTGCTAATGTTAAGTGTCTGGTCTTGGCAATAATGATGAAAATCCTTGTCCTGACCTTCTCTGCCCGGATGTGATGACGGCGGTGTGAGGACACTTCATCCCTTTTTTGAAGGTCTTGTTGCGAAAAAAGTCGACTTAGTTGTTAGTGTTAAATTCATATCTTGTAAATATTCTGCCGTAGTTGATTATCCTATGTAACCCATTTATTAATAACTTTGGTCCCATTACTAAAGAAATTTTAATTTGTTGAATAATCAAAGTAGTTTATTAGTAATTAATTAGCATGTCGGATATAATTTTGGCTTATCCCACACTGCTAAATTTGCTAAAGTATATTGAATATTTCGTACTGTTATGTGTACATTTTATCAACTAATAAACAACGGTAGTATGTTGAAGTACCATAGTCTTGTGATTTTGCTAAAACTTGGGTGCCTCAAAATTTCATGGCATCAGCCGATTTTTGAATGAGGTCAAAAAACATGGCGACATGACAAATGCCACCAAGGAGCATCGACCCCGACGAGACCGAGTCAGGACCTCGCCAGAGACGGGAATGATGATGTGGGCGGCAACAAGCT
>NC_041391.1:43050088-43054740 GCF_002162155.2 Triticum dicoccoides | reverse complement strand
CCAAAGAACATGAAAGTTTAGAGAGATGGTTAGAGAGGTGGCAACACGACGGTGGGTGGAGCCCAAGGGAAGGCGGGAGCGGCGACAACCCGGCGATGGGCGGAGGCCAAGATCGGTATGGCGGGCGCGGCGGCACAACCAGCCATGGGGATGGGAGCAGTCGTTTAGGGCTGGGTGGTCCGCGGAACTGTTGCGCGGGAGGAATAAGAACATTGGCACATCGGATGGCTGTTGGCTGTTGGTTGCTGATCCGACGCTCTAGGTTTTCGATTCTCACTAAATTTTTTTCAGGCACCTGTTTAATAGACGCTCGTGTATTTTTGCCAAAATTAGGCGTTGGCGCGCGCACGAGATGGCCTGTCGACCACCCGCTGCTTCACCTCACAGCACGACCACACGAAAATCCATCACACCTAATTTCTCTTCTCTTAGCGATCGACAATCATAATTAGCAGCAAAAAAGACTAATCACTCTTTCGATCCATCGATCCCCTCCATCTCCGGCGCCCCTCCGTGGCAGCTAGAGAGAGGGGAAATCATAATTCCGTCGACAAGATCGGTCGATCTCGAGGAGGCCGGCCGGATTACTGCATCCATCACATCGCATTTCAATTTGCATCGAGAAGACACCAAGAATTTGCGCGTCCACATATATATCCATCGATTGTAGCAACAACCAGGCAGGTGGGCGGCCGGCGTCGTGGGAGAAGAGCCGGAGGTGATCTATGATGGAGCAAGCGGAGGGCTCTGCCCCCGCCCCCGCCCCCGCGCCGGCGCCGGCGCCGGCCCCGGTGCCACCGCGGGAGGCGATCTCGTTGGAGAAGGCGTTCGAAGGTAAGACCCTGCCGACGTGGAACGAGCAGATCACGGTCCGCGCCGTGGTGGTGAGCGCGGGGCTGGGCACCTTCCTCAGCTTCATCGTGATGAAGCTCAACATCACCTCCGGCATCGTGCCGTCCCTCAACGTCTCCGCGGGTCTGCTCGCCTTCTTCATGATGAAGACGTGGACGTCGGCGCTGGAGCGCTGCGGCGTCTTCCCGCGGCCCTTCACCCGGCAGGAGAACACGGTGGTGCAGACCTGCGTCATCTCCTGCTCCAGCATCGCCTTCTCCGGCGGCTTCGGCACCTACATCCTCGGCATGAGCCGCAAGATCGCCAAGGGCTTCGACGAGGCCAACAACACCATGAACGTCGAGGAGCCGTCGCTGTGGCGCGTCATGGCTTACCTCTTCCTCGTCAGCTTCGTGGGGCTCTTCTCCATCGTGCCGCTCAGGAAGATCATGATCATTAGCTACCGCCTCACCTACCCTTCCGGCTCCGCCACCGCCCACCTCATCAACAGCTTCCACACGCCCCAAGGCGCCATCCAGGCCAAGTACGTAACCAATTTCTTCTTCTTCTTCTTCTTCTTCTCCGGCAACGATCGACAATGGCGGGTGTAGACATATATCTATGTTTGTTCGATGTTTGCAATGGCAGGCAGCAGGTGTCGATCCTGTTCAAGTCGTTTCTAGGGAGCTTCCTGTGGTCCATGTTCCAGTGGTTCTACACGGCGGGGAACTCGTGCGGCTTCGGCTCGTTCCCGACGTTCGGGATGGAGGCCTACAACCGCCGCTTCTACTTCGACTTCTCGGCGACGTACGTCGGGGTGGGGATGATCTGCCCCTACATCATCAACTTCTCGCTTCTCATCGGGAGCATCATCTCCTGGGGGATCATGTGGCCCTTCATCGAGAGCAAGAGGGGGGATTGGTACGACGCCAACCTCCCCAACAGCAGCCTCCACGGCCTCAACGGCTACCAGGTCTTCATCTCCATCGCCATGATCATGGGCGACGGCCTCTTCAACTTCTTCTCCATCCTGTTCCGCACCTCCTACGACATGTACCTCAAGCGCACCGGCCGCGCCAAGGCCAACACCGCGGGGGTCCCCTTCGCCGGCGCCGGCCTCGCCGGCGCCAACGAGAGGCAGGCCCTCAGCTTCGACGACCGCCGCCGCACGCAGATCTTCCTCAAGGACCAGATCCCCACCGTTGTCGCCGTGGGCGCCTACGTTGCCCTCGCCGGCATCTCCGTCCTCGCCATCCCGCACATCTTCCGCCAGCTCAAGCCCAAGCACGTCGTCTGGGCCTACGTCGTCGCGCCCATCTTCGCCTTCTGCAACGCCTACGGCACCGGCCTCACCGACTGGTCCCTCTCCAGCAGCTATGGCAAGCTCGCCATCTTCATCTTCGGCGCCAACATCGGCGCCAAGGACGGCGGGGTCATCGCCGGCCTCGCCGCCTGTGGCCTCATGATGGGGATCGTCTCCACCGCCTCCGACCTCATCCAGGACTTCAAGACGGGGTACCTCACCCTCACCTCCCCGCGCGCCATGTTCGTGAGCCAGGTCATCGGCACGGGGATCGGTTGCATCATCTCCCCCACCGTCTTCTGGATCTTCTACCAGGCCTACGACATCGGCAACGACGAGGGCTATCCGGCGCCCTACGCCAAGATCTACCGCGGCATCGCGCTCCTCGGCACCAACGGCTGGGACCAGCTGCCCAAGTACTGCCTCAGGTTCTGCGCCGCCTTCTTCATCCTCGCCATCGCTATCTGCGCGCTCAAGGAGGTGGCCAACAACAAAACATGGTGGATCAGGGATTACATACCCAGCGCGCTCGGCATGGCGGTGCCCTTCTTCCTCGGCTCCTTCTTCACCATCGACATGTGCGTGGGGAGCTTGATACTCTACATGTGGTCCAAGTCTGACAGGCTGCACGCGCAGATGTTCGCGCCGGCGGTGGCGTCGGGGCTCATCTGCGGCGATGGGATTTGGTCATTGCCATCGTCATTGCTGTCGCTAGGCAACGTGGAACCGCCCATGTGCCTCAGGGTCTTCGACGCCGACACCAACTACGAGGTGGAGCAGTTCCTTTCGACCTTACCCACCATCCCGGCGTAGCCACATGATCCACCCATACCATTTTTCTTCTTTTTCTTTGCATGCGTACACGTTATATGTTCATGATCCATTGATCAATTAATGGATGGATGATACCTATGATAGCTCAAAGGTTAGCTAGTACAGTCTTCTAGCCTTGTACCGTGAGGACGTGTAGGATGGGTTGGATGGTGGTCTATATGTATGTATGTGTGTAATTGTTGCATTCACTAATTTGTATTCTCACGGAATTTGATTGGTTTTACTTGTTCTTCTGCTTCCTCCACTAGGAGTAAACCTAATATACCGATGGCCTTTTCTATGCCGACGGCTTTTTGCAGGGCCGTCCGCATATCCATCTATGTCGACGGCCGTCGTCGGCATACAGTGGCTGTCGGCACAGATTGATGTATGCCGACGGTTGCCGTCAGTATATAAGCGGCCCTGGCGACCCAATCTGCGATGGTCGGCTGACACCATCAAATCAATGTTGGCGCCCTGATGGCAGCCGTCGGCATAGATTATATGTATATTTTTTTATTTTAGATCATTTTCTTTTTTAGATAAAATTCGTTTAATTTAAATCTGACTTGTCTAAATTTGAACATACACAAATTATATATCGATTTGGGGTAGAATTTTTCATAGATTATGAATATCAGTTTATTTTTATTTTTGAATGTGTTAGAAATGTGATCTCATGTACTTTTGCATATAGATTCTTATTCTTTGTTAAAATCACAACTAATATATGGTTTTTAATTAGAATCTTGAAAGGATTCTGTTGCTATACTATGTGGGAATCTGCGCCGACAGCCTGGGCGTCGACATACAGCCGACACGTGGCGGCCCCTGGTTTGGTGGACTTGACTACGGCTCCGTCAGCTGCCGTCAGGGCCATATTTTTGTTGGAGATGGAGCGATGTCGAGAACCGCACGGAAGCTGCCAGCGCTGGAGTATGCCGGCGAGGCCATGCCGACGGGGTTCGGGCCTAGGTCGTCGGCATAGCTGGTCATTCCGATAGTGCTCAACTAATGTAGATTGATGTAACTAATCCTTGTGAGTTGTGAAGAAGCCTCAATATTCTATACAAACCACATCATAATGTGATAAACAAATACAATAGAAATAAGCTTGCCTAGCTTGAAATTTACACAAATAGTTCACCCAACACACACTACGGTCACCCACAAAAAAAAACACTACGGCAAAGAGCCATAGTTGATAGATCATTAATGTGTGACATCACAAATCAACTCACCAATGGACCTCGGCATTGACGGGACTAAGGTGCTGGATGTTAACTGAGGAAGGAGTATGCTAAACAACTAATACATTACTCATATGTTGTAAATGTAAACATTTTTGTAAATTTCAACTGCATATATTATTTTAATTTTTTTATCATGAAATGAGTTTTAGTAGTTTCAAAGAAAAAATTTATTGGCAACATGTTGTGCGTGTATGAGCGTTGTCATAGAAATCATTTGAAGAGAAGTATGGTGAATGTTCTATTATAGCTCATTACATAAAGCGATAAACAAGTGCAATAAAAGAAAGAGCTCTTTTATGGCACCGTGGAATAAGTACAGATCGTTCAACCAACACAATCGACGGTAATAACTTAATACTCCAGAAGTTCGTGAGTGTTCCCACCATACACCGGTGTTAAGGGTAAAAGCGAAATCTAGATAGAAGTCCATGTTGTACATAGAGGTATTTTAG
>NC_041391.1:43040854-43049593 GCF_002162155.2 Triticum dicoccoides | reverse complement strand
AAATTATCTTCAATCCCTATCAAACCAAGAAAAATGTAACTGCTAATCCTCAAATTTGGAAACTGGTCAGGGAACGGACAAAGAAGAGTCAAGTAGCCATTTCTCACGACTAATTAACTTGCCTCACACACTCCATCATTCTTCGACTCCAACCCTGGCAACACCAGGGACCATATTGTTCCTCTTGCTCTAGCTGCCTGGCTGAGGACAGCAGTCAAACGAAGTTACAAATCTTATTGACAGGGTCGTTGGGGCAGGGCACAAACTTTGAAAGCTCCACATCCACGGATGAGGGGGTGTTAGGAGAAAGTTGCGTATCGACTGATATGGAGTTGGCCGAGTTTAGCAGGTGAAGGTGCACACTCATCTCACGGGTAGAGGTATTAACGAAAAAGGGTTTCCCCCCGCTTTATATTATAAAGCAAACATCCGATACATCCAATTCGCTGGGGCCGCAGCACAGATAAGACCAAAAGAAAAACAAGAAGAAGAAAGAGAAATAAATGCTGACAACGGCAGATCAACGAAGAAGGGAAGTCCGGCAACCGCTGCACCCTCCAAAGAAGTACCACCACGCTCCCAGCATCCCGAAGCGCCGCGCCCCAAGCAACACCCTCAAGAGGGAGTGTGACGATGCCGCCGCTGATGCCCAAACAAGTTCTAGGGTTTCCCCCGGTACGCGAGGGATAGTGGGGAAAGGGTGTACCCGATGCCCCTCAGGAAGGTCCGACGGCGCCCGCAGGCGTCATCGCATCGGTGCCGGCCAGGCCGACAGGGATTTCTCCCGATCCACAACCACCACCACCACCACCTCAGGCATTTCGAAATGCACCACCTCCTCGGCCACCCACCAGCTTGTGCCACCACGATTACCGAACAACCCTCCCCGCTTCACTGGAGCTGTCAACATGAGGCTTGGAGAGGAAGAGGAGACACCAGCCACGGGAGCGACCACCACTTGACCGGAAGGAGGGGACAGCCTCCACCGCCACAGCGGAGCCGACCGGACGCGACGACGAGGACTTGCCAGGCCTCGATGGCCCGGCCGGGCCCACATGGACCCGGACAGTCCTATCACCACGCTGCAGCACACCGGCCAACGAAGTCCTCACCGCCCGAGACCGCCGCCACCACACCATCACCAAGGAACGTCGCCGCCGAGCACCAACCACCGGCCCGCGCCAACCCAGATGGGCCCAAAAGGGCCCAGATCTGGGCTGGGCGGGCGCCGCCAGCCGCAGCGCCACCGCGCCGCCCCACGGCCAACGGCCGCACCGCCGCGTCGAGAGCCACCGGGCCCGCGGCACCACCACCAATGGGCCGCACCGATGCCGGCCGAGGAGCACCGCCACAGGCCACCACCGTCCGAGCAGGAGGGAGCCGCGCGCGGGGAAGGGCAGGCCCGCCGCCGCCAGCACCACGCGGCCGAAGCCTGGCGGCGCTTGCTGGCGGCGGCGGGAGGAGGCAGGGGCGGGGGAGGGGCGCTGGGGAGGAGAGGTATTTGGGGCGGGGGTGCCAACAATGAAAACTACTTATCCATAGGCAGGGCGGTAAATTGCACATCGATTACCAGGCAGTTGGCCCGAGCAGAAGACGAAGTTGCACATCTCATTGGTAGTGGGTAGTTTGGGGTGGAGGTGTCTATAGTGAAAATTGCATGGAAGAATCTTGCTCATTGACTGCTTGGCAGTTGCACTTAACAGGGAGTATATTAGACACAGAAAGTTTGTCGAAACAAACCCATGCGGGATCTAATTTAGAAGAGCATGTCGCGAGGATTGGATTCCAACAGTGAAAGTGGGTTTTAATTTCGGTGTTCAGTTCAAAATAATAAGTTTTTTAGAAAAATGAAATAAAAATTAAATGCGTACACAATTGTTCGCATCAGTGAAAACTGCACATCCATAAGTATGGGGGAAATTACATATCTGTTGCTAGTCAGTCGCACCTAATGGGGTGTAAATTGCACACACAAAAATTAATCAAAACATACTCATGAGGGATCCATTTCAAAGAGCGCGTCATGAAGGTTCCAACGACAAAAACAGATCTTAGTTCTGATGTTCAATTCACAGATGATTAATTTTTAAAAATTCTAAAACCCGAATTATATGTGTTCGCACCTATTTACATGGGTGCTTTTGTCAGAAAAAATCATTTTGGTACACATGGTGCCTTTTCTAACATGGATCAAGGGGACAAACTATTTCTAAATATGGTTTGTCACTCCGGACGCCGAACGAGCCAACAGCCACTCGCTAGACGCGTCCTTATTTCTTACGTTTTTTTACCAAGTTTGTTCTTTTTCATTTCTTTTATGTTTTCTTTTTTCTCTTTTCCTTTTTATTTCCCATTTTCTTTTTTTGTTCCCTTTTTTCCTTTCGAACATAGTTTCGAATTCATGAAGAATATATGATTTTTTTCGAAATCTATGACCTTTTTCAAATATGTTAGTTTTAAAATCTATGAACATTTTTCAAATTCAAATAATTGCCATATTCAAGAACTTTTTAAAAAATCTGTGAAATTCTTAAAATTAATGAACATTTTCATATTTTGATTTTTTAAAAACTTAATGAAATTAATAGTGAATGATTTCAATTTCCTGAACTATTTCAATTTTTATTTTTTAAAATATTAAAAATTTATGAATTTGGAAACTTTTTTGAATTCGGGAAATATTTTGAATTCACAAATATTCTTTTAAATCTGTGAATAGTTTTCAAATTCATGAAAAAAATTCAGGTCGTGAATATTTTTTTGTTCACAAATATTTTTTTTCAAATTCTCCATTTGTTTTGTCTTTTGTATGCATGAATATTTCTCTCAAATTCATGTAATCATTTTTGTAATGTATGGATTTTTATTGAAAACTAGAAGTTGGGTTTTTCATGAACGTATTATTGCGGATCTTTTTATTGGCTAGCCATCGAGCGACCAAGCGTCGAGCGGTACTCGGGTTGCAGTGATGAGTCCAATTTTCTACTACATTTGCTCTGAGTTTTGTGTCATAGATGTAGGTTTGATCAAAACTTTATCGCATTCGCGCACTGCTTTTGTCTATTTCCCTAAGGATTCCATTCGTGAGGAGTTTTAAGGCATAAGAAGAAAAGTACAAGAATATGGGGTAGCAAACACGTCAATTTACCCATCCCGCAGGCATAGCCACATAATCCACCCATACCATTTTTCATCTTTTTCTTTGCATGCGTACACGTTATGTTCATGATCCATTGATCATTATGGATGGATGATACCCATGATAGCTCAAAGGTTAGCTAGTACAGTGTTCTAGCCTTGTACCGTGAGGACGTGTAGGATAGATTGGATGGTGGTCTATATATTCAGTTTACTTGTTCTTCTGCTTCCTCCACTACTTGTTCTTCTGCTTCCTCCACTACCAGAGTAACCTAATATACCAACGGCCTTTTCTATGCCGACGGCTTTTTGTCAGGGCCGTCGCTAGGCAACATGGAACCGCCCATGTGCCTGAGGGTCTTCGACGCCAACACCAACTACGAGGTGGAGCAGTTACTTGCGACCTTACCCATCCCATAGGGACTACATACCCAACGCGTTCGGCATGGTGGTGCCCTTCTTCCTCAGCTCCTTCACCATTGACATGTGCGTGGGGACCTTGATACTCTACATGTGATCCAAGTCGACAGGCTGCACACGCAGATGTTCGCACCGGCGGTGATGTCGGGGCTCATATGCGGCGACGGGATATGGTCGATGCAGTCTCCGTTGTTGTTGCTAGGCAACGTGGAACCGCCCATGTGCCTTAGGGTCTTCGACACCGGCACCAACTACGAGGTGGAGCAGTTCCTCGCGACCTTACCCATCCCGCTGGCGTAGCCACATGCATGATCCGTCTATACCATTTTTCTTCTTCGTCGTCTTCTTTATTTGATTGCTTGTAGAATTTTCCTACTCTACAATGATGCCATGTCATCACATATGTTTTTTTTTCTTTACTTCAATTTACTAACCGTGAGTCCGTTATCTCCTCCATGCAAAAAGAGGCAGCAAAATCGGTTGGTTGTTCACATCCCCACTATCTTGGTTTCTCCCTCTCTGTACCAACGTTGCATCCCCACTATCTTTAACATGGAAGACGAAAACATGGCATCTCCATCTTCCATCGACTATCCCATAGGCTCTTCATCTCTCACATGGTCCCTCTGCTCCGTGCCCATATAACCAGCGTGCTCTTGCGTCTCTCAAGTTTCAATCCATCGAGCCATCTCTCCATCCAGAAAAAATCCAGTCCTTCCCAGGCGGGTGATGTCTGCTAGAACTACATCGGTATTTCCCTAAAGAGTAAGGGATGATGCGGTATAGCAACGGTAGGTATTTCCCTCTGTGATGAGACCAAGGTTATCGAACCAGTAGGAGAACCTCCTCACATCATGTAAACAGCACCTGCACACAAATAACAAATACTCGCAACCCGACGTGTTAAAGGGTTGTCAACCCCTTTCGGGTACGGCGCCTCAAGATAGGCAAACAATGTGAGGTAAAAGTGGTAGATAGGATAAATAGACCGGGGAACAAATAAATTGCAGCAAGGTATTTTTGTATTTTTTGGTATAATAGATCTGAAAATAAATGCAAGAGAAAATAGATCGCAAAGGAAAATATGATGAAAAGAGACCCGGGGTCGTAGGTTTCACTAGTGGCTTCTCTTAAGAAAAATAGCAAACGGTGGGAAAACAATTACTGTTGGGAAATTGATAAAACTTCAAATAATCATGACGATATTCATGCAATGATCATTATATAGGCATCACGTCCAAGATTAGTAGACCGACTCCTGCCTGCATGTACTACTATTACTCCACACATCGACCGCTATCCAGCATGCATCTAGTGTATTAAGTTCATGAGAAAACAGAGTAATGCAATAAGAACGATGACATGATGTAGATGAGATCCGTTTATCTATTGCGGCAGATATAGATCTCATCTTGTTATCCTTAGTAGCAACGATACATACGTGTCGGTTCCCCTTTTGTCACTGGGATCAAGCACCATAAGATAGAACCCACTACAAAGCACCTCTTCCCATTGCAAGATAAATAGATCAAGTTAGTCAAACAAAACACAAATATCAGAGAAAAAATATGAGGCTATAAGCAATCATGCATATAAGAGATCAAAGAAGACTCAAATAACTTTCATCGATAAAAACATAGATCTGATCATAAACTCAAAGTTCATCGGATCCCAACAAACACACCGCCAAAAGACTTACATCATATGGATCTCCAAGAGACCATTGTACTGATAATCAAGAGAGAGAGAGAGAGGAAGCCATCTTGCTACTAGCTACGGACCCGTAGGTCTACAAAAAACTACTCACGCATCATAGGAGAGGCACCAATGGAAGTGGTGAACCCCTCCATGGCAGTGTCTAGATTGGATCTGGTGGTTATGGACTCACTGGTAGAAAACAGGGCATTTGTCCCGGTTGGTGAGGGCCTTTTGTCCCGGTTCTTGAACCGGGACTAAAGGGTCGTTACTAATGCCTCCACCCTTTAGTCCCGGTTCTAACACGAACCGAGACAGATGGGCCTCCACGTGGCCACTGCGAGCAGCCCAGGCAAGGGGGCCTTTGGTCCCGGTTGGTGACATGGACCGGGACCAAAAGGCTTCCACGTGTCAGCAGATGAGGTTTTTCTTTTTTTTAAAAAAAAGTGGCTGGTTTAGGGGTTTTGGGGGTTAATTTTAGGTTGTTATTAGCTAGCTAATAGAGAGAAGTGTCCTCTCTTATATCTTCGTCCTTGGTTTACCAACGCTACTGCTATGCATTTCACCCGCTGATATATAATAACTCATGCATGCTCGCATCATACATCATCATATATAATAACAAGTCCTACTAACCATGCATCATCATACAACTTCTACTTGTTATTAATAACAAGCCATACGATCATCATCATCATAGTCATCGAACCCAACCCTACATAATTGTTCTTAGCACATGATCATCAGTATCAGGTACGACCTAAACACCCTTAAGGTAAAATAGCATAAAACAATATAGACCCTGACTCTCCATTATGAAGAATGGAGATCATCCTGTCTCCAATTCTTGCACTTCGCCTCCTTTTGCTTGCAAGAAGCTCCTTACGACTGTCCATACATTTTTTCCATTCTTTGATTTTCATGTCTCCACTTCTTTTAGAAATCTGGTATGGACAGTGCGTATACATCAGATGAGGCATACAATCATTCGGGATTATCTATTGAAAAACATAGTAATAACTTCGTAGTTAGCAATGATGTACTAGTTTTAGAATTATTTAAAAAGATGCAGGGATGTCGTAATAGTAAAAAATCTTACCAGGGTATCTCCATGATAGTTACCGTAGTTCAACACGTGCACTAGTGGCACGTATTGACCATAATATTGAGGAGTTCGATTGTAGACATTGTAATTCTCAATATCAGTACAAAATGTGATCAGATGATTTTTCTCCTTCTAAGTCAATTCGGAGCCATCGGTGTAGTGGGTTTTGTCTACCATTTTCCGCACATTCTTTGAATAATGAAAATAAGGTGTCAATGGAAACAAGCTGTCAACTATTTTGAAATAAACAATATAAATTACTTAATAACTATGTTAAGCTCACATGGGGGAAGAATCGGAGGTGTATTCACAAAGACCCAAATGACCATATTGTCTTGCTGGATTGTAGGATCACCAAGATCCATGGTGACAAGCATACCCTCATCAAAACCATACATCTTGCAAAGTGTTCCCGAATTTTTGCAACCAAAATGGGTTACACTCTCAGCATTGTACATCTTTACTTGAAAATCCACACCATGATGGGTCCTTAGGAGAATTTTTTTGGTTTCCATACTTTCATGGTCTTCAAAACCCATCCTCTCCAAGACATAGTGTCTTGCATAGCATGGGATAATCTAGTCGAATTGGATAAGATGAAAAATACACGTTAAAATAGTTGAAGTCGTGCTTAATTATGAAAAAAACTATTATCGTCGTTGTGTACCGTATGAACATTGAAGGTCTCCTCGAGCTTAATGCTGAAGCGCCGATCTTCGTCTAGCTCAATGAACCTGTCGCACATACCTCGATCGTCGTGGCACCAGTCGCACTCCCCCGGGCGGTTTTCGTCATCCGAGTACGACATTTCCGGCCTAAGTTCATAATTCAAATATTAAACTTGTACAATTAAATATATGTACTAAAAACCTAAATTAGATCATTATTATTAATCACGGGTTGACTACCGGTGATGGTACGTAGCTCCTCCTTTCATTCCCGAGTGCATTATTATGACACCAAATTGTCTAGCACGTGGGAATGAAGGAGAAGCTACCCCCACGACGGCGTGGATGATGGAGGAGGCTCCTAGATTTCTGCATAGAGTGCTCTTCAATTTTATCATTCAAAGTAGGAGTACTTTTCCAATATGAGCATTCAATAAGCAAACCAAATCGTAAAATAAAGTAGTATTCAAATTAGCATGCATTCAATTATAACCAAAAGTACATCATCTCTTGTGTCCGTACATCGTCGAATACTCCTCGAATACTATCATACATATAGCATCGCTAATTACTACAACTAGAACTGTAGCACCTGACGGGTATCGTCGCGGGCGGTGGACACCCAAAGATAAGGAACGATCATAGGATCATAGCTCCAGTGAGATCCCTGAAGAACCTGCCAGGTATTGTCGAACCTGCCCTCCAACACAACCATGTAGCGACGGACGTGCTCGTCCTCCTCGCTGACACGGTGACGTACCACCTCCGCGGTGTCCGGAAGCCTCGACACCGTCACTGGCCCACGTGATCGCCACCAAACAAGGATCGGGTTAACAACGGGCTGCCTCCTCACGAACCTACGTCCCCCAGAAGGTAGCACCTCCCAATACCATCCCGGCGGAGCCCGGTCCCGAACATGGCCCTGATCAAGCAGGCCTCCACCGCCGAGTCGACGACAACGAGGATGCGGGATAGGCATCCTCGACGTCGATGCGAGAACTACTTCTATATATATAGTTAAATAAAGTAGTTTTATTAATTAAATCAACTAGTTCAACTACTAAGCACTTACTATAAAAAAATAAAGTAGTACTTACTAAAAATAAACTACTTCTATATATAGTAAAATAAATTGGTTTATTAAATCAACTAGCTAGTTCAACTATATATGAAGCACTTACTATAAATAAAATAAAGTAGTACTTACTAAAAATAAACTAGTTTTAACTATAGTTCTATTATTTTTCTAACTAATTATATTAAACACTTTCTCTTCTTATTTTCCTTTTTCCTCTATTCTAAATATGAACATATTCATAAATGACTTTGATCATGCACAATTTTCCTATACGTACACAATATGAACATATACATAAATTGAAAAAGAAAATTCTATGAACAAAAAAATCATTAAAATTCTATGAACAAAATTACAACAGAAAAAAGTCATAAAAATTCTATGAACAGAAAAAAAATCATAAAAATTGACATATTCGATCTTTGCATATATACGAACATACCAACATGCATATTCAACAATAATATCACCAAAAAAATCTATTAACAGAAAAAAAATATAACAAAATATGAACAAATTACACAATATGAAAATAAATCTATGAACTACACATCTAAATTACTACACATCTAACAAAAAAATCTATGAACAACAAAAAAATCTAACAAAAAAATCTAACAAAATCTAACTCAATT
>NC_041391.1:43025890-43040213 GCF_002162155.2 Triticum dicoccoides | reverse complement strand
GATGGTGTCAGGACGGCTCGTGGCGACGACGACGGCGAACCGGAGACGGGCAGCCTGGCGGCGTCGGGCGCGGGGAAGAAGGAACTGAACCAAATATTCAGGAGTGCTGCTTATATAGGCAAAGCATTGGTCCCGGTTCGTGAGACCAACCGGGACCAATGCCCCCTTTAGTCCCGGTTGGAGCCGCCAACCGGGACCAAAGGCCTCTTTTCAGCAGCCCAAAGGGCGGGAAGCGGCGGCCTTTGGTCCCGGTTAGTGGCACGAACCGGGACTAAAGGGTGTCATTGGTCCCGGTTGGTGCCACGAACCGGGACCAAAGGGTGGCATTGGTCCCGGTTCGTGCCTCCAACCGGGACCAACGGCCTTGCACAGCGGCGTGGTGGTGGGAGTTTATTCCCACCTCGCTAGTTGAGAGCGTCCCGCACCTGTTTATAAGCTCCACTGCCTCTTCCCACTCGAACTCCTCTGAACTGCAGGCCTATGGGCCTAATCTGACACCGCTTTGCCTGTGGGCCTGCTGGGCCTTCTGCGGGCCTGAATCCTGGCCCATGATAGGGTTTCTAGTCGTATTCAGACCGTGGGGCCCAGTAGGAGGCACTTTTTTTTGTTTTTTGTTTTCTTTAGTTATTGTTGCTATTTTTATTTTTTTCCTCGGTTTTTTTGTTTTGTTTTCTGCATTATTTATTTTCTTTTGTTTCTTGCTTTCTTTTTTAATTCTTTTTGCTTTTAGTTTTAGAAAAAATATAAACTTTCTGTTAGTGTCATTAGTTTTCAAATTTGAAATCACTTTTTTGGTTTTTTTGTTTTCTTTCTTGCTTTATTTATTTTATTTTGTTTCTACTTACAACGAAAAGTGAAGACTTTCTCCACAACTATTATGATGAAACCATGCCAAAATAAAAGAGAGGCGCAATGCTCACCTGCACGTTGCTAAGCTTCAGGCCAACGTGCAGGTGAGCACTGTGCTTCTCCCTTCATCGTCTCTACACTCAGGGCTTATAAACCGCTGCGAGTGCCTATCGCTTGGCGAGGTGGGACTAAAAAATAGCTGCAGAAAAAATCAACCAAAAAACTCTTTTACCGATTCATGCCACGAACCGGTACTAAAAGGTGCTCGTGCGGCCCCAGCCTTAAAACCTGTACAAATAAAATACCTTTGTAACAGCCTTAGAACTGGTACTAAAGGAATCAACTAAAAAGCTTTTATAAACCTCTAGTATTATTGAAACTAAAATTATAAAGAATTTTGTTACAAACTTTAATAGCAAAAAGAATTATCATACAAAATAGTAATTAGAATTTAGTTCAAATCATTAAAAGCAAAAGGAATTATCATAAAAGAAAATAAATAAGTAATTAGAATTTAGTTACAAACTTTAATAGCAAAAAGAATTATCATAAAAGAAAATAAATAAGTAATTAGAATTTAGTTCAAAACATTAAAAGCAAAAAGAATTATCATAAAAGAAAATAAATAAGTAATTAGAATTTTGTTACAAACTTTAATAGCAAAAAGAATTATCATAAAAGAAAATAAATAAGTAATTAGAATTTAGTTCAAAATATTAAAAGCAAAAATAATTATCATAAAAATAATAAGTATTTAGAATTTTATTACAAACTTTAATAGCAAAAAGAATTATCATAAAAGAAAATAAATAAGTAATTAGAATTTAGTTCAAAACATTAAAAGCAAAAAGAATTATCATAAAAGCCGTTGGTCCCGGTTCGAGCCACCATCCGGGACCAATGGTGGTGGGCCAGGAGCGAGGCCCATTGGTCCTGGTTCGTCCCACCAACCGGGACCAAAAGGTCCAGACGAACCGGGACCAATGGCCCACGTGGCCCGGCCGGCCCCCGGGGCTCACGAACCGGGTCCAATGCCCCCATGGGTCCTAGTTCTGGACTGAACTGGGACTAATGGGCTGACCCGGCCTGGACCTTTGCCCCCTTTTCTACTAGTGACTCTGCGGTGGCTAGATCAGTATTTCGTCGACTCCCCTAGGGTTTATGGAATATTTGGATATTTATAGAGCAAAGAGGCGGTTCGGGGGCACCCGAGGTGGACACAACCCCCCAGGGCGCGCCTGGGCCTCCTGGCGTGCCAGATGGGTGCTGCTCCCCTCGAGCGGCCCCCTCAGGTGCTTCCTTGGCCCATTGGCTTTCTTCTGGCCCGAAAAAATCCTCCCGGAGTTGCGTTGCGTTTGGACTCCGTTTGATATTGATTTCGTGTGATGTAAAAAACATGCAGAAAACATCAAGTGGCAATGGACACTATGTCAATAGGTTAGCACCAAAAATGATATAAAATACCTATAAAATGATTGTAAAACATCCAAGAATGATAATATAACAGCATAGAACAATAAAAAACTATAGATACGTTGGAGACGTATCAGCATCCCCAAGCTTAATTCATGCTCGTCTTCGAGTAAGTAAATGATAAAAACAGAATTTTTTTATGTGGAATGTTGCCTAACATGTTCATCACATTCTTTTCTTTATAGCATGGACATATGGACTTTTATCTGATTCAAAGCAATAGTCTAGTTTTGACATGAACACTTTAATACTCAAGCATACCAGCAAGCAACTATGTCTTTCAAAATATCAACACTAAAGCAAGTTATCCCTAGCCCATCATGCTCAATCATTAATCCATTCATGAAACATACTCGAATATTAGCTACACCCAATGCTCAAATACGATTATAGTGCCCCTTAGTTGGTGCTTTATAAGAGAAGATGGAGACTCAAACTCAAAATAAAAATTGCATAAGTAAAAGAAAGGCCCTTCGTGGAGGGAAGTAGTGATTTGTAGAGGTGACAGAGCTCAAAGCTTAAATTGAGAGATAAAAATTTATTTTTGAGAGGCATAATTTTCCTACCAACGAAAACGATTTGGAGCATCCCAACATTTTCCATGCTAGATACATCATAGGCGGTTCCCAAACAGAAAATAAATTTTATTCCTTTTTCCACCATAACTTTCACTTATCACGGCTAGCCGTATCCACGGGTGCCCTCCATACCAACACTTTCCAAGGAATTTATTATTTGACAACATAAAGTAAATTCATTTTTCATTTCGAGACTGGGTATCCCTAGTACCTTTGTCGTACTCTCATGCAATGACAAGTGAATAAACACTCATCGTGAGTCACATCTAGCATGGAAAATATTGGCTACTCTTTACCGCCTCGCGAGTAGTAGAGCACACAAAAGACAGATTAATTTTGAACATTAGGGATGGCACATGCAAATTTGCTTAGAACGGCATGGAAATACCGCATATAGGTAGGTATAATGGACTCATAAGGCAAAAACTGGTTTAAAGTGTTTTGGATGCACAAGTAGTGATCATACTTAGTGCAAAATGAAGGTTAGCAAAAAGATTGAGAAGCGACCGACCAAAAAGCGAAAAATCTTGTACCCAAGCATTAAGCATAAGTAACACCAAATAATGCACCATAAGTAGGATATAAATTTCGTTGCATAACTATTGACTTTCGTGTTTGCATAGGGAATCAAAAACATTTGCATGCAGGGTCTAGTTCCGACGAGCACACCACGACGATTCCATCAATGAAAGCGGATCTTAAATTTAATGTTTGGTTCAAAAGTTATATTTTTTAAAAGGAATCCAAATTAAATGCATTCACACTTGTTCGCATCAGTGAAAATTACACATCCATGAGTAGGGGAAAAGTTGCACATTGACTGCTAGGCAATTGCACCTAACGCGGAGTAAATTACACACACAAAAATTGATTGAAACATACGCAAGCAGGTTCTAGTTCAAAGAGCACGCCACGAAGATTTCAACGGAAAAACGGATCTTAATTCTGGTGTTTAATTCAAAAGTTATTTTTTTAAAAAAATTGAGAAACCAAATAAAACGCATTCACGCCTGTTTACCTGGGTATTTTTCCAGTCCTTTTCCCTTTTCCCTATTCACATGGTATTTTTTCCTAATATGAATTTGCAGACGTCTCACGAGCCAACAGTCACTCGCTAGATGCCTCCTCCTTCTTTTTTGTTTTTTATGTTTTTAAAACAATTCCTAAAAATATTTTTAAATTCGTGACGAATAAATGAACTTTTTTGAAATCTAGGACCTTCTAAAAGTCAATTATTTTTTTGAATCTACAAAAAAATTCAAATTTGAACCTTTTTCCTGTTAGCAAAACAATCCAAATCTGTGAAAAAAAATAAAAAATGAACATTTTTCATATTTTTGATATTTTACAATTTTTTTAGTTCATGAACCTTTTCAAAATTTGTGAACACAAATTCATGAATTTCTTACAAGTTGCGCACTTTTTAAAATTCTTGAATTGTTTTCAATTTCGATTTTTTTGAATTGGTGAATATTTTTTAATTCACAAACATTCCTTTAAATCCGTGAAAATATTCATGAAAAAACGAAGCCGTGAATATTTTTTGTATTCACGAACACTTTTTCCAAATTCTCAATTTGTTTTGTGTCCACAAATATTTTTCTCAGATTCATACAAGCATTTTCTTGAATGTATGATTTTTTGTTAGAAAATTGAAAGTCGGTTTTTTCTAGAACAATTTCGTGATGGTCTTTTTATTGGCTTCTTCAATTGAAAGAGAGAGCCTGTGTAAAAAAAGATCGAACTAGTCATCGACCGACCAAGCATTGAGCGCTATTTGGGTTGCAGTGATGAGACCAATTTTCTTCTATTTTTTTACTCTGCGATTTGTGTCATAAATGTAGGTTTGGTCGGAATGTATCGCATTCGCGCACTGCTTTTGTCTATTTTCATCACGATCCCATTCGTGAGGAGTTTTAAGGCTTAATAAGAAGAAGAGTACAAGAATATAGGGTAAAAATCACATCAATTTACATGATCGAAACCTACTGTATAAAGGCAAGAGCAGATGGGAGGAAAACCAGCTGCACGGGAGGTTTGGGAGCAAAGGACAATGTCTGCTGTGAGCAATCGCCCTCGTATGAGTAGTCAAACCAGCAACGATCACCACCATCTGGTTAGCTATTTTAACCCTGTGCTATTGGATTAGGAGGATAAGCTAAGAAGAGGCTAGAAACTCGAGCAAAATGATGAACCCGAGCCTTCAGAAGGGATCTGAAGGGTGAGTCAGCGAGAAGGACTCTGCCATGCCATTACCTCATTCAAGGAGACTCCAGCATCGACCATCATCATCACCATCCCCATCTTCATTTCTTTGTAATACCAAACCCTAGTGGATCCTTGCTTCCTCTGAACTAGGTGTTGGGCCCTCAACTACAATAGTTTGTAGCAAGCCATAATTTCGCTCAAGTACAACTACACACCATCTTTTTATCCCTAGTGACAACAACACAATACAAGACTTTTTCACTTTCTGTCACTACGGGAGATTACTTGCAAGATTGAACTCAGATGTCATACACAACCTCCTCCTGGAGATCGAATATCGAACTAAGTCATAGAAAGATAGATCAGAGAGCATGTGTGAGTAAGAATTATGCGACAAATAAACCAAATAGATCCCAAAAAGATTTATGGATAAATCTTATCATAAAGTGACAATTCATTACATAGCAACAAACACACCAACACATTACATTAAATGGATCACAGTCATGTAGGCCAGTTTATGTGATCTCTGTATTGAGAAAGATGGAAGATAAAACTAACCAGTTACTGCTATGGCCACATAGACCAAATAAAACTACTCATAGGCGATCATGGTGACCTTTATGTTGATGGAGATGACCATTGTGATGATTTCCCCCTCAGGCAGAGTATTGGAAAGGCCTCGAGATTGGGTCACCGTGGAACAGGGAGGTATGGAGCCGGAAACAGAAAAACTCCTCAATCTTTAGGGTTCTCGGAGCGAGCGACAAATATATGCGTCGAGAGGCGGTGAAGAGGTGGACCAGGTGGCTCATGCGCCCCCAAGTTAATTCTCATCCATAGTTAAAAATTAATCAAAATCAACAATTTGATATTTTTAAATAGACTGAAGGTCATTAAAAATAGTGAACTGGATTCTCTGCTTCAACATAACGGTTGAAGGCCTAGCCTGGGCGTTGTATGGTCGTCCCTCGGGTCCAACGTCACTGTGCTCATCTTCGTCACCTCCATGTCGTACAAACTAAGCATGCTCGCCGTGGATGGGCTCATTGTCCAACTTTGATCAGGGGTGCCACGGCCAGCTGGGGTTCGACGACATTAATTCGGTTCGATCCTCTAAAAACCGAAACAAATCAAAAAATAGACCAGCCAACGTGGCATACACAGTCATCATTGGATTTTTTTTCACGAATACGCAATGGATGCACATCTTTTCATTGATAGAAAAAAATTACATCAAAAGATTATCATGATGCACTAAGCCATGTGCGCAACAAGGCATGGAGGTGATCGCGGAGCAGACAGATGGGGCTGCTCATCCCCACTATGGCCTAGGTTAACTCTCTGAGATAATGTTCCTGGTTGCGGTGGTGCCGGCTCTAGCCCAAAGGCGTGCTTCGTCCTTGATTATAAAGCATAGGCGGGAGACTGCTAGCCGGTCATTGTTAAAGACACAACCATTTCGATGCTTCCAGAGCCACCATGCGGTGAGGATGATGAGGGAGGCCAGCCCTTTGCGAGTGGCGGTGGGCGCATGGGGAAAAAATGCAGCTCACCAAGCATGGAACTCCATATCCTCGTTGGGTAGGTTGGTGGTAGATCGAACCTAGGCAAGAACCGCATGCTACACTAGTCTGGACAAGGAGCATCCTGACAATAGGTGTTGCATTGTTTCCTCTTCTTGGTCGTAAAAGTGTGCAGGCAGATTCGTGGGGCAGACCGTGTCTAGCGAGGCGCTTGGCCGTCCAGCATCGGTCTTCCAGCGCTAGCCAGATGAAGAATTTGATGTGTGGTGGCTGATGATGTTATGTACCTAGGGTAGGGTCAAGGATCTATCCAGGATACCATGCCCAAGGACATCCTTAGACGAAGCTACCTTCCAGTCGACCAAGAGAGGCTCCACTCGACCGGCTAGAAGACACTCGACCATGAAGACTCACTCGACCATCAGAAGTTCAGGATCCACCCTGCATCCCAACGGTCTGTAATTAAGTAGTCTTAATGGTCATGATGGCACTTTATGTAGGGCGTTACTAGTAACGCCAGACCTTAATGTACTTTAACCCTCTGCTAACGTGGGCTGGCTGGGGTCTTGGCGTTCTCTATATAAGCCACCCCCCTCCACTGGTAGAAGGGTTCGCACCCTTGTAACTCATATACACAGAGATCAGTCGACCGCCTCAGGGCTCCGAGACGTAGGGCTGTTACTTCCTCCGAGAAGGGCCTGAACTCGCTAAACACTCGTGTGTACATCTACTCCATAGCTAGGACCTTGTCTCTCCATACCTACCCCCCATTCTACTGTCAGACTTAGAACCACGACAGTTGGCGCCCACCGTGGGGCCGGTGTCTTAGCAACTTTTTTGGAGAAGTTGCAATTTGTCCGATCGCCTTCATCATGGTTTCCGGCGGAGCTTTGGTCGAGGGCCACGAGATCCGTCTCGGTGCGCTCACTTTCAACGCCGACGACTCCGCTTGGCTCCAGGAGGCACCACTCGACATCGATGCGCTCCCCGTCCGCGGGGCGACGCACTTTCGGGCGTGTGTCCGCGGTGTCTTGCTGCGGCAGCCGTCGACGCCATACCGGTTGACTCCTGCGCCGTCCTTCCTCCCTGTCTCTCACCAGCGCAAGCACTCTGGTCGGTCGAGGCTCCAACAATGGGTGAGACACGCAGTGGCTCGCCAATCGGCCACCACCCAAGTCGCGGCGATTGAGCCCGACGAATCTCTCTACGGCCTGTTCGACCTGTCGACTGGCTCCGTAGGGACCGCATCCGAGTGCGATAGCAGTGATCCTGCGGCGGAGGTCCTGATGGTCAACGGGCCCCGTAGTCCTCCCGGTTTCCCCCGCGGTGACGGGATGGACGACGAGGACGACCCCGCTCGAGCCCATGAAGAGTACCAACCCGAGCCGCTCACTTCTCAGCAGAGGGAAGAACTTCGCCGCCGGAACATGGATGCCCTGCATACTCCCATTGCGGGAGAAACACCTGAGGCTCGTGCCCTGGAAGAGGCGCGTTTAGCCAATCTGGCTGAACGCACTCGACTGGAGAACCTTCAGCGAGCACTCGACGAGCGCGCACGTCAACGAGTTACCAACTCCAACCGACGTCAGCTCTTTCCGCAACCGACTCAGGTATATCGAACCCCAATTCAGAATTTGGCAGCTGCAGCCCGCGTAGCAGAGTCAATTCAGCCCTCTCGGTCAGAGGCTGGAAGAGGCTTGATGCAGATCAGAGATTTGCTCCGAGCGGCGGGAGATCAGAATTCAGCTGTGTCATAGTCGCGCAACAGGATTCACAGTCGATCCGTCACTGCGAATACTGTTCAGTCGGCTCACAGTCCAAGGTCGCCTCCGAGGCGCGTGGGATGTGAGGGCCGGCGGGACCACTATGATGATCGATTTGATCGTGATGACAGGCGTCGAGTGCCCACTTCTCCTCCGAGAAGTGGGTCTAACGCCCATCGGCAGCAAGATGACAGACGCCAGCTCAGTGTTGGGCGGAGAGCTCCAGTCGACCCCAGAGAGCCAGGCTTTGACGCGAGATCCATCATCGTGCAAGGTTTGGTCGACCGGAACAGAGCTCATAGAGGTGGTCATGACAGAGATGTGCCAACGAGCAGCCGAGTCCACGTTTCAGGTCCAGAATGTTTTAGCAGAGCGATCAGAGCCGCAGTGATACCCCCCAACTTCAGGTTGGCGACTGGGGTGAGTAAGTTCACCGGAGAGTCTAAGCCTAAAACTTGGCTCGAACACTACCGAGTGGCTATTCAGATTGGTGGCGGTAATGATGAGGTGGCCATGAAACATTTGCCACTTATGCTAGAGGGTTCGGCCAGGGCGTGGTTGAATCAGTTAGCTCCCAACAGCATTTACACCTGGGAAGATCTTTCTCGAGTGTTCGTCAGGACGTTTGAGGGAACTTGCAAGCGACCTACCGGATTGACTGAGCTACAAGTTTGTGTACAAAAGTCGAGTGAAACACTGAGGGATTACATCCAGAGGTGGGTCACTTTGCATCATACTGTAGAGAATGTGTCAGATCATCAAGCGGTTTGCGCCTTCAAGGATGGCGTCAAGAACAGAGAGTTGAGCCTGAAGTTTGCTCGAACTGGAGATATGACCCTGAGTCGGATGATGGAAATAGCCCCCAAGTACGCCAACGGCGAAGAAGAGGACCGGCTCCGGAGCGGCAAGTACAAGCCGAGTCAGTCGGATAAAGGAAACTCCTGTCGGAAGCAAAAGCGGAAGGCCGAACCAGCAGCTCCCGGAGAGGCTCTGGCCGTGACACAGGGCAAATTCAAAGGGAAGCCCAAAGGATCTTGGAACCCCAAGAAGGTAAAAGATTAGGAAGGTAATGATGTGATGGACCTGCCGTGTCATATCCACACGAAGAAAGACTAAGAGGGTAACTTCATCTACCCAAAGCATACCACTCGCCAGTGCCGGCTCTTAATCCAGCAGTTCCAAGGGAAACAGCCGAAGGACAAAGAGAAGGAGTCGGACAAGGCTGAGGACAAGGAGGACAGTGATGGAGAGTACCCTCATGTCAACTCCACTCTGATGATTTTTGCTGATGTAGAGAGCAAAAGTCGACTGAAAGTGATCAACCGTGAGGTCAATATGGTCGCCCCGGCGACACCAAACTATCTGAGATGGTTGCAAACTCCCATTACTTTCGACCAGTCTAACCATCCTACTCATATTGCCACCCCTGGGAGGCAAGCACTGGTGGTCGACCCGGTCGTCGAAGGCACTCGACTGACGAAGGTATTGATGGATGGCGGCAGCGGGTTGAATATACTGTATGCAGAGACGCTCAAGGGAATGGGCATTCCAATGTCCAGGCTCACTTCCAGCAACATGAGTTTTCATGGAGTCATCCCAGGAAAGAAGGCTGAGTCACTCGGCCAAATAGCTCTGGATGTGGTGTTCGGCGACTCGAAGCATTTCCGCAAAGAGAAGCTGACATTTGAGGTCGTGGATTTCTGGAGCGCCTATCATGCTATCTTGGGAAGACCAGCCTACGCCCGTTTCATGGCTCGACCATGTTACGTGTACCTCAAGTTAAAGATGCCTGGCCCCAAAGGCGTGATCACCGTCACTGGCAACCGGAAGAAAGCAGAGGAGTGCTTCCAGAAAGGCTCAAAGATTGCGGATGACTAGATAACAGTGGTAGAGCTAGAGGGATACAAGAAGAATGCAGATCCAAGTGATTTACTGCGGGCCAAGAAGCCCGCCACAGAGTCAGCATTTCAGTCGTGCGGTGAGACGAAGCCAGTTCACATCCACCTGACTGACCCCAATGCAGCTCCGACCCATATCTCCACAACACTCGACTTTAAATAGGAAGAAGCGCTCATCCAGTTCCTCCGTGAGAACTGGGACATCTTCGCATGGAAGCCAGCTGACATGCCGGGTGTTCCCAGGGGACTGGCTGAGCATCGCCTTAGAGTCGATTCAAAAGCAAAACCTGTTAAAGAACATCTTCGACGGTCTGCCGTTCAGAAGAAAAAAGCCATTGGTGAAGAGGTGGCTCGACTCCTTGCAGCAGAGTTCATCCGAGAGATATACCACTCCGAGTGGCTCGCCAATGTCGTTATGGTTCCCAGAAAGGACAATTCCCTCCATATGTGCATTGATTTCAAACATATCAATCGGGCCTGCCCGAAAGATCATTTTCCCCTCCCTCGCATCGACCAAATTGTCGACTCGACCGCAGGGTGCGAGAGATTGTCTTTTCTAGACGCTTATTCCGGGTATCATCAGATCCGTCTGTATGGGCCCAACGAAATCAAAACAGCTTTCATCACTCCATTCGGGTGCTTCTGCTATATCACCATGCCATTTGGCCTCAAGAATGCCGGAGCCACGTTCATGAGAATGATTCAAAAGTGTTTACTAACTCAAATCAGTCGGAATGTGGAAGCATACATGGATGATATCGTGGTCAAGTCGCGAAAAGGTTCCGACCTGTTGACTGACTTAGCTGAAACATTTGCCAATCTCAGGAGGTATGATATCAAGCTCAATCCTTCAAAGTGCACATTCAGAGTACCTGGCAGAAAGTTACTCGGTTTTCTCGTTTCCGAACGAGGAATCAATGCCAACCCAGAAAAAGTTGGCACCATACTCCGAATGAAACGCCCTGTGCGTGTGCACGACGTCCAGAAGCTTACTAGATGCTTGGCCGCATTAAGTCGATTCATCTCTCGCCTCGGTGAAAAGGCATTGCCCCTTTACCGACTGATGAAGAAGGCAGACAAGTTCGAGTGGACTCCAGAAGCTGACGCAGCGTTTGCCGAGTTAAAAACTCTGCTCTCCACCCAGCCGGTGCTTGCTGCTCCAATCATCAAGGAGCCTCTGTTGCTTTATATTGCAGCCACAGGACAAGTCGTCAGTACAGTACTTACGGTCGAGCAGGAAGAAGAAGGGAAAGCCTTCAAAGTTCAGCGCCCAGTGTATTATCTCTCTGAAGTTTTAACCCCATCGAAGCAAAGATATCCTCATTATCAGAAGCTCGTATATGAGATCTACATGACCATGAAGAAGTTTGCTCATTATTTCTCTGATCACGACATTACAGTCGTCAGCGACGCACCATTGTCAGAAATTCTACACAACAGAGATGCAACTGGTCGAGTGGCTAAATGGGCGATTGAACTCCTTCCCCTTGATATCAAATTCGAGGCAAAGAAAGCCATTAAGTCCCAGGCTATAGCAGATTTCCTTGCCGAGTGGATTGAGCAACAATAGCCGACTCAAGTCCACTCGGAGCATTGGACCATGTTCTTTGATGGCTCTAAGATGTTAAATGGTTCTGGTGCTAGGGTTGTTTTGGTTTCCCCCCGAGGGGACAAGCTCAGATATGTGCTCCAGATCCACTTTGATTCCTCCAACAATGAAGCAGAATATGAAGCACTCTTGTATGGATTACGCATGGCCATTTCACTCGGCGCCCGTCGCCTTATGGTCTACGGCGATTCAGATTTGGTGGTCAATCAAGTAATGAAGGAGTGGGACGTTAGAAGCCCAGCCATGACTGGATACTGCAATGCAGTGAGGAAGCTTGAAAAGAAGTTCGAAGGGTTAGAGCTCCACCACATACCCCGACTGAAAAATCAAGCAGCTGACGACTTGGCGAAGATAGGATCCAAGAGAGAAGCCATCCCTAGTGGTGTGTTTTTGGAACATATCCACACTCCGTCAGTCGTAGAAGATCCTTTTACTGATGAAGCCCCGCAGCCTAAGAGTGTCACGGACCCGACTGTGGTTGAAGTCCCAGCAGTGGTCGACCTGATCATGGAAGTTCTAGTGATCACTCCAGATTGGACAGTACCATATATCGCGTATATCTTGAGGAAAGAGCTCCCGGAGGACGAAGAAGAGGCTCGACAGATCGTCCGCCGATCTAAAGCCTTTACTGTGATAAAGGGACAGTTGTACAGAGAAAGCGCGACTGGAGTTGGTCAGAAATGCATAACGCCAGAGGAAGGTCGAATAATCCTTGATGACATCCACTTGGGGACCTGTGGCCATCATGCGTCCTCTCGGACCATCGTGGCCAAAGCATATCGAGCCGGGTTTTATTGGCCAAGAGCGAATGAAATGGCGAAGGAGATAGTCGACAAGTGCGAGGGGTGTCAATTTTATTCCAATATGTCACACAAGCCCGCGTCAGCTTTGAAGACTATACCACTCATCTGGCCCTTTGCAGTGTGGGGTTTGGATATGGTCGGTCCTTTGAGAACAGGCAGAAGCGGTTTTACCCATGTGCTGGTAGCAGTCGACAAGTTCACTAAGTGGATCGAAGATAAACCCATCAAGAATGTCGATGCCGGTACTGCTGTCAGCTTCATCAGAGAATTGATATTCAGATATGGGGTCCCGCACAGCATCATCACTGACAACGGGTCAAACTTCGACTCCGAAGAGTTCAGAGCCTTCTGCACATCCCAGGGCACACGAGTCGACTACGCTTCAGTCGCTCACCCACAGTCGAATGGACAAGCTGAACGAGCCAACGGTTTGATCCTCAAAGGGTTGAAACCCCGTTTAATGCGTGATCTTAAGCATGCGGCTGGTGCATGGGTCGACGAACTTCCCTCAGTGCTTTGGGGCTTAAGGACCACGCCCAACCGGTCGACTGGGAGAACTCCATTCTTCTTGGTCTACGGGGCTGAAGCAGTCTTACCGAGTGACCTTCTCCACAATGCTCCTCGAGTCGAGCTCTACACTGAAGCAGAAGCAGAACAAGCGCGGCAGGATGCAGTCGACCTGTTAGAGGAAGAGAGAGAGATGGCTCTGATCAGATCGACAATTTACCAACAGGACTTGCATCGCTTCCACGCCAAAAACATAAAGAGTCGAGCCTTCCAGGAAGGAGATTTAGTTCTCCGAGTGGATCAGCAGAAACAACACAAGCTTGCTCCTTCTTGGGAAGGTCCCTTCATCGTCACCAAGGTTCTCCACAATGGAGCATACCGTCTTTACAATGTCGAGCATCAGATCGACGAGCCCCGAGCTTGGAACGTGGAACTTCTCCGTCCCTATTACACCTAAGTATTCACTCAGACGAGTTGTAATAAAAGTACTTCTGTAGTTTATTGATCAAAGACAAGAGATTTATAATCTTCCCTGTAATCGTTATTTCTTTTGTCTACTCAAAACAATCCCCCAGTGGGTGGCTTGGCTGTGAATCCGATTCGCCCAAGTCTGTAAAAAAAATCCTAACCGAGTGGTGAGCCAGTCTCCCACGCGAAGGCTTAGCTGCGAAATCCGTTTCGCCTAAGATAATTAAAATCCTACCGAGTGGTAAGCCAGCCTTCCACTCGGGGGCTTAGCTGCAGTCCAAGTACTCGCCTAAGGTAAATAAAATCCTACCGAGTGGTAAGCCAGCCTTCCACTCGGAGGCTTAGCTGCAGTTCAAGTACTCGCCTAAGATAAATAAAATCTTACCGAGTGGTAAGTCAGCCTTCCACTCGGGGGCTTAGCTGCAGTCCAAGTACTCGCCTAAGATAAATAAAATCCTACCGAGTGGTAAGCCAGCCTTCCACTCGGAGGCTTAGCTGCAGCATTGCGCTCACCTAAGTTCGAATACAACGTGTGCTTCGCAAGGAGGACGAGGTGCAGGTCGATTGCTACCCTCTCCTTCCGAGCTACGCCACAAGTTCAAATCCTACCAAGTGGGGAGCAAACCTCTCACTCGGGGGCT
>NC_041391.1:42936192-43025520 GCF_002162155.2 Triticum dicoccoides | reverse complement strand
CTGAAAATCCTACCGAGTGGAGAGCAGACCTCCCACTCGGGGGCTTAGCTGCAGCCCAGTCCTCGCCTAAGTATCTGAAATCCTACCGAGTGGAGAGCAAACCTCCCACTCGGAGGCTTAGCTGCAGCCCTGTGCTCGCCTAAGTATCTGAAATCCTACCGAGTGGAGAGCAGACCTCCCACTCGGAGGCTTAGCTGCAGCCCTGTGCTCGCCTAAGTATCTGAAATCCTACCGAGTGGAGAGCAGACCTCCCACTCGGAGGCTTAGCTGCAGCCCAGTGCTCGCCTAAGTGTGTTGGGGAACAAGTTGATTGCAATAGGCGCTTCGGTTTAATCTTCAAAAGACACCTCAAACCAAATGCAAACATATTCAACGACGAATCCAAGTTCGGATAACTCCTAACGGAACTGAAAGTGCTCAGGCGCTAGGCCTGTTAAGGTTTGTTGGTTACAAAACTCACTCGGCATACCGAGGCAAATTTAAAGTATCAAGCTCAGAAGTTTTTTACCCCTCCTGTGGAGGGCTGGAAGGTGCCACGAACTCGTCCAGATCAATTCCGTCTGCAATCCAAGTGGCAGCGGCAATGAAGGTCTCCATGAAGGATCTGAAGTCGTGCTTCTTGGTGTTAGCCACCCTAAGGGCCACCAGCTTGTCCTCTCGTGCATCCTTGAAGTGAACGCGGACCAGAGACAGAGCAACATCCGCACCGCACCTGGCCGAAGACTTCTTCCACTCCTGCACTTGACTTGGGACCTCGTTCAGTCGAGTCATCAGAGACTCGAGGTTGTTCTGGAGCGTCTCTCTTGGCTAGAGTGTTGTGTCGATGCGAGAAGTTGCGACCTTCAGCCTTGCAAGATAATCGATGACAGCAGCAACACGAGATTCAAGCCGGAGCATGTTCATGGCGACTTCATCTTTCACAGGAGAGTTGATGGGGTCCAGGTTTACTTCCAGTCGACCAGTCTCCTCTTCAAAGTTCTGACAGAATTCTGCAAGCACAACCATCAAGTCAAGACAAACAGTCGGAGGTTACAATTAAATATTTGGTTGATACAAAGGGTTACCTTCAAGCATGAGGATCAGCTTCTTGGCGAGATCACCCAGATAAGCCTCTAGATCATTCTTCTTTCTCTTCAATTCACTGGCCTTGTCATTCAGGGTGGTCTTGTCGCTTTTCAGTCGACTGACCTCCTGGTTGGCAGCATTCAGAGCAGCTTTCAGATTGGTGTTTTCTTCTTCGAGCTTGGTCACTGAAGCCAACTTCTCATCAACAAGCTTGGTCTTCTCTAAAGCAGTTTTTTGCATCTCAGCCAAGTCAAGCTCTTGTTTCTTCAGGGCCTCCCCCACTTTGTCTGCAAAGTTACAGTGAAGATTAAATTGGGAAGCAAGTGAGAGGCAAAGGCAATCGTCAAAGGCCTCACCAAGCATACCTTTAGCTTCCTCCTTCGCCTTCATCAAGTTCTCTTGGGCCAGTTTTAGATCGAGCTCAAGCTGAATGTGTTTGTTCTCCTGCTCAGTATAACGAGCCGCAAGGTCACAGGATTTCTACGAAGAACCAATCGACAAATGTCAAAGACGATTCACTTCCGAGTGAGTCAGGAAAAATCATAACGTTTCTAAGACTACGGCCGAATGTAAACATTCAACCATAATCTCGGGGACTACACCCAGTGGGTGCACTCAGCGTGCCCCCACTAGTTTCATCAGTTAGAGTCGACCAGTCGACCAACAAAAAAACGGGAGGTGTTCTTCAGACTATAGTCAACTGCCCGCAGTCGACCACAGTCTCGGGGACTACACCCAGTGGGTGCACTCAGCGTGCCCCCACCGGTCTATGAATCTATTCGGTCTAGACGAATAAGGAAAAACTTAAGACATAAAGCCTATGGTCGACTGCCAGCAGTCGACCATAGCCTTGGGGACTACACCCAGTGGGTGCACTCAGCGTGCCCCCACTAGTCCGGAATTTCAATCGACACACCCAGTGGGTGTAGGACAAACTCCAAGAATTGCAGAAAGAAGAGTTTGCAGATATCATATCCTAACAGAACAGGCAGTGACCGACTGACCTGAATATTACTTTGAAGAGCCGAACTGGCGTCATAGGCTGCCTGGCTAGCTTCTCGTATTGCCTTCACTTGCTCCATCATGACCCCCGCTTGGCGTATTGCTTCTCTAGCAGCGCTAGCTTGGTCTTCTGGAACGGGGTAGGTGGAGAAAAGCGAGGGTTCAGCGGCACTCGACGACGAAGGGCGAGCACTCGTCAATGGCACCGCGAAAGTTATGGTGGGTTCAGCGACATCGTCTCCCTCCGCGACCAACGTCTCGGGTGCCGGCACATCCTGAGTCGCCTTGCCAGCAGACGTTTTCTTGCTCCTCCTCAGCCGTGGTGGTTCTTCGTCGTCGTTGTCAGGAAGGTCAATAACCATGTTAGATGAAACTGCAGAAAGAATCAAAATTAGAGACAATGAGTCAGTCGACTGAAAATGGCATCACAAGAGTCATACCAGGCTTCGATGTTGCGGCATCCTCCATCTCGTGGTCTTCGGCCCTCGCCGAAGTGTCGGAAGTAGCAGCGCTGCAGTTCCAAAAGTCAGTCGATTGACCCATGAGTCGACCAAGAACAAGTTCATGAAACAGAGAAAACTCAAAACTACCATTACCCTAAGATTGTGGGGATCACCATCTTCATCTTCGGCAAGACCTTCACGGGTTTCGACGGTGCCACTCGAGATTGCTTCGGAGCCTTCTCAGTCGGCACCGGGGAAGCCGTCCGAGGGCGCTTGGTCGACTGGGTAGCGGTCGCCACCCCCTTACCGCGCTCAGTCGCGGGATCATGGACAAGCTTCGAGCGTCTCTTTGAGCGGGGAGGCACAACTTCCTCCTCCTCATCCTCATCTTCCTCCTCACCAGAGTCGTCGCCCTCGTCATCATCGTCAGCATTCGAGTCCCACTCCTCTGGGCTTTCGCCCCCGCTTCCTTCCTCTTCCTCGGTCGGCGTCTGCGCCCCATTGGGCATCGAATATAATGCAGTGGTGGCTTGTCAGATAACAAAGCAAAATAAAGATCAATCGACCAATTCGCGGCAAAGCAGAATGGATAAAGCAAGATCACAATTGGAGATAAGTGGTCATACCGTGTCCGGTGTATAAGTACAGTCGAGTGGCGGGATCCTCCTAGCCCCTCGAGGGTTATCCTTGTTCCCTGTGATGGTGGCCACCCACCTCTCCAGCGTAGCGTCGTCGACTGCTTCTGGATGGACCCGAGTGGTGTCTTCGGTACCACAGTACAACCACATGGGGTGGCCTCGGATTTGAAGCGGTTGGATGCGCCGCCTAAGGAAGACTTCCAGAAGGTCCATGCCCGTCACTCCGCCCCGAACAAGTTGGACCACGCGCTCCATCAACATTTTTACCTCGGCTTTATCCTCAGGGAGCACCTTCAAAGAAGACGGTTTGTCCACTCGGTCCATGGAGAATGGAGGGAGACCGGTTGACTGCCCCGGCGTCGACTCGTTTTGGCAGTAGAACCAAGTCGACTGCCACCCTCTGACCGACTCAGGAAGGGTCATGGTCGGGAAAGTGCTTTTGTTCCTCAACTGAGTCCCAAGACCCCCACACATCTGAATGACCTTGGTCCTCTCATCATCCGGACTCTCCTTTTTCACTGTCTGCGAGCGGCAGGTGAATATGTACTTGAAGAGACCCTAGTGCGGTCGACAACCCAGGAAGTTCTCGCACATGGACACAAAGGCAGCAAGATAGGCGATGGAATTGGGATTGAAATGATGGAGTTGTGCCCCAAAGAAATTCAGAAACCCTCGGAAGAAAACACTCGGCGGCAGAGAGAAACCACGATCTATGTGAGTGGCTAAGAGAACGCACTCACCCTCCTGCGGTTGCGGTTGACACTCGGACCCCGGGAGCCTCGCCGACCCGTGGGGGATCAGTCCCTCATTGGCCAGGTCGTTGAGGTCCTTCTCAGTGATGGTCGAGCGGATCCAGTCCCCTTGGACCCAACCCTTCGGCAGGCGGGACCTCGACGAAGATCCGCCCCGACTAGACGGTCTCCCCTTCGCTTGCCCCGTCGCCGTCGCATTCTTCGCACGCTTTAGAGCCGCCGTCTTCTCCTTCACCATTATCGCTGGTGAAGCGCTCGAGAGGTGGATAAGGCGGAGGTGGGAGCAGGCGCTGCGGGCGGAGGCAGAGAGGGAAGAGAGGAGAATGGGGAGGCACTGTTCAAAAACTCCTCACCGACGCTTTATATAAGGGCACTTCCGAGTGGCTGACGAGTGGGTCCGAGCAGACCTGTCACATCCCAAAACAGTCGCGCACGCACGATACGTGGCGAAAAAGGCGGCACGGAAATCGAGGCGTCCATGCCTTATCCCGCCCGATTGCCGCGGATCGCCCCGCTTCGCGCGCTTCCCAAATTTCAGATCCCGCAAAATCCGCTAACAGCAGATCAATCTGTCAGACGATATCCTTCCCGCGATCCATCGCTCGGAAGTTCACCAAAGCTCAAAAGTTCACTCGACAGAAGATAAGAATGGATCAAGGCGATTGAAGTAAAAGTTGACCCCAACGTCGAAAGGAAGATCGTTGATCCAAGATACGACACAATCAAAACATGGAAAATGAGTCGGAGAAAATCATCAACTCCTTCCTCACTCGAACCTCGATCCATTCGGGGGCTAATGATGATGTTATGTACCTAGGGTAGGGTCATGGATCTATCCAGGATACCATGCCCAAGGACATCCTTAGACGAAGCTACCTTCCAGTCGACCAAGAGAGGCTCCACTCGACCGGCTAGAAGACACTCGACCATGAAGACTCACTCGACCATCAGAAGTTCAGGATCCACCCTGCATCCCAACGGTCTGTAATTAAGTAGTCTTAATGGTCATGATGGCACTTTATGTAGGGCGTTACCAGTAACGCCAGACCTTAATGTACTTTAACCCTCTGCTAACGTGGGCTGGCTGGGGTCTTGGCGTTCTCTATATAAGCCACCCCCCTCCACTGGTAGAAGGGTTCACACCCTTGTAACTCATATACACAGAGATCAGTCGACCGCCTCAGGGCTCTGAGACGTAGGGCTGTTACTTCCTCCGAGAAGGGCCTGAACTCGCTAAACACTCGTGTGTACAACTACTCCATAGCTAGGACCTTGTCTCTCCATACCTACCCCCCATTCTACTGTCAGACTTAGAACCACGACAGTGGCGCCAAGATTTCCAAGTGAGCTTCCAGTGTGGGTCCTCGCAGCCACCAAGGAACAATTCCTGGTAGCATGAGTTGGCGGAGTATGTGGCCGACGTATTCCATCGCCATCTAAGGATGTCTGGTGACTCCAGGAGCTTGATGTGGCACACAGAGTGCCATAGCTTAACATACTGTACCATGACAGCCAGCCCAAGGCCGCCTTGGATATCCTACACCCAAGATCTGTAGTGTAGGCCATCACGGACAGTGCGTATTTTGTGGTGTCATCTAGGGATCATCACGTATACTTGAGGTGCAATCTCAGCCACTGATCGCCCGTTGATTGACTGGTCGGTCCAGAATTTGCAGCTAGTACCGTTCCCGATAGTCCAGGTGGTGGATGCTCGAAAGATGGCGCTTCAGGCTGCAGGTGGGACTATACATGGGCGTCCCACCTCTAGCCCACTTCGTCCCACCACGTTTAGTGGGAATAATCGAACATCCCATCAGAACATGTATAAATTATATGGGCACAAGTGGGATCCCATCATCCCACATAGCAATGGGCATAGCGAAGGCCAACACTTGCAGGATGATCTTGTTGTTACCATGGGCATAACGAAGGCCGGCACTTGCAGGCTAGGTAGCCTCCTCCTCGATGTTGAGCCAGAGACAGTCCTGGAACGCGCAGCTCCCGAAGGCTCGCAGCGTCTCGCCAACATCCCGGGCCCAAGGGAATGCAGCGTCCACGACCACTACATCATGGTAGCAATTAGGAGGCATCAAAAAATGCCTTCAATTGGCTAAGCAGGCGTTTCTGAAAGGTAAATGTTTCCAGACGGTGCGCTGGCCGAACCTTCAGCCGGTCGCACGCCTCGTGACGCGCCAAACGCTAGCATAGAGGGCAACTGGTATCGAGGAAGCTACCACTGGCTCTCGATTTTGTTGCAACCAGGACGACGGCGAGCGTGGCCGGCGACGATGGTGCCTGACTTTGCAACCAGATGTTCAAGTTTAAAATGTTGCAAATGGCAAAAACAAAAGTGAGACGGTGACCAAACAAACTAAGGATGCGTTTGGTTCACGGGATAGCCATCCGGGATGCGTTTGGTTCACGGGATAGCCATCCGAAGGACAGGGATAGCCGGTTTTTCTGGGATACCATGCGTTTGGTTCGCAGGCGAGAGAGGATATGGGCAACCTGATTCTGGGAATATTCCTCAAAACTCAGGCTCCGCTCATCCGTCGAAAACTCGCGAAATGGGCAGTGATACGTCTCCAACGTATCTACTTTTCCAAACACTTTTGCCCTTGTTTTGGACTCTAACTTGCATGATTTGAATGAAACTAACCCGGACTGATGTTGTTTTCAGCATAATTACCATGATGTTGTTTCATGTGTAGAAAATAAAAGTTCTCGGAATGTCCTGAAAATCCTCGGAGGAACTTTTTGGAAAATATAAAAAATACTAGAGAGAGAATCAAGACCAGGGGGCCCACACCCTGTCCACGAGGGTGGGGGGCGCGCCCCCCTGTCTCTTGGGCCCCCTGAGGCTCCGCCGACCTCAACTCCAACTCCATATATTCCGTCTCGCGGAGAAAAAAATCAGAGAGAAAGTTTCATCGCGTTTTACGATATGGAGCCGCCGCCAAGCCCTAATCTCTCTCGCGAGGGCTGATTTGGAGTCCGTTTGGGGCTCCGGAGAGGGGGATTCGTCGCCGTCGTCATCATCAACCATCCTCCATCACCAATTTCATGATGCTCACCGCCGTGCGTGAGTAATTCCATCGTAGGCTTGCTGGATGGTGATGGGTTGGATGAGATTTACCATGTAATCAAGTTAGTTTTGTTAGGGTTTGATCCCTAGTATCCACTATGTTCTGAGATTGATGTTGCTATGACTTTGCTATGCTTAATGCTTGTCACTAGGGCCCGAGTGCCATGATTTCAGATCTGTACCTATTATGTTTTCATAAATATATGATCCTATCTTGCAAGTCTATAGTCACCTATTATGTGTTATGATCCGACAACCCCGAAGTGACAATAATCAGGATACTTCTCGGTGATGACCGTAGTTTGAGGATTTCATGTATTTGAAGGAAATATGCCCTAGAGGCAATACTAAAGTTATTATTTATTTCCTTATTTCATGATAAATGTTTATTATTCATGCTAGAATTGTATTAACCGGAAACATAATACATGTGTGAATACATAGACAAACATAGTGTCACTAGTATGCCTCTACTTGACTAGCTCGTGAATCAAAGATGGTTAAGTTTCCTAGCCATGGACAAAAGAGTTGTCATTTGATTAACGGGATCACATCATTAGGAGAATGATGTGATTGACATGACCCATTCCTTTAGCCTAGCACTTGATCGTTTAGTATGTTGCTATTGCTTTCTTCAAGACTTATACATGTTCCTGTAACTATGAGATTATGCAACTCCCGTTTACTGGAGGAACACTTTGGGTGCTACCAAACGTCACAACGTAACTGGGTGATTATAAAGGAGTACTACAGGTGTCTCTGAAGGTACATGTTGAGTTTGCGTATTTCGAGATTAGGTTTTGTCACTCCGATTGTCGGAGAGGTATCTCTGGGCCCTCTCGGTAATGCACATCACTACAAGCCTTGCAAGCAATGTGACCAATGAGTTGGTTACGGGATGATGCATTACGTAACGAGTAAAGAGACTTGCCGGTAACGAGATTGAACTAGGTATTGGATACCGACGATCAAATCTCGGGCAAGTAACATACCGATGACAAAGGGAACAACGTATGTTGTTATGCGGTTTGACCGATAAAGATCTTCGTAGAATATGTAGGAACCAATATGGGCTTAGATGACTAGAGAGATGTCTGTCTAAGTGGGAGTTCTTAAGTAATATGATTAATTGAACTTAAATTTATCATGAACTTAGTCCTGGTAGTATTTTGCAAATTATGTTGTAGATCAATAGCTTGCGTAGTTGCTTTCATATGTTTATTTTGATATGTTCCTAGAGAAAATTGTGTTGAAAGATGTTAGTAGCAATGATGTGGATTGGATCCGTGATCTGAGGTTTATCCTCATTGCTGCACAGAATAATCATGTCATTGATGCACCGCTAGGTGACAGACCTATTGCAGGAGCAAATGCAGACGTTATGAATGTTTGGCTAGCTCAATGTGATGACTACTTGATAGTTTTGTGCACCATGCTTTATGGCTTAGAATCGGGACTTCAAAGACGTTTTGAACGTCATGGACCATATGAGATGTTCCAGGAGTTGAAGTTAATATTTCAAGCAAATACCCGAGTTGAGAGATGTGAAGTCTCCAACAAGTTCTATAGCTAAAAGATAGAGGAGAATCGCTCAACTAGTAAGCATGTGCTCAGATTGTCTGGGTACTTCAATCACTTGAATCAAGTGGGAGTTAATCTTCCAGATAAGATAGTGATTGACAGAATTCTCTAGTCACCATCACTAAGTTACTAGAACTTCGTGATGAACTATAGTATGCAAGGGATGACGAAAACGATTCCTGAGCTCTTCGTGATGCTGAAATCGACGAAGGTAGAAATCAAGAAAAGAGCATCAAGTGTTGATGATTGACAAGACCACTAGTTTCAAGAAAAGGGCAAAGGGAAAGAAAGGGAACTTCAAGCAGAATGGCAAGCAAGTTGTCACTCCCACGAAGAAGCCCAAAGCTGAACCAAAGCCTGAAACTGAGTGCTTACACTGCAAAGGAAATGGTCACTGGAAACGGAAATACCCTGAATATTTGGTGGATAAGAAGGATGGCAAAGTGAACAAGGGTATATTTGATATACATGTTATTGATGTGTACTTTACTAGTGTTTATAGTAGCCCCTGAGTATTTGATACTTGTTCGGTTGCTAAATATTAGTAACTCGAAACAGGAGTTACAGAATAAACAGAGACTAGTTGAAGGGGAAGTGACGATGAGTGTTGGAAGTGATTCCAAGATTGATATGATCATCATCGCACACTCCCTATACTTTCGTGATTAGTGTTAAACCTAAATAAATGTTATTTGGTGTTTGCGTTGAGCATGAATATGATTTGATCATGTCTATTGCAATACGGTTATTCATTTAAAATCAGAGAATAATTGGTGTTCTGTTTAAATGAATAAAACCTTTGATGGTCATACACCCAATGAAAATAGTTTGTTGGATCTCGATCGTAGTGATACACATATTCATAATATTGATGCCAAAAGATGCAAAGTTGATAATGATAGTGCAACTTATTTGTGGCACTGCCGTTTGGGTCATATCGGTGTAAAGCGCATGAAGAAACTCCATAAAGATGGATTTTCGGAATCACTTGGTTATGAATCATTTGATGCTTGCGAACCGTGCCTTTTAGGCAAGATAACTAAAACTCCGTTCTCCAGAACAATGGAACGAGCTACTGACTTGTTGGAAATAATACATACCGATGTATGCGATCCAATGAGTGTTGATGCTCATGGCAAGTATCGTTATTTTCTGACCTTCACAAGATGATTTGAGAAGATATGAGTATATCTACTTGATGAAACATAAGTATGAAATAGTTGAAAGGTTCAAAGAATTTCAGAGTGAAGTGGAAAAATCATCGTAACAAGAAAATAAAGTTTCTGCGATCTGATCGCAGAGACGAATATTTGAGTTACGAGTTTGGTCTTCAATTAAAACAATGTGGAATAGTTTCACAGCTCACGCCACCTGGAACACCACAACGTTATGGTGTGTCCGGACATCGTAACCGCACTTTATTGGATATGGTGCGATCTATGATGTCTCTTACTGATTTACCACTATTGTTTTGGGGTTATGCATTAGAGACAGCTGCATTCACATTAAAAGGGCACCATCTAAATCCGTTGAGACGACACTATATGAACTGTGGTTTAGCAAGAACCCCAAGTTGTCGTTTAGGGCTACGATGCTTATATGAAAAAGTTTCATCCTGATAAGCTCGAACCCAAATCGGAGAAGTGCGTCTTCATAGAATACCCAAAGGTAACTATTGGGTACACCTTCTATCACAGATCCGAAAGCAAGATTCGTTGCTAAGATGGATCCTTTCTGGAGAAGGAGTTTCTCTCGAAAGAAGTGAGTGGGAGGAAAGTAGAACTTGATGAGGTAACTGTACCTGCTCCCTTATTGGAAATTAGTTCATCACAGAAATCTGTTCCTGTGACTACTACACCAATTAGTGAGGAAGTTAATGATGATGATCATGAAACTTCAGATTAAGTTACTACAGCACCTCGTAGGTCTTCCAGAGTAAGATCCGCACCAGAGTGGTACGGTAATCCTGTTCTGGAAGTTATGTTGCTAGACCATGACGAACCTACGAACTATGAAGAAGCGATGGTGAGCCTACATTCCGCGAAATGGCATGAGGCCATAAAATCTGAGATATGATCCATGTATGAGAAGAAAGTATGGACTTTGATTGACTTGCTCAATGATCAGCAAGCCATGTTAAATAAATGGATCTTCAAGAGGAAGACGGACACTGATAGTAGTGTTACTATCTACTAAGCTCGACTTGTTGCGAAAGGTTTTCGACAAGTTCAAGGTGTTGAATACGATGAGATTTTCTCACTCGTATCGATGCTTAAGTCTGTCTGAATCATGTTAGTAATTGCCACATTTTATGAAATCTGGAAAATGGATGTCAAAACTGCATTCCTTAATAGATTTATTAAAGAAGAGTTGTATATGATGCAACCAGAAGGTTTTGTCAATCCTAAAGGTGCTAACAAAGTGTGCAAGCTCCAACGATCCATCAATGGACTGGTGCAAGCATCTCGGAGTTGGAATATACACTTAGATGAGTTGATCAAAGCATATGGTTTTATACAGACTTTTGAAGAAGCCTGTATTTACAAGAAAGTGAGTGGGAGCTCTGTAGCATTTCTAATATTATATGTGGATGACATATTGTTAATTGGAAATGATACAGAATTTCTGGATAGCATAAAAGGATACTAGAATAAAAAGTTTTTCAATGAAAGACCTCGGTGAAGCTGCTTACATATTGAGCATCAAGATCTATTGAGATAGATCAAGACGCTTGATAAGTTTTTCAATGAGTACATACCTTGATAAATTTTTGAAATAGTTCAAAATAGAACAGTCAAAGAAGGAGTTCTTGCCTGTGATGCAAAGGTGTGAAGTTGAGTAAGACTCAAGACCCAACCATGGCAGAAAATAGAAAAGAGAATGAAAGTCATTCCCTATGCCTCAGTCATAGGTTCTATAAAGTATGCTATGCTATGTACCAGACCTATTGTATACCTTGTTCTGTATTTGGTAAGGGAATACAATAGTGATCTAGGAGTAGATCACTGGACATTGGCCAAGAATATCCTTAGTAAGGACTAAGGAAATATTTCTCGATTATGGAGGTGATAAAAGAGCCCATCATAAAGAGTTACATTGGTGCAATCTTTTACACCGATCCAGATGACTCTAAGTCTCAATCTGGATACATATTGAAAGTGGGAGCAATTAGCTAGAGTAGCTCCGTGCAGAACTTTGTAAACATAGAATATTTGCAAAATACATACGACTCTGAATGTGACAGACCCGTTGACTAAGCTTCTCTCACGAGCAAAACATGATCACACCTTAGTACTCTTTGGGTGTTAATCACATAACGATGTGAACTAGATTATTGACTCTAGTAAACCCTTTGGGTGTTGGTCACATGACGATGTGAACAATGGGTGTTAATCATATACAGATATGAATATTGGTGTTAAATCACATGGCGATGTGAACTAGATTATTGACTCTAGTGCAAGTGGGAGACTGAAGGAAATATGCCCTAGAGGCAATACTAAAGTTATTATTTTATTTCCTTATTTCATGATAAATGTTTATTATTCATGCTAGAATTGTATTAACCGGAAACATAATACATGTGTGAATACATAGACAAACATAGTGTCACTAGTATGCCTCTACTTGACTAGCTCGTGAATCAAAGATGGTTAAGTTTCCTAGCCAGGGACAAAAGAGTTGTCATTTGATTAACGGGATCACATCATTAGGAGAATGATGTGATTGACATGACCCATTCCGTTAGCCTAGCACTTGATCGTTTAGTATGTAGCTATTGCTTTCTTCATGACTTATACATGTTCCTGTAACTATGAGATTATGCAACTCCCGTTTACCGGAGGAACACTTTGGGTGCTACCAAACGTCACAACGTAACTGGGTGATTATAAAGGAGTACTACAGGTGTCTCTGAAGGTACATGTTGAGTTTGCGTATTTCGAGATTAGGTTTTGTCACTCAGATTGTCGGAGAGGTATCTCTGGGTCCTCTCGGTAATGCACATCACTACAAGCCTTGCAAGCAATGTGACCAATGAGTTGGTTACGGGATGATGCATTACGTAACGAGTAAAGAGACTTGCCGGTAACGAGATTGAACTAGGTATTGGATACCGACGATCAAATCTCGGGCAAGTAACATACCGATGACAAAGGGAACAACGTATGTTGTTATGCGGTTTGACCGATAAAGATCTTCGTAGAATATGTAGGAACCAATATGGGCATCCAGGTTCCGCTATTGGTTATTGACCAAGAATAGTTCTAGGTCATGTCTACATAGTTCTCGAACCCGTAGGGTCCGCACGCTTAAGGTTTCGATGACAGTTATATTACGAGTTTATGAGTTTTGATGTACCGAAGGAGTTCGGAGTCCTGGATGAGATCGGGGACATGACGAGGAGTCTCGAAATGGTCGAGACGTAAAGATCAATATATTGGACGACTATATTCGGAGTTCGGAAAGGTTCCGAGTGATTCGGGTATTTTTCGGAGTACCGGAGAGTTACGGGAATTCGCCGGGGAGTATATGGGCCTTATTGGGCCATACGGGAATAGAGGAGAGGGGCCGAAAGGAAGGAGGCGTGCAGCCCCCCTCTAGTCCGAATTGGACAAGGGGTGCGGCCCCCCCTTTCCTTCCTCCTCTCCCCCTCTTTCCCCCCTTCTCCTACTCCAACAAGGAAGGAGGGAGTCCTACTCCCGGTGGGAGTAGGACTCCCCTTGGCGCGCCCCCTCCTAGGCCGGCCGCACCTCCCCCCTCCCTCCTTTATATACGGGGGTAGGGGGGCACCCCATGACACAACAGAAGTTGATCTACGGATTGTTCCTTAGCCGTGTGCGGTGCCCCCCTCCACCATATTCCACCTCGGTCATATCGTCGCGGAGTTTAGGCGAAGCCCTGCGCCGGTAGAACATCATCATCGTCACCATGCCGTCGTGCTGACGGAACTCATCCCCGAAGCTTTGCTGGATCGGAACCCGGGGATCGTCATCGAGCTAAACATGTGCTGAACTCGGAGGTGCCGTACGTTCGGTGCTTGGATCGGTCGGATTGTGAAGACGTACGACTACATCAACCGCGTTGTGCTAACGCTTCCGCTTACGGTCTACGAGGGTACGTGGACAACACTCTCCCCTCTCGTTGCTATGCCACCACCATGATCTTGCGTGTGCGTAGGAATTTTTTTTAAATTACTACGTTCCCCAATAGTATTCACCATGTGTTAATGCTTTGGTCCGGTTCTCTATTAAAAGGAGGCCTTAATATCCCTTAGTTTCCACTAGGACCCCGCTGCCACGGGAAGGTAGGACAAAAGATGTCATGCAAGTTCTTTTCCATAAGCACGTATGACTATATTCGGAATACATGCCTACGTTACATTGATGAATTGGAGCTAGTTTTGTGTCACCCTATGTTATAGCTATTACATGAGGAATCGCATCCGACATAATTATCCATCACTGTTCCATTGCCTACGAGCTTTTCATATACTATTCTTCGCTTATTTACTTTTCTGTTGCTATTGTTACAATCACTACAAAACCCAAAAATATTGCTATTACTATCTTTACCTTTTATTACTGTTACCATTACTATCATACTACTTTGCTACTAAATACCTTTCTGCAGATACTAAGTTATCTAGGTGTGGTTGAATTGACAACTCAACTGCTAATACTCAAGAATATTCTTTGGCTCACCTTGTGTCGAATTAATAAATTTGGGTTGAATACTTTACCCTCGAAAGTTGTTGTGATCCCCTACACTTGGGGTCATCAAGACTAATTTCTGGCGCCATTGCCGGGGAGCATAGCTCTATTATCTAAGTCACTTGGGATTTATATCTGTTGGTCACTATGAAGAATTTGAAAGACTCTAAAACCAAGATCTATCCCTCAACTACGAGGGGAGGTAAGGAACTGTCATCTAGCTCTGCACTAGATTCTCCTTCTGTTATTAATAAGCTTGCGACACCTAAACCTGCTACTGCTATGAATTCTAATATGTTGCATGTTATCGATGATGCCACTTCTGCTTTGCATGATACTTATGATGGAACTACTTCTGTGAGTGATACTACTGTACCATTAGGTGAATTTCTTGATGAACAACTTGCTAGGGCTAGAGAGAACGGAATTATTGAAGATTTTATTATTGATGATAGTGATGATGAAAGATCTCTGAATGATTATGACTTGCCTGTTGTTCTTGAGGGTTATGTTATGGATGAAAAAACTGCTAGAGATTTTCTTGCTTGCAATGATAGATCAGATCTTAAGAAGTGGTTAGCTAAGCTGAAACAAAAGACTCTAAATGCTAGAATGAAACATGACCTCGCTTTTGCCACTTCACCTATTTTTGTTACTGATAAGGATTATGAATTCTCTGTTGATCCTGAGATTATTACTTTGGTAGAATCTGATCCTTTTTATGGCACTGAATCTGAAACTGTTGTGGCACATCTTACCAAGTTGAATGATATAGCTACCCTATTTACTCATGATGATAAATCTCGCTACTTTTATATCCTTAAGATATTTCCGTTCTCATTAAAGGGTGATGCTAAGACTTGGTATAATTCTCTTGCTCCTGGTTGTGTGCGTAGTCCCCAGGATATGATTTATTACTTCTCTGCTAAATATTTCCCTGCTCATAAGAAACAAGCTGCCTTGCGGGAAATATATAATTTTGTGCAAGTCAAAGAAGAGAGTCTCCCACAAGCTTGGGGGAGGCTTCTCCGATTACTTAATGCTTTTCCTGATCATCCACTCAAGAAAAATGAAATACTTGATATCTTTTCAAATGGACTAACTGATGCTTCCAAGGACTACTTGGATAGTTGTGCTGGTTGTGTTTTTAGGGAAAGAACAGTCGACGAAGCTGAGTTACTATTGAATAATATGTTGACTAATGAAAATAATTGGACTCTCCCGGAGCCAATTCCTGGACCAATTGAGCCAACTCCTGATCCTATTCCTAAACCCACTCCAAAGAAGAGAGGTGTTCTATTTGTTAGTCCTGAAGATATGCAAGAGGCAAAGAAATCAATGAAAGAGAAAGGTATTAAAGCTGAAGACCTTAAGAATTTACCACCTATTGAAGAAATACATGGTCTTGATATACCGCCCGCTGAAGAACCACATTGTCTTGATAACCCGACACAGGTAGTAAAGGTAAATTCTCTCTATAGATATGATAAAGTTGAAATCCCCTCTACTAAATTTCATAGTCCATGCTTAGATGAATTTGATGACTTTATGGCTAGACAAGAAAGTTTTAATGCTTATGTTGGTAGAGAGTTAAAGAACAATGCTTTCGAGATAGGACGCGTGAGTGACAATATGGCTAGAGTTAAAGGTGAACTTAAACTCATTAGCAAATATGCGTCTATGGTTGCTACTCAAGCTGAGCAAGTACTTAAAGCTCAAAATGATTTGCTTGATGAATTAAATAATAAGAATGACTTTGTTGTTAGAGTGGCTACTAGAACTGGTAGAATGACTCAGGAACCTTTGTATCCTGAAGGCCACCCTAAGAGAATTGAACAAGATTCTCAGAATAATAATCTAGATGCTCCTAGTTCTTCTAAGAAGAAGAAAAAGAAGAATGATAGGACTTTGCAAACTTCTAGTGAACCTAATGTAGAAACACCTGAGAATCCTAATAATACTTCTATCTCTGATGCTGAAACACAATCCGGAGATGAACATGAACCTGATGATAATGCTAATAATGATGTTCATGTAGATGCTCAACCTAGCAAAAACAATGAAATAGAAATTGAACCTGAAGGAAATATGCCCTAGAGGCAATAATAAAGTTATTATTTATTTCCTTATATCATAATAAATGTTTATTATTCATGCTAGAATTGTATTAACCGGAAACATAATACATGTGTGAATACATAGACAAACATAGTGTCACTAGTATGCCTCTACTTGACTAGCTCGTTTATCAAAGATGGTTATGTTTCCTAACCATGGACAAAAGAGTTGTCATTTGATTAACGGGATCACATCATTAGGAGAATGATGTGATTGACTTGACCCATTCCGTTAGCTTAGCACTTGATCGTTTAGTATGTTGCTGTTGCTTTCTTCATGACTTATACATGTTCCTGTAACTATGAGATTATGCAACTCCCGTTTACCGGAGGAACACTTTGGGTGCTACCAAACGTCACAACGTAACTGGGTGATTATAAAGGAGTACTACAGGTGTCTCCAAAGGTACATGTTGGGTTGGCGTATTTCGAGATTAGGTTTTGTCACTCCAATTGTCGGAGAGGTATCTCTGGGCCCTCTCGGTAATGCACATCACTATAAGCCTTGCAAGCAATGTAGCTAATGAGTTAGTTACGGAATGATGCATTACGTAACGAGTAAAGAGACTTGCCAGTAACGAGATTGAACTAGGTATTGGATACCGACGATCGAATCTCGGGCAAGTAACGTACCGATGACAAAGGGAATAACGTATGTTGTTATGCGGTTTGACCGATAAAAACCTTCGCAGAATATGTAGGAGCCAATATGAGCATCCAGGTTCCGTTATTGGTTATTGACCGAGAATAGTTCTAGGTCATGTCTATATTGTTCTCGAACCCGTAGGGTCCGCACGCTTAAGGTTTCGATGACAGTTATATTATGAGTTTATGAGTTTTGATGTACCGAAGGAGTTCGGAGTCCCGGATGAGATCGGGGACATGACGAGGAGTCTCGAAATGGTCGAGATGTAAAGATCGATATATTGGACGACTATATTCGGAGTTCGGAAAGGTTGCGAGTGATTCGGGTATTTTTTGGAGTACCAGAGAGTTACGGGAATTCGCCGGGAGTATATGGGCCTTATTGGGCCATACGGGAATAGAGGAGAGAGGCCAAAAGGAAGGAGGCCTGCGCCCCCCCTCTGGTCCGAATTGGACAAGGGGGGCAGCCCCCTTTTCCTTCTCCCTCTCCTCCTCTTTCCTTCTCCAACAAGGAAAGGAGTCCTACTCCATCCCCCCTTGGCGCGCCTCCTCCCTAGGCCGGCCGCCTCCCCCCTTTCTCCTTTATATACGGGGGCAGGGAGGCACCCCATAGACACAACAACAATTGATCCCTTGGATCTCTTAGCCGTGTGCGGTGCCCCCCTCCACCATAGTCCACCTCAATAATATCGTAGCGGTGCTTAGGCGAAGCCCTGCGACGGTAGAACATCAAGATCGTCACCACGCCGTCGTGCTGACGGAACTCTCCCCCGACACTCGGCTGGATCGGAGTTCGAGGGACGTCATCGAGCTGAACGTGTGCTAAAACTCGGAGGTGCCGTAGTTTCGGTGCTTGATCGGTTGGGCCGTGAAGACGTACGACTACATCAACTGCGTTGTGCTAACGCTTCCGCTTACGGTCTACGAGGGTACGTGGACAACACTCTCCCATCTCGTTGCTATGCATCACCTTGATCTTGCGTGTGCGTAGGAATTTTTTTGAATTACTACGTTCCCCAACAGAACCTGCTATTGGTCTTGATAACCCACAATCAAGAAACCAACGTGATGACAAGAGAGATTTTGTTGCTAGGAAGCACGGTAGAGAAAGAGAACCATGGGTTCAGACACCCATGCCCTTTCCTCCTAAACCATCCAAGACAAAGGATGAGGAGGACTTTGAGCGTTTTGCTCAAATGATTAGACCTATTTTCTTACGCATGCGCTTAACTGATATGCTTAAATTAAACCCTTACGCTAAATATATGAAAGATAACATCACCAATAAGAGGAAAATACCTGAAGCTGAGATTTCCACCATGCTTGCCAACTATACCTTTAAGCGTGGAATACCTAAGAAACTTGGTGATCCCGGAGTACCTTGCTCTATTAAAAGAAATTATGCTAAAACTGCTTTATGTGATTTAGGAGCTGGTGTTAGTGTTATGCCTCTTTCCTTGTACTGTAGACTTGAATGGAGTAAGTTGACACCCACTGAGATATCCTTGCAAATGGCTGATAAATCAACTACTATACCTGTCGGCATTTGTGAGGACATGCCTGTTGTTGTTGCGAATGTTACTATCTTAATAGACTTCGTTATTCTTGATATTCCCGAGGACGATAGTATGTCTATTATTCTTGGTAGACCCTTTTTAAATACTGCAGGAGCTGTTATTGATTGCAACAAAGGCAATGTCACCTTTCATCTTAATGGAAATGAGCATATGTAGCGACCCGACCCGAATGGGTCAAGTCTCTGTGCTTAAGTGTCATCCTTGGCTCGGTATGCTGACACACACAGTACTCGAGGATTTATAACAGAGGTAAATCACATGTATAAAGTAACATAAATGCTATTACCTCAATCCAAATAGCGGAAGTAACAAGGTTGTGGATTCCCAAAAACACCAACGGCAAAGTTGAGTGTAGAAACCGTAACCCTAACGTAACACTTACTCGTCGTAAGAAATCCTGCAACATGAGATGTTGCAGCCATGTAGGTCAGTACATTGCATATACTGGCAAATTCACACCATAGAGAAATGATGAATAATAGCTATCACTACATGCATATATGGCTGGTGGAAAGCTCTACGGTTACATTTTTGCATAAAGCCAATTTTTCCCTACTGCAAAGGAATAAATTTTATTTGACTATCATGGTGGTTGTTAAACATTGAGAATGGTTGATAGCATTCTCAATCCCAATTAAGCATCATCTTTAAAACCCAACAATATTAATTAAAGTAACATGATGAGATCAACATGATAATCCAAATACTAGATACTCAAAACGTCCATAACCGGGGACACGGCTAATCATGATTAGTTTGTACACTCTGCAGAAGTTGCGCACTTTTCCCCACAAGACTCGATCTCCTCCCACTACTAGGAAAAGGCTACTAGCAGCGCAGGTAAAATGGCTACTAGCAGCGCGGGTACCCGCGCTACTAATATCGCGCTACAGCTAATAGTTAGTAGTAGCACGGGTGAAGCCCACGCTACTACTAACATTTTAGTAGTAGCGCGGGCGCAACCCACGCTACTAGTAATGAAATAGTAGTAGCGCCTTTGGTTTTTTCCCACGCTACTACTAAAAAGTTAGTAGTAGCATGGATGCAAACCCACGCTACTACTAACGAAGTAGTAGTAAGGCGCTTGGTGTTTTCCCACGCTACTACTAACTAATTAGGAATTAAAAAAATCCACCAATTCCATTCTATACATACAATTCCAACTAAAACAAACACATTTGCAATAAACCAGCAGCATTACACATCATTACTAATCCAAGATTTAAAATAAACCAGCGGCATTAGAGCACATCCTGTAAGAGCATACATATTGTCATCGCTTTTCATGCCTTCAATTAAAACACCTACACTTCTTGCTAAGTCACTTACTCCCAGCTAGTGCAAACATAGTTACAAGCAAACCAAAATGCATAAAAACACCAAACAGTGGCATCCTATCTCTTCATAAAAACACCAATCACCGCTACCTCCAATCCTCGGCTCACCGGCCCGGCCTCCAGCATCTGCATATATGTGCTCTTCAGCTCGCAGTGCCTCCACGCCTTGGTCCAGCATCTCCTTGGCACCTTCCTGAGTTCCTGCCAAATTTATCAAAATTATGCATATTCAGATCATAGATATTCAGGAAATTGGGAGCGAATAGGAACATACATGACATATGCATTACTATTGGAGAAGACTTGGTAAACTGCTTATACAAGAAATGGACAGGAAGAAGCAGAATGGCCAATATTCACATTCCTATAATTTTGACCTCAATAAAATTTGAGACATGTAACAACTCAGACTCAGTTTTATGTGTTTACAGTGTACTTTGCAATACAAGTTGGAAACCTGGAATACATAGCCAGAAAAAGATTGGTACACATAAGAAATTGATCTTAAAAGACTTTAAGAACCATAGGGGTCTACAGGTTTACTTAGCCTACAAGTTTACCTAGCTAGTTTAACAGATTTCTAACTTAAAAAACACAGGGGTCTCAGTAGCAGCGCTCAACAAACCGATTTCTTTGCATTTGGCATGCAGAGTGAGATAGAGGTGGATAAGAAGTTCAAAATGTCTAAAAAAAACATGGTTGTTCTGCCTCTAGTTTATCTTCAGAATATCAAATCAAAGAGTTTATGAGCACAAACTAGTCTTGCTACTTAAGTCCTCCGTCCAATAATATAGGATCGTTTTGCAAGATAAACACTCAGGGAGTATATGGCAACTCCATTAAGGAATTTTTTGGTGAATACTCCCTTGAGAAATTAATCAAGATCATCACTCAATTTTGCTTTTCTGATTACCACTTCAAAATGGCAACGAAAACAGACAAACAAATGAATCATTGTTATGTTCTTGAGCTTGGTTAGCTTCGCCACGAGCACATAAAAAGTAGCAACTACAAAATAGTGTAACGACAACTACCAATCAAAATAATGAACTATCTAGCATGAGACAAGCAGTGTGATAATTATGAAAGCTGGGAGATAACTAGGACGCAATAGAAAGTTTGCCACTTGATACCGTCGGCGTAGATAACAACGATGTAAGATGGGTTAAATGCACGCACAAACATCCTAGGCCTGCCTTACCCTCCCTCCACAATTGCTAGTCCGAAGGCACATATAAGAACAAACAAATTTGTATGACAAAATGATGTAGTGAATTACAGAACTCCTCACTTGTCCACTAGCACATATAAAAAATTAACTTCCTACTTATAGCGGCAAGAAAATCTTATATGGATGTGTTATAATAAATAATGCTAACCATGAAGTCTTCTTCCATATAACAAAGGAGTGACGAAGTGCAGTGTTGGTGCTAGCTGGGGTTGCAGTAGCGGAAGAGCGGTGTCCAGAGATGATGCATGGAGTGAGATGTGGTGTTATGGCAAAGAAAAACAATCCTTCCACAACCATTTGACAAATATTCAATGCAAACAAATGCTCCAGGCCGGTCGCCGGTGGCTAGCTGAAGAAGGCAAAAGCTTAACCATACCTACAAGCGATTTCACCTTGTTGCTCTGCAAGTGCGTGACGAAATGCCACCGAATATCTTCTGGAAGCTGCAGAAGACAGGAGAATAGAGCAGAATCAATCAACCAGCAAGCAGATGGGGATCCAGCCACCCAACCCAATCCAGTCCAATCCAATCCGGGGGAGGTGGCCTCACCTGCGGCGCCTTGGTGACGAACTCCTGGACGTAGTTCTCGCCGAAGCAGCGGTGGCCGCCGTTGTAGAGCTGCCGCAGCAGGGACACCGGCTTGGTCTTCCTGATCGCCACCACCCGCACCGCCTCCGCCGCCCGCCCGGACTGCTCCACCGGGCGCCCCGGCCGCGCCAGCACCGCCCGCATCGCAGCCGCCGCCGCCGCTGCCGTCCTCCTCTCCCCTCCGTGGATCCAGATGCCCCGCCGTGGGCATGAACGATCCTGATCTGACGGCGCCCGCCTTCTCGATCTAGTATAGGGGCATATAGATGGATAGAAGGTGGGGGAAGGTGGAGGGGATGAGGGCGGAGGGCGTCGGCCGGTGGGATCGCCGGGCGGATGAGTGCGGCGGCGGCTGTGGATGAGAGGAGAGATAGAGAGTTTGGTGGGGTGAGGGTCGATCGGGGTCGGTGTGCCGGTGTGGTGTGGGGGGACAGGCTCAGTAGTAGCGTGGGGTATCTCACCTCGCTATAGCTATTCGCTTAGCAGTAGCGCGGGTAGCAGGAGCGCGTTGCTGCTAAATCTAGGGTGGCGGGTACTGTCTGTCGATTTTAGTGGTAGCGTGGTTCCACTGGGCTGCACTACTGCTAACTGTGTAGCAGTAGCGCTTGTTTTGTTCCCGCGCTGCTGATAATTAGTAGTAGCGCCTCTTTTTGTACCGCGCTGCTGCTAAGATTCTGTGTAGAAGGTTTTCCCTAGTAGTGTCCGTTTGTTTTCTCGCACTGCATGGTGAGAAACGGATGACCGAGACATAGTCTTCCAGAAGCGCTAGCACCTTACGATTGGGTAGACCGTACCACCTACATCCCCTACATCTGCTAGTCTACCACTGTAAGAGTTCGCACGACTTAATCAACTATGCTAGAGCCCATAATAGCATGTGGAAGCACACGGAAGTTTCTAGCATGAATAATCTTATGATCCCTTTGAGCCTGGGTGGCGGTCCAAAAACAAACAGGCAATCCTGGAATACCCAAGTGCCTCAATCCACCCAGATGTGTATTAAAGTTGCCACCTTAAATAAGCCATTAATTATCAATCTCACATCTGTCATAGATACACTCACCCAATCCACGTCTACTAGCATAGCATGGCAATAAGCAAACGTAGAAGTAACTCCCAAGGGTTTGATAATAAAAACAGGTAATAGTCACTACCTCATCTACTTCCCAAAACCCACATATTAATCAGATCCTACTAATGCAATGTTTGAGGGTTGAAACTAATGCATAAAAGCTGGGTGTGAAAAGTATGATCAAAGTGTGAACTTGCCTGTATTGTTGATGAAGATGATTCACACTCAACTCCTGATAGTTCTATTCATCTCACTCCGTCCAATCTATCGTAAGCACAATAGTAACCACACATAAGCAATCACTCAAAAGATCAGAGAGAACGAAGAAAACAAATCGGAAAACATCAAAACCAACCAAATAACTCTTGCAGCATAAAACAATTTCTAACAGTACCAAAACTATGTGAATTTGGCCTTATCAGAAAGTTTAGTTCAAGATCTTCGTTTTGCAAAAAGAATCAACTCAAACGGAGTTACAAAACTCAAGTTACGATCAAACGAAGTTCAAATACTAAATTGTTTGAAAACAAATTTTAAACTTTCAAAAACATGTTTAAGTTGTTTTACTGGATAGAGGGGATCATAACTAAGAAGTAGGCGTTGGTTTCGTTGGATTTGGACTAATGAGCGAAAAGTTGTGTTTGATTGAAGTACAGGGACTAATCTGTAAACATAATATTCATGGATGGGTCCCTGACCTAAAATTAAAAAGAAAAAGGAAAAACTCTACAGAACGAACGTTCGTTACAGAGCCTAATCCGACGAACTCGCTCACTACAGAATCCTAACTAATGAACGTCCATAAAATAAATCTAACTAAAAAACGATCTAGACCTAACTTAACCGAAAAGAACCGAAATAAAACCGAACTAGGGTTTTACCGGTTGGGGCGGTTTTCCGTCGGAAAACCGGAGGCGGAACTCCGGTGGCTTCCCGCGGCGGCGGGCGTCGGCGAGGAACGGGGCGGCGGCTCCGAGCGTCGGCGGCGACGGCGGAGTAGCGGGGAACGGGTGGCGCGTCGAGGCGGGGAGGATGGTGGCGTCAGCGGCGGTCCACGGCGAAGGGACGGAGCGGGCGGCGGTGGCTCCGGTGAGATGTGGCGGCGGCTCCGGCGAGTCGCGGCAGGAGAGGAGGAGAGAGAGGGCCCGGGGCGCTCCGCTTATAAAGGCGGGAGGGGCGGTGGCGGCTGGCGTGCGCGACGGGGCAGGGAAGTCCGGAGGTGGCACGGACGTCGAGGCGGCGGCAGCTGTCGTGCGGGCGGCGGTCTCCCGCTCGGGCGGTTCGAGGGCGACGGGGCACTAGGCCGTGGCCTAGCTGAGCTGGGCCAGCCCAGTTCGGTCGGGAGAGAAGTTTTTTTTAAACAGACAAACAAAACTAATAAAGCAAAGGAAATTAAAAATATTATATAGGCATATAATATATCTAAATTTTCAGAAAAAAAAATTCTACAACATGAACATTATTCTAGCTTCAACTAAAATCTACAAAAATTCAAATAATTCAAACAGTGCTACTGCTCTAATAAAATCCACTAAAAAAACATTTTAAAAATACTAAAATTAATTCAAATTTATTTCTCTCCAATTTTCTGATGTAGGGAATCATGTTACCCTAATTTCCATATGTTTTATGTTTTGGAGAAAAATAATTTGAATAAAACTCAAATAACTCCAAATTGAAAATAAATTTAAAAGAACTTTGAATTTGATTCTTTGAAACTCCCAACTCATATTTCATATGTTTTGAAGAAGTCATTTTATCTTCGCTCGTGAAAATCATTGAGTTGCATAAAGTACTTGGGTTGGAAATATTTTCCACATGAAATTCAATTATTTTCAACACCCCTTGTCATTTAAATAAATGGAAGAAGTCATGTCATCTTCTCTCCAGGGTTTTATGGTGAAAAGAATTTGAATTCATGGAGATCAAAATGCAAAAATGAAAGTTTGGGAAAGTCCTTTTTATTCCCTCTCATTTAACTTTCAAAAGTTTCGAATTCACTCACTTTCAGTCAATCAATCACACAACAATCAAACAAACAATTAAATCTATCTATTTAATATAACATTCCAAAATTTAGAATTTTGGGATGTTACAAACCTACCACCCTTAAAATGAATCTCGTCCTCGAGATTCAGAGAGGCTAGAAAGAAATAGGTTAGGGTCGGGGTCTTCTCAAAATCCATCGATCATCTCCGGGGTCTAGGGTGCTACCACCCTTAGAAACATTGTTACGGTTCCATCAAAACTCATATACTCCATCCTTATTGTTGACAGTGTCAATCTTCTTAGATCTTCAGGATAATTCCTTCTCCGGGCTCTTCCGGTGATGGCATAACCTTTTCCTCAATTCATGTGTCCATTTAATCTTGGTAAGGTTATTCCATGACTGGGTCTTCTTAGCTGACGGGTCTGGCGCCAATACTAAACAACTATCGATATCTCATGGTAGTCAAAAATTTATGGTTTCTCCTGCAGGAAATGGGTCTGGGCTTCATTCTCACCGTATATCCTACGATTGGCAACAACTGCCTTGTACAAGGGAAAAATACTTATACCATTCTAAGGTTTAAACAAGGTTTTGATCGTCGTCTCTCTACTATGGGTAAGTCACTCAGATTTACCATCCCATATAGCAAGGCGAATAATAAGAGTAAGTCGGTATGGTGATCAATCCATCCCGCGCCCAAATCATTACCCTGTACATGGTTTAGCGAATCTCGCATTCTAACACTCGGTCATCCTCACAAGCATTGCAGAATTTCTCTTGTCGGCGAACAAAGTTCGGATAAATCCATTGATTTTGCAAGTCAAACAAAACATATATTGTTTCTTCACAACTCTCAGGTTTTGCGTTGCTCCTATAAAATCGTCTGTTGATAAAGGCATATCTTCTTCCATGGTTTTTCCTTCAGCAAGAGTGTGCTTGCTTCTTGGCAGGTCCTGGGCCTGTGGGTTATGGCCCATCTCATCACTTGTAATCTTGAACTCATCATCGGGGGCAACTGATCATTATTCCAACATCCAACTTCCTATCATTCTTAAATCCATGCAATTGTACTGTCTCCCTTCCTTCGGTTGGTACCAAACTAAACGTGATTACTCAGACTCATCAGAGAGTCACCATTGCTCCATATTACCAACATCATACCTCCTTTATATCCAAATAGTACTTCATTCATTCATACTCTTGGGGTATCCCACATATCGAGACAAAACTCCTTCTTATATTGTTCGAAGTCCACTCCGTGGAATATCATAATCCTCTCCAGAGGTCCAATCTCCTCACAGGGTACTACCACCCTTTAAATGCTCCAATCTTCCATAGATTCTCATATCCTCGAAGATGGTCAAAATCTTTCTTCATAGAGTAACAACTCATAAAAATCCAAATCAGTACCAATGATGATAACTTTATTGATTCTCCAATTACTACAATCTCATGTATTTCCATTACAGACCTCAACTCAACACTTCAATAATAAAAATGCTCTCACTACTTCTACTATACTTCTCACATACTCAACTATTTAGCACAAGCCTCCTTCTCACTGGGACAATCTCTCGCAAAGTGCCCTACTTCATTACAGCGGAAACATATTACTACCGACAAGTCTTGTGGTTTCCTTGTGATTCCGTAGCCTCCTTTGATCCTCGGCTTCCTTTTTTGACATCTATCGGCGTATTTCTTCTTTCGACATATATAGGCGTAATGACCTAAATCCTTGCACCTGTAACAGGTGACATGACTCAGATCCTTCTCTGCAGAAATTGGGTTGTTCCTGGAATCCAATCTATTTCTCTTCCTGGACTTTACCGTTCCAAACAGGGCTTATATTTCCTGTGGGTCATACTCTACTTCCTCCATCGAGAATTCTACTAGATCCCCATTCAGACAATTTTGGGCGATGTGTCCTTCTTCTCCACATGAATAGCATGACTTAGTGCAGGGTTTAATTGGGTCTTCTTCGGGTGTGTCCTCCACCTCTTCATTCATCACAAGTTCTTCTAAAGTTTCCATAAGGGCTCCTTTCATTGCGTCTTTCTTATTCCGGACAGTTCTTTGTACAAGAGGGGAAATGTGAAACCGAGCAGGGTAGTGGGTAGTTCCTTCACACAAGAAATAAGTAATCTGCCTAGTTGGGCATTCTTCAGCTGGGTGACTTCCTTCACAATGAGGGCATTCATCCTGGTGCTCCTTATGGTTGTGTCCTATTGCTCCACAAAGCTTGCATGCACAAGGTTTCTTCATATTATTTCCATAAGGCTCCAATCTCTGGGACACAACCCGAGACTTTGGCAAAGTCAACTTAAAATTCTTTCCAAGTGGTTACTCCTTGCCATCCATTGATGGTTTGGTACATCCTCCACCAAGTAGCAGCACCTCTTTCAAAACACTTAAGAGCATGTTGGGCCATATACTCTTCGGTTATAGTGTTATTCTCCATATGATCCTCCATGTTCTGAATCCATCGGTCTGTCCCCAATTGACTCATCGGTCCAGAAAATATGTGTTCATCTCCATTCATCCTCTATTGGGTCCATGGATTTTGGGGTGAGATAAGAGAGATAGAGAGGGAGGGATACACACAATGCAAACAATGGTTTTGAAAAGGCAGATTTTATTTTGTGGCTGTCGGAAAACATCAAACAAATGACAGCTCACAATCGCATCTAACGTAAGTATATAACAGGGGGTTTGGTCTTCTAAAGGTCAACAAATCTTCAAAGTCGCCAAACTCTTCAAGTCTTGGTCATTTCTCCGGTGGCTTCTTCCGATCATGCTTGTCCTTCTCAAGTTCTTCTATCAGGTCATCTCTGTTGACGCGAAGTCTCTAGTGACATCCTTTAAAATTTCTGGAGTTGCGTTCCAAACTTCTGGGTTTCAACATCCTCGACATGAACCATGGTCCTACTAACCTTCAGTTCCTTACAAATCTCCGGTATCTTGAGGTTTAGCTCCTCCAGCTTGGCTACTTTCAACTTCTGGTTCCGAGTGCTTCACGAATTGCCTCCTCGTCAAATATAGCTTCCTACATATCCATCTTAAACTCCTGATGTAATTCTCCAGATCCTGGTGATACACCAACTATGTTAAAACTGCATCCTTTGCTGACAGATGCTCCATTAGCCCTTTTGTCATCCAATTATTCCAAAAGATGCATGCTTAACACCTTATGGTGACAATAGCATGAGCGAGCGATAGCATCATGGAAATCCATGTTTATGACTATGTCTCTGCCATGAGCTATCATTCCATTATCGATATCTCCTATTTTAGGGTTTTCTTTACAAAATTTTTGAGTTCTAAAGCTCCATGTTCCAGTCTTTCTTCGATACACCCTGATCTCGGGTATTGACAACTTCCTTAGTCTGACAAGCTCTATCAGAGTAGCCTTCTTAGGTCATACCAATCTGCAAATTCTTCAAAGCCTTCAAATTCTCCTAGTCTTCGGAGTCTTCACCGTTGTAGTTTCTGTCATTGTAATGCACGGTAAAAATCCTCTTTATTCCAAAGTAGTCTTAGTTGTCCAATATCTTGTACTCCTTGGAGTGGTCTCATCAACTGAATCTTCATGTGGTCAAAAGGGGAAAGGGGTATAGTCTCACTAAAAGGGAATATTTGAATAAGCTTAGAAGAGAAGAGAGGTAAAAGATCATTTTGAAAAGAAAGTTGTAGATAAATTTTTTTCCTATGGGCTTGCCAGTTTCTAGGGTCACGTCCTACAGTCAACATGTGCTCTGATACCATCTTGTAGCGACCCGACCCGAATGGGTCAAGTCTCTGTGCTTAAGTGTCATCCCTGGATCGGTATGCTGACACACACAGTACTCGAGGATTTATAACAGAGGTAAATCACATGTATAAAGTAACGTAAATGCTATTACCTCAATCCAAATAGCGGAAGTAACAAGGTTGTGGATTCCCAAAAACACCAATGGCAAAGTTGAGTGTAGAAACCGTAACCCTAACGTAACACTTACTCGTCGTAAGAAATCCTACAACATGAGACGTTGCAGCCATGTAGGTCAATACATTGAATGTACTTGAAAATTCACACCGTAGAGCAATGATGAATAATAGCTATCACTACATGCATATATGGCTGGTGGAAAGCTCTACGGTTACATTTTTGCATAAAGCCAATTTTTCCCTACTGCAAAGGAATAAATTTATTTAACTATCATGGTGGTTGTTAAACATTGAGAATGGTTGACAGCATTCTCAATCCCAATTAAGCATCATCTTTAAAACCCAACAATATTAATTAAAGTAACATGATGAGATCAACATGATAATCCAAGTACTAGATACTCAAAACGTTCATAACCGGGGACACGGCTAATCATGATTAGTTTGTACACTCTGCAGAGGTTGCGCACTTTTCCCCACAAGACTCGATCTCCTCCCTTTGTTTTCTCGCACTGCATGGTGTTTGAGAAACGGATGACCGAGACATAGTCTTTCAGAAGCGCTAGCACCATACGATTGGGTAGACCGTACCACCTACATCCCCTACATATGCTAGTCTACCACTGTAAGAGTTCGCACGACTTAATCAACTATGCTAGAGCCCATAATAGCATGTGGTTGCACACGGAAGTTTCTAGCATGAATAATCTTATGATCCCTTTGAGCCTGGGTGGCGGTCCAAAAACAAACAGGCAATCCTGGAATACCCAAGTGCCTCAATCCACCCAGATGTGTATTAAAGTTGCCACCTTAAATAAACCATTAGTTATCAATCTCACATCTGTCATGGATACACTCACTCAATCCACGTCTACTAGTATAGCATGGCAATAAGCAAACGTAGAAGTAACTCCCAAGGGTTTGATAATAAAAACAGGTAATAGGCACTACCTCATCTACTTCCCAAAACCCACATATTAATCAGATCCTACTAATGCAATCACTACACCACGACACCACAATGACGACATGCATCTGTCGGTAGAAGCGTACATTAGCGACACATTATTTGTCCACAACAATGCCGACACATAAATTATCAAGGTTGTTCTAGACTGTTGATAGCCTATCTGTCGGTAATGCAATCACGTTTGCCGACACACAATGTGTCGGCGTAGACTTACTTTGCAATTGAACTGTGTGACGGCGGTTCTTTGCGGCAGGAAAAGTGTCGGCGTAGTTTGTAGCTGGGCCACCATTTCGTGTCGCGCGGCACAATCCTCAAAAATACTGAGCAGCAAACTGCACGCGATAGGCGCAAAAAAAACTCCAAAATTTTGGCTTAGGTCTGCCCGTGCCCCCAATTCCCCATCTCATCTCTCTCTCAAAAAAAATCCCCATCTCATCTCCCTCTCATCGTCTCACGCCACACACCCCTACCTAAACCTAATCCACATGCCGCCGCCGCCGCCCGCGAGGTCGATTTGCTCGCGCGGCTGCGGCCTCCGACCCCAACTTGCCTCGCGCAGCCGCCGCCTCCGACCCCGACCTGCCTCGCACCACCACCGCCGCAGACCCAACCTACCTCGCGCCACATGGCCTCCAGCCCTAACCTGCCTTGCGCCGCCCCCGAACCTTCACGCCGATTTCCCCACGCCGCCGCCAGTCCCACTGCCGGTGGCCCGTCGCCAAGCCTCCGTCCAACCATTAACACCTCCCTATCGTTGACAACCCGAGGTGCCACTACGGTCGTAGGCGATCTGTCGATTCGCCGCCTTCTTCTCGCCGCCGAAGGTGCTGTCCATTCTGAGGGGGCATCTCGGTCTGCCTCCTATGGAGCCCTCCTGCCACTGTTGTCCGTCTTCCACCACCAGTGACGCCCCCCCACCCCCGCTCCAACTCTATTTCCAGATCTGGCTTCTACAGGGAAGCTTCATCTTCTAATTTTTGCTTTAATTTTTGTCCAAAAAAATGATATCCCATGATATCTTGCTAGTTCAAACAAGTCCATTTTGTCTTGTTGAGTTTCAGTTTCACATATGTGATGCATAAATTTATGATTTTACTTGTGCATGGGTGATGGCTATGTGCAAAACATATAAGTTTTTATGCTTAACTTTACATGTTTGACTGCAAAAAGATCTAGAAAGTCAGGGGCATTTGCTTTTTTGTTGTTGCCCTGTCTTTTAACTCATTACATAATTTGCTTGGTATGCATCTTCTTTTCCACCATTGTCACTTAGGCATCATGTTGAATTATGTGTTATTTTCAGCAGCAGAATTAATTTTGCAAAGTAAGCTGGGCTCTCGTGTTCAATCATGTCAGATTCTTAGTTTGTTGAATTACATTAAGGATAAAAAGGGATAAATTGCAAGTTTTAGTTTTCTAATCTCAACATATCTGACCTTCAGTTAGTTGATGGTGATATTGTGATTGAACCAAGCCGAGCTCATCTTTCCGATAGATGGTGAATGGCCTATTCCAGGTTTTACATTTTCAAGACTTCATACCATTGCCCCATGTCACAGTCATCCTTCAATGTGCTCATGAGTATGGACTGACAAAGCTTTGGTTGCAAGTTAAAAGGAGGCTTCATGGATGACGAAGGAAATTCTGTGATTGAGTGAGATAACCTGACATTTACTCGTCTTGATATTGCCATTCACACTTACATGGAATATATCCAGCTCTCGTTTTGTGCACACTTTCATTTTCTATTGATTGTCTGGGCGTGGATGTTCAACATGGGTTTTTCCCAAGTGTTTTTCTCTAGTTATCCTTGACTTGCTTTAGCTACAGAAAAAGAATGGCAGAGGTCTAAACCAGATAAATATATTGTGAGGAGGCAGGAAGGCACTTAAGCTTGCATTGCATCACTTGAAAGCAGATCATGTAGGAGGGTTTCTCTGTTGTCACAAAAAGAAGGTATGTGTTGCATGTTTTCAGCTAACTAACATATTTGTGAAGACTTTCATTTCTCATTTACTTTCAGCCTGTCATAATTTCTTAATTGAAGAAATCTTAGTAAGCATTATATATTCATGTTACATGGTTTGGAAAATATACAACACCATAAGCTCTCGTTCTCCAACATGTACCATTGCAATTATTCAGCCACACTACTACAGTACTATAATACTTGCAAAATTTCCACGTAAAATAATAGTATTAAGCATGCCTTGTAGGTTTAAGAATTTTTCCAAAGACGTCCTATTCCTAACTTTGTTGTGAATTCATTCCCATTTTGTGAAAATAATCATAAACACCAGTCTGGTTCATCTTGATAATGAGCTCTGTAAAATAGGATCACATTGTATAGCTTCCTAGTATCTCCTCGGCTACTGTTGCTAGTAGGTATCATCACCAGTACACGGTAGGAACTTTGGTTGGCTTAGTGTCAACTCATCCCTGAAAGAAACTATAAACGTCGTTCTGGTTCATCTTGGTAATGAGCTTTGTATCATAGTTTTTTTTAGAAAATGCGCTTGCTCTGTATCATAGTTACTGGCTGCAAGCCTACAGCTTCCTAGTATGACTAATAAACTGTTGCTAGGCACTATCACCCTGACACAATTAGAGCTTTTGGTTGCTGCATCTTGCGACCGCCAAATGGGCATGGCCTTAATACGTGCATTATTTGGCCAACCATTCCAGGAGGAAAGATTCATGGCTTGGGGGCATGCACGGCATGCGGAGCCAAGTGATGATGTCATGCCAGACATGCCTGGAGAAGGGACATCGAAGGAGCAGATGGTCCATCGTCTCGGGGTCCTGGCAGCACAGGAGGCATTGGTCGTGGTGCGGCAGCCCACGGCATGGGTCGTGGTGCGGCAGCCCACGGCATGCCAAGCGGTCAGCGGTCCAGCATATGTCCTGGTCGGCAAGCCAGTGGAAGAAGCGTACCCGGGGCAGCGCCCAACTCTTCCAAATGAATTTCCAGAACTCGTTGTGGATTGATCCCTGGAAGGTAGCCTTGTAGCAGGACTTCGCGGTGTATGTTCTGCTCGTGGTACACTTCCAGTGGAGTTGGTCGGGTTCCTTGGTCAGGGTAGTGTGCTCATGGTATTCTAGAGGCGTATGTATTGGCCAATCTGATGGACACCGAGCGTGCCCTCATGTATCGTGCCCAGGTATTCGCGTGGAGCCCATCCATGGCGGTCCGTTCCTTTCTCTTGCGCTTGGGGATGCAGGCGTGGAGCTGTGGCGCAATCTCGCTGACTTGTTTTTCTTCTTGATGTAGTCTTTTCTCATCACTGTATTTGTCCATCAACCATCCCTTCTCTTCCATGTGCTTCCTCGTTGTATTTGTCCATCAGCCATCCCTTCTCTTCCATGTGCTTCCTTCTTTTCTTTGGTCTTCTTCTGCAAATCTCTGAAGTTACAGTAAGAACCTTATTCCTGATGCCTTAGAACAAATCCGATTGCTTAATAATGAGTGCATAATTTTTATAGTAAGCCATGTGATATTCTAGGAGCTAACCTGACCTTGGTTGATGTTCTGATATAAGATATCTTATGTAACCAAACTGTTTGCAGTACATCTTCTATTTTTGAGATCTTGTTTTATATCTTTGGGATCAAGGGAAACTCGCAAGTTTGAACAAATTCTCATTTCTGTGATTGCTCTAATATATAAGTTATGTTGCAGGGACATATGGCAGAAAGCAGGAAGTCCATTTTGTTCATATGGAAGTTGATGCTGGCTTGGTGATTGAAGAATTGCCCTTTTTCATAATATTTTGTAGTAGTCAAGTGATCGAACAATTGGTCTCTCAGGAGCTTAGCCCTCGTATTTTGCAGCAGGACATGCCTTGTATGTCAACCTATGTATTTTCTTGATGATTGTAGCTAACTTGAGTGAAGAAAAGTAGCAATATATGTTGAATAAATGTATTGGTCAATGGTATCTCTGTGATGAATTGGAGAGTGCAATTGTTTGTATAATTATTGTGTACTGAACATGATTGTATATTATGAATGAAATTTCATTCAAAATATAGTCCATTTGCATTTTGTGCTGAAATGTAGAACCCTGGCAGCAAAAGTGTCGGCATAAGTATTTGACGTCGCACTATCTGTCGGCATATCACACTGGCAGATAAACTGTCGGCGTAGCAATGGATGTCACATTATGTGTCGGCATAGTACACTATCAGATGATCTGTCGGCATAAAATAGTCTGTCGGTATAGAAATGTCTGTCGCCATAGACCTCACCAACCCTGTCAAATTGTTTGTCGGCATAGATTTATCTGTCGGGAAAGACCTATCCCGGCAAGACTATAGGCGGCAGCTCCTTTCCGTCGGCGAAGATTTTTGCCGACACTAAATGTGTCGCTTTATGTGACCTATGCTGACAGATTGTTTGACGCTGCTTTGAGTGTCGTGGTGTAGTGAATGTTTGAGGGTTGAAACTAATGCATAAAAGCTGGGTGTGAAAAGTATGATCAAAGTGTGAACTTGCTTGTACTGTTTATGAATATGATTCGCACTCAACTCCTGATAGTTCTATTCGTCTCACTCGGTTCAATCTATCGTAAGCAAGCAATAGTAACCACACATAAGCAATCACTCAAAAGATCAGAGAGAACAAAGAAAACAAATCAGAAAACATCAAAACCAACCAAATAACTCTTGCAGCATAAAACAATTTCTAATAGTACCAAAACTATGTGAATTAGACCTTATCATAAATTTTAGTTCAAGAGCTTCGATTTGCAAAAAGAATCAACTCAAACGGAGTTACGAAACTCAAGTTACGATCAAACGAAGTTCAAATACTAAACTGTTTGAAAAACAAATTTTAAACTTTCAAAAACATGTTTAAGTTGTTTTACTGGATAGAGGGGATCATAACTAAGAAGTAGGCGTTGGTTTTGTTGGATTTGGACTAACGAGCGAAAAGTTGTGTTCGATTGAAGTATAGGGACTAATCTGTAAACACAATATTCATGGATGGGTCCCTGACCGAAAATTAAAAAGAAAAAGGAAAAACTCTACAGAACGAACGTTCGTTACAGAGCCTAATCCGACGAACTCGTTCACTACAGAATCCTAACTATTGAACGTCCATAAAATAAATCTAACTAAAAAACGATCTAGACCTAACTTAACTGAAAAGAACCGAAATAAAACCGAACTAGGGTTTTACCTGTTGGGGCGGTTTTCCGTCGGAAAACCGGCGGCGGAACTCCGGCGGCTTTCCGCGGCGGTGGGCGTCGGCGAGGAACGGGGCGACGGCTCCGAGCGTCGGCGGCGACGGCAAAGTAGCGGGAAAGGGGCGGCGCGTCGAGGCGGGGAGGATGGCGCCGTCGGTGGCGGTCCACGGCGAAGGGACGGAGCGGGCGGCGGCGGCTCCGGTGAGATGTGGCGGTGGCTCCGGCTAGTCACGGCAGGAGAGGAGGAGAGAGAGGGCCCGGGGCGCTCCGCTTATAAAGGCGGGAGGGGCAGTGGCGGCTGGCGTGCGCGAGGGGGCAGGGGAGTCCGGAGGCGGCACAGACGTCGAGGCGGTGGTGCCTGTCATGCGGGCGGCGCCTGTCGTGCGGGCGGCGGTCTCCCCCTCGGGCGGTTCGGGGGCGACGGGGCACTGGGCCGCATCTTGGCTGAGCTGGGCCGGCCCAGTTCGGTCGGGAGAGAAGTTTTTTTAAAAAACAGACAAACAGAACACATAAAGCAAAGGAAAATAAAAATATTATATAGGCATATAATATATCTAAATTTTTAGAAAAAGATTTTCTACAACATGAACATTATTCTAGCTTTAACTAAAATCTATAAAAATTCAAATAATTCAAACAGTGCTACTACTCTAATAAAATCCACTAAAAACATTTTTAAAATACCAAAATTAATTCAAATTTATATCTCTCCAATTTTCTGATGTAGGGAATCATGTTACCCTAATTTCCATATATTTTATGTTTTGGAGAAAAATAATTTGAATAAAACTCAAATAACTCCAAATTTAAAATAAATTTAAAAGAACCTTGAATTTAATTCTTTGAAACTCCCAACTCATATTTCATATGTTTTGAATAAGTCATTTTATCTTCGCTCGTGAAAATCATTGAGTTGCATAAAGTTCCTGGGTTGGAAATATTTTCCAAATGAAATTCAATTATTTTCATCACCCCTTGTCATTTAAATAAATGGAAGAAGTCATGTCATCTTCTCTCCAGGGTTTTGTGGTGAAAAGAATTTGAATTCATGGAGATCAAAATGCAAAAATGAAAGTTTGGGAAAGTTCTTTTTATTCCCTCTCATTTAACTTTCAAAAGTTTCGAATTCACTCACTTTCAGTCAATCAATCACACAACAATCAAACAAACAATCAAATCTATCTATTTAATATAACATTCCAAAATTTAGAATTTTGGGATGTTACAGCATACAGTACATTTTTCGAGGAAGCAAATTCAAGTTCATAGCATAAATACTATTGAGAAAATTCCATCAATTATTATTGGAGGTTTTGAATTTCCTCTCCCTGCTGTCAAGAAAAAGTATGATATTCTTATTATTGGGGATTTTCATATCCCCGTTGAGGTAACCTAGTGTCACTTTGAAATTTCTCCGGTTCCGTGTTATTCGGAATGAGTTTGTTAACAAGACTTGATCAACCTTGTTAGTGGATTCATTTTGATGATCATGAGATGGATGAAACTAGAAGGCACAACCTTCTGTACTTTCTTTTTACTTTCTGTCATTTACAATAAATAAAACAAAAATAGTATTATCCGTCTGTTTTCTGAATTATCCCTGTAATAAAAAATATTCCAAAAATAAAAGTGCTCCAAATGCCCTGCAAATTTAGTATGATTTTTATGGAATATTTGAGGATTTTAGGCACGGAAATCACTGCAGGAGGGGCAAGCACCAGGCCACGAGAGTGGAGGGCGCGCCCACCCCACCTGGGCGTGCCCCCTGTCTCGTGAGCCCCTGGTAGCCCCCTTCCACTTATGGCAACACCCACACACTCCATCTTCTACCAAAAAAATCCCCATCCAGCTCAAGCGCGAGTTCTATCTCGTTTTGCTGTGATTTTCGATCTCCTTGCTCAAAGCTGCATTCACAAAACTGCTTTGGGAAATTGTTGCTTGGTATGTGACTCCTCCATTGGTCCAATTAGTTTTTGTTCTAGTGCTTTATTCATTGCAAATCCTTGCTGCCTTGATGACCCTGTTCTTGAGCTTGCTTGTTAAATTAATGAGGTTCCAAGTAATTCTAATGCATGATATAGGCTCTAGCCACTTGTAGGAGTAGTTGCTACCATTCTTGTTAAGTTTTATTCACTTTTATTTTGAAGTTACTAAAATTTCAGAAATTTTTCAGAAAAAGAATTATGTTTAGGAGAATGTATCAAGGTGGTTCGTCGGTAAAGAAACGGCCCAGGATTGCTATGTGTGAGCAAGATGTTGAATTACCGAGGGATGCGGATGTACGAGCTTGTGAGTGGCCATCTGATGATTTTATGGTCAAAGCAGGCTTCAAGGAGGATTTTGACGCGTATGTACGTAATGCTGAGCTAGAGGACTTCTTACAAGATAAGTGTCCCCAGTACTATCAATCGACTGATTCCTTTGTGTGGAGGTTTAAATATAACTGTACGCATAATTCCCCCAGTGTTCTATTTGATATTTATGATACATCTTATACCATGAACTTAGAGGATTTTACAACCGCTTGCGAACTCCCACAATGGGGTAATATTAATGATCCTCACAAATCTGAATTTAGAGATTTCCTTACTAGTATTACTGTGGGAGAATCCAGGGACATAGCACAAGCCACCATAGGGAGCATTTATTTTCCTGTTATACATTATTTAGCTCTCTTCATTGGTAGATGCATTAACGGTAAAGATGAAGCATGTCATATGTGTGTCCCTGATCTCTGTGTCCTCAAGAGTGTTGTGTTAGGTTATAAAGCTTATAAATTAGGGGCAATAGTTGCACGTAGGTTGCAGAACAATAGTAGAGCCGGAGATTTATTTAGAGGAATTTATGCAACCCGTGTGGCTAACTATCTTGGTATAGCCCCACGAGAGGGGGATATGATGATACCTCCTGCTTATTTAGATTATGATGCTATGGTCAATCATCATTTTCTTAGGAGGAATGAACAATACCTTCATTATCGACTAATCTATAACAGACGCAATGTCGTCCATGTTACTCTTCCTGCTCCTCTCCTTTTTGATTATCAGGCAAAAGGAAGACATGTTGTTACCAGGGAGGAAGCAACTGAACACGAGGGGAGAGCGGAAGCGGCTCGCCAGCATGCCGCAGCTCAGGAGGCATTTGCTGTTGCATCTCAGTACGACCCCAGATACAACTACGGATATCAGCCAGGCTACCCTTGGCATTAAACCAACTTAGGCCAAAAGCCTAAGCTTGGGAAGTACGTATTTCTCACCGCTTTACATTCATGTTCACACACTATTCTAGTCGTCGGTGCTCATACTCTTTCATTGTATTATCCATGCTAGTTTAATTTTCTTTTTTTAGTTTTCTTCTTGTGTGTTTGATAAACCTTAAGAAAAACCAAAAAAATTAGTTAGTTTAATTTCCATGCTTGTAGTAGAATTAAAATAAAAACCCAAAAAGATTTCTCGTTCTTCTTGTTGGGAGCTTTCCCTTGTAAATAGTTTTATTTTCTTCTCTTTTCTTTGGGGGTCGAGAAGACCATATTGAAAATGTTTAGTGGCCCTCTTATGCATGATTGTTTATTTAACTTAGAGCCCATATTACTTTGTATTCTCTCTTGAGTTGAATGCTTGCAGATTCCAGCTTAGTCCAATGCACGTACACTCTTATTATTACACACATCGTTCGGTCGTGCGAGTGAAAGGCAATAATGACGATATATGATGGACTGATTGAGATGAGAGAAGCTGGTATGAACTCGACCTCTCCTGTTTTTGTAAATATGATGAGTCATCGTTCTTGATTCAGCTTATTATGAAGTAAACATATTTGCAATAACATTCAGAGATTATAGTTGCTTGTGCCATGCTTGATTAGCTATGAGTTATAATGGTTTACCTTGCGTGGCAACATGCTATTAGAATGATTATGATGTGGTATGATGGGATGGTATCCTCCTTTGAATGAATTGAGTGACTCGACTTGGCACATGTTCACGCATGTAGTTGAAACAAATCAACATAGCCTTCATGATATTTATGTTCATGGTGGATTATATCCTACTCATGTTTGTACTCAGTATGAATTAGTTTTAATGCATGTTTATGACTATTGTCGCTCTCTCAGTTGGTCACTCCCCAGTCTTTTGCTAGCCTTCACTTGTACTAAGCGGGAATACTGCTTGTGCATCCAAACCTCTTAAGCCGCAAAGTTGTTCCATATGAGTCCACTATACCTTCCTATATGCGGTATTTACCTGCCGTTCCGAGTAAATTTGTATGTGCCAAACTCTAAACCTTCAAATGAAATTCTGTTTTGTATGCTCGAGCCGCTCATGTTTCCACTAGGGCTGCCTATATCTTCCATGCTAGGTGGATTATTCTCAAGAGGAGTGGACTCCGCTCCTCATTCACGAGAAAGGGCCGGTAACCGGGATGCCCAGTCCCATGATCCAAAAATATCAAAGCAAATTAAATTAATTAAACAAAACTCCCCCAGGATTGTTGTTAGTTGGAAGCACTCATTGTTTCGAGCAAGCCATGGATTGATGCTTGTTGGTGGTTGGGGGAGTATAAACTTTTAGCATTCTACGTGGGAACTGCCTATAATGCATGTAGTATAGAAGATACAGTCACCCATAGTTGTTGCGTTGACAGCAAAAGTATGTCGCTGAAAATGTTATTCAATCTCTATTTTAAAATCAAGCTCTGGCACCTCTACAAATTCCTGCTTCCCTCTGCGAAGAGCCTATCTATTTAATTTTATGTTGAGTCATCACCTTCTTATTAAAAAGCACCCGCTGGAGAGCACACTGTCATTTGCATTCATTATTATTGGTTTATATTGGGTATGACTTGACTGGATCTCTTTTACCATAAATTACAATGTTTAGTCAGTCCTTGATCTTTAAAGGTGCTCTGCATTTATGTTTTGCGGTCTTAGAAAGGGCTAGCAAGATACCATTTTGTTATATCATGTTATGATTGTTTTGAGAAAGTGTTGTCATCCGAGTTTTATTATTATCGCTCGCTAGCTGATTATGCTATTGATATGAGTAGTTGTGAGACCTAAGTGTTACTGTGAGTATGGTTAGTTTATAATATTGTTGAAACCTGAATGATGTCTTTGCATGTATACAACAACAAGAGCAAATAGAGTTTGTAAAATTTTTTCTTTATCACTTTCAGTTTATCAACTGAATTGCTTGAGGACAAGCAAAGGTTTAAGCTTGGCGAAGTTGATACGTCTCCAACGTATCTACTTTTCCAAACACTTTTGCCCTTGTTTTGAACTCTAACTTGCATGATTTGAATGAAACTAACCCGGACTGACGCTGTTTTCAGCAGAATTACCATAATGTTGTTTCATGTGTAGAAAACAAAAGTTCTCGGAATGTCCTGAAAATCCTCGGAGGCACTTTTTGGAAAACGTAAAAAATACTAGAGAAAGAATCATGACCAGGGGGGCCCACACCCTGTCCACGAGGATGGGGGGGGCGCCACCCTATCTCGAAGGCCCCATGAGGCTCCGCCGACCTCAACTCCAACTTCATATATTCCGTCTCGCGGAGAAAAAAACCAGAGAGAAAGTTTCATCGTGTTTTACGATACAGAGCCGCCGCCAAGCCCTAATCTCTCTCGGGAGGGCTGATTTGGAGTCCGTTTGGGGCTCCAGAGAGGGGGATTCGTCGACATCGTCATCATCAACCATCCTCCATCACCAATTTCATGATGCTCACCCCCGTGCGTGAGTAATTCCATCGTAGGCTTGCTGGACGGTGATGGATTGGATGAGATTTACCATGTAATCAAGTTAGTTTTGTTAGGGTTTGATCCCTAGTATCCACTATGTTCTGAGATTGATGTTGCTATGACTTTGCTATGCTTAATGCTTGTCACTAAGGCCCAAATGCCATGATTTCAGATCTGAACCTATTATGTTTTCGTGAATATATGTGTGTTCTTGATCCTATCTTGCAAGTCTATAGTCACCTATTATGTGTTATGATCCGACAACCTCGAAGTGACAATAATCGGGATACTTCTCGGTGATGACCGTAGTTTGAGGAGTTCATGTATTCACCATGTGTTAATGCTTTGATCCGGTTCTCTATTAAAAGGAGGCCTTAATATCCCTTAGTTTCCACTAGGACTCCGCTGCCACGGGAGGGTAGGACAAAAGATGTCATGCAAGTTCTTTTCCATAAGCACGTATGACTATATTCGGAATACATGTCTGCATTACATTGATGAATTGGAGCTAGTTCTGTGTCACCCTATGTTATAGCTATTACATGAGGAATCGCATCCGACATAATTATCCATCACTGATCCATTGCCTACGAGCTTTTCATATACTATTCTTCGCTTATTTACTTTTCCGTTGCTATTGTTACAATCACTACAAAACCCAAAACTATTGCTATTACTATTCTTACCTTTTATTACTGTTACCATTACTATCATACTACTTTGCTACTAAATACCTTGCTGCAGATACTAAGCTATCCAGGTGTGGTTGAATTGACAACTCAACTGCTAATACTCAAGAATATTCTTTGGCTCCCCTTGTGTCGAATCAATAAATTTGGGTGAATACTTTACCCTCGAAAGCTGTTGCGATCCCCTACACTTGTGGGTCATCAGGCAGCCACCCTCGCTCGCCTCACCCCGAACCGTTTTTCCCTCGCTCAACCCTCCGCAGAACTGATCTTCTCTCTCCCCTGGCTGGAGCGGCAGCGACAGATCGTGCAGACGGCGGTGAGACGAAGGGTCGCGGCGTTGATGTGATGGCCGGAGCAAGGTACGTCCGCGCCCTATATCTTCTCTCTCTCATGTATCCCCTACCCATCGTAGATCTGGAGCATCGCGGGTCGGATCTCATGTGACAGAGGTGGCAAAGGCAGCTAGCAGCGGTGTCGCGGCGGCATGTGGCTGCAAGAGCCGGGGGAGACGGGGGCGTAGCGTGCAGGCATGTGGCTGTAGCGCGAGGGGAGCGGCGACCGGAGTTGCCAGGCGATGCAGAGATTCAATCGTGATGTGATGTGTTTCAGCCATGTTGTATGCGTGTGTTCCACGCGTCCGTGAGAAATTTTGGTTTGGGCTTTTGAAATATGTATATTGTTCAAATGACATACAGTATATAGTGGATAATCTCACCATTTCAGCCAAAAAGAGTCATCTCAACAACCTATCCATCTATCGTCCTTCCAACTAAACATAGAATTGGCTATCACTAGCTACTTATCATCCTCTTAACCAAACACAAAAATTGGCTATCCCTAGCCAGTTGGTTGGGAATACCCATAACCACCTAAATCTATCCAGTAAACCAAACACATCCTAACTGCTGAGCTTTCCCGCTGTCGGGAAAGGGGCGCCCCGCCACAGCCGAAGCCCGGATTTCACCGCGCGCACACACACACACAGGCCCGGCCACAACAACACCCCACCCTCAAACTAACTGCTGGGCTTTCCCGCTGCCTGGCGCTGTTGAGCCCAGGTTGTAAATTTGGTCCATGTTTATTCTCAATCTAAATCGACTTTGTGCTTCTGTTAGAGAATTATTAGGAGGTACTTCCTCCGTTCCAAAATAGATGACTCAACTTTATACTAATTTTAGTACAAAGTTGGGTCATCTATTTTGAAACGGAGGGAGTATTACACAGCCTATCTTTTAAGCAGGACATATTCCATTTCTGTAAGCAGTATGGGACTAAATAATTTGAGACAAATGCGTTCCCGCTCTCGGAAAATAAAAAAAGATGGCGCAGCAAGTTGAACCAACGACCTCTTGAATACGTGGACGTTCCAACGAATCTAGATGTTCTTTCTACTGGAAGTCCAATTATAACGACCTCTTGAATGCGTTTTCGTCCTGATCGCCTTCAAATCATGCTGTCAGTTTTTAGAATGTTGATAAATATTTGTCTTTTTTAGATATTTCAAATGAACTATCACATACGGATGTATATAGACATATTTTAAAGTGTAGCTTCACTCATTTTACTTCGTATGTAGTCACTTGTTGAAATCTCTAGAAAGACAAATACTCCTTCCGTCCGAAATTACTTGTCACGAAAATGGATAAAAATAGATGTATCTATAACTAAAATACGTCTAGATACATCCATTTCTTGGACAAGTATTTAGGAACAGAGGGAGCAACATATTACGGCATTTTCCTGAAATGCCTCCAAATCTATAATGGCGTTTTACAAAACGTCCCGCATACTAAGATATATTAAGGCGTTTTCTCCAAATGCCGTCAATTGCTGCTGTTTTGAGGCGTTCTTCAATTGTGCCTTTAAAAAAGCTAATTTAAGGCACTTTTCCAAACGCCTCCTAGAAAATGCCTTCGATCCTCCACCGTGGTGTAGTGGACCGCGTGGACGCTAGTTGTGCTTGAGCCGCTGGAGCCCCGAGCAGTCGATGTTGATGGTGAAGATCTCCAGCAGGGCTGGTAGTGGTGCGAGTTCGAAATGGGATCGATGGAGACGGCGACGAGGTCCGAGGTGAACATCATGCGCTTCGAGTCTGGACCAGGGGTGGTTCGTCCTGCCGCCATCGGTGCTGTGCACTACCCTCCGTAGCCCAGTGCCTTTCAGGTGCACCATGTAGATGGCGAACCTGCCGCCCTCCGGGTTGCACTGGCCTCGCCGTCCTCCGCGCGTCCATGATGTACAGGTTCTTGTGCCCGGACCTCCCGGACCGGAGCACCAGCCACTTGTCGTTCGGCGATGGCGATGGGAACGCGTTGTTTCTTGCCTTCGATCCTGAGCTTCTTGATGGAAACCTGAGAGTTGTCCTTGTTGCCGAGGGACACGACCACCATGTCCAACCCCGTGCCTTGAGGTCTTCTTGTTCCAGATCCTTGTGGCGTGGTGGAGAAAGAAGCAGGGGTGCAGCGGGCGGCGGCGGTGGGATCACGCTGTGGAGCTCCTATGCATGCGACGCATTTTGCGTCGACTAGTCGGGGGTTCGCACAGGGTTGACGCACGACCGGGCCGGCCCACCAAACCGCTCTAATTCGTTTCCTTTTGCGTGCGACAAAAAAATTAAAATTAAACAACGAGTACCAGGAATCGATCCCACCACCACACACTACAACCGCGGGCCATGTATAAAATGGAAAATAGGAATATTTTTTTAATTCAGCACCAAAAAAGTTAAAACACGAACTTTTTTAAAAATGCGAACAAAATATGTATTGTACTTTTTTTGGAAATGCGAACAAAATTTTAAAGATGGGAATATTTTTTGAAATTGCGAACAAAATGTTGAGATCGCAATTATTTTTTTGGAAAATGAACATTTTTCTAAAATTAACAAAATTTTGAAAACAAGAATATTTTTTAAAATTCCTGAAAATGTTTTGAAACATAACAAAATTCTAGAACTGTAAAAATTATCAAAACGAGAATATTCTTTGAAATAATGAACAAACTTTATAAATGAGATTTTTTTTAAATTGTGAACAGATTTTGAAAATGATAATTGTTTTTGAAATTACTGTAGATTTTTTTAAGCATGAACATTTTTTGAAAATGTGAACACATTTTTAAAGGAAGAACGTTTTTCTAAAATTTCAACGAAAGCATTTTTGAAATCATGACCATTTTTTGAAAATCAGGAACATTTTTCTAACAGCCGAACATTTTTTAAATTTTTGAACAAAAGCATTCGCACCATTTTATAACAACAAGAACATTTTTTGAAAATCACGAACATTTTTCGAATTTATGAACATTTTTTTGAGAACGACCATTTTTAAAATTTCGAACATTTTTTAAAGGAAAGAACATTTTCTAAATTTAAGAACAATTTTCAAACATGAACTTACTTTAAAAAGATAAAATAACCTTGAAAAGGTAAAAAAATAGAAAACAAAAAGAAACAAAAAAACAGAAAAACCAGTTCAGGGAACCTTCTAGAAGGTTCACAAAACCGGCTGGCTAGAGGCGGTTGTCCGCGCAAAATCTGGGCCGGCCCATCGAGTCGCTACTCGGTAGCTCGCCTGTGCGATGCCGGCAGTTTGACGCAGAGCGCGGCGAATTGGGATTTCCATGGCGTCATGCTCTACTATGCTGTTGGACAGCTTAATAGGGCAAGGTGGGCTCCCAATGGGCTGAGTGGGATAGCCTAATTAACATTTTTTATTCAATGAGATCCCACTAAGGGTCTTCCCTCTTGCTAGGGTTTTGCTCCTCCCGGAGGTGCTCTGTCGCCGCCGTTGAGATATTATCTTCCCTCCTCCGATCTACCCTTGTCTGATGATTCGGGCTGACTAAGGGGTGATCCTTGCATCACTTCCCGGCCTTGATCGTCGGCTTGGGTTCGAGACGAGAGCTAGGGTTCGCTTCAGCGCCCGATCTATTCTTTCCGGGCTAGGGTTCAAGGTTTCGTCTGCGGCGATGGGAGCGAATGCCCATGAGGCGTCGGGCTCAGGATCCGCGACAGAGATAGACAGGATGATGGCTGAGTTGGGTCTCAGAGAGGAGGATGTCGACGATGTTGTTTTTGATGATAAAGCGGCGCCGCCAGAATCTACCAGGTGGAGGGCTGTTGCTAGGGTTCATATAGATAAACCATACAGCCAATACTGGTTCTTCAAGAACATGAGGTCAGCCTGGGACCTTGCGCATGATGTTAAGTTCCGCCCCCTCGAAGATAATCTCTACACGATGCAATTTTTCTGCTTGGGAGATTGGGAACGGGTCATGCAGGAGGGGCCGTGGAATTTCAGAGGAAACGATGTGGTCATAGAGCCTTATGATGGAATTACTAAGCCAACAGAGGTGAATCTAGATCATCTCAATATATGGATTCAGATCCACGATGTCCCAGATTTGTATGCTCATCTAGTTGGGCCTCTTGCTGCCAAGGTGGGAGAGGTTTTTTTTACTGAAACAATGACCCAGGACTTTGCGGGAAACTTCTACCGCGTCTGGGGCAAGATCAATGTTCACAAGCCTCTCAAGAATGCGGTGTCCATGATCCGCGACGGCAGGCGACAGATCTATCGTGTGAAGTACGAGCGCCTCCCGGACTGGTGTGCTATTTGTGGCCACTTAGGGCATGTCTTCAAGGAGCATGGAGATGGTATTCATCCTCCATCAGCCCTATACTTCTAGGACCTGAGGACTACATGGAATATGCGAGTCGGTGCTGGCCCTGGAGCTGTCCGTGGTAAGGGACGACGAGGAGGTCGCCGCGGTGGCCGGGGAGGACGCGGTATGGAACCGATGAACTCGGGACAGCAATACTCAGAGCAAGAAACAGGTGAGGTGGATGCGGTGATGAAGGAGGCAGATAGCAACGTGAAGATGGTGGAGGTTGAAGACAACAGGAAGCGTTCGGCGGAATTGAATGGAGGACCCAAGCCTGCGCCCCCCCTCCCCCTCACATCATCAAGTGTTTTAGCTTTGCCTCCTCCTGAAGTGCCTGTTAGCCCATCCTCGAAGTAGGATCAGAAGAGATCTCGAGTTAACTCTGACAAGTCTAGCCTGAAGAAAATACCCGTTCAAGAAAAACCACAAGATGCAAGATCGGCGATCTCCCGCGTGGAGGATCGCCGGGCACAATGAATATCATATGTTGGAATTGTCGCGGTGCGGGCAAAGCTGCGACAATTCGAGAGCTTCGCGACTTAGCGAAGCAATTTTCCCCGACAGTGCTATGTATTGTAGAAACACAAATTTCAAAGGCACGTGTCGAAAATCTTGCTGGTACCTTAGGGTTTAATAATTCTTATGTTGTGGGTAGTTCAGGCCGTAGCGGCGGAATCGGATTGTTTTGGAACAATGGAATAAAGCTTGATGTTTTTGGTTACTCGGAGTACCATGTTGATGCAACAGTTTCAAGCTCTGACCAGGGCACATGGAGGCTTACGTGTGTGTATGGTGAAGCACAAGTTGGGGAGAGATACAGAACGTGGGACTTACTCAAGTCGCTCGTGTCCGTAAATGATTTACCATGGCTATGCCTCGGCGACTTCAATGAGGTCCTACACCTCCACGAGCATGTTGGAATGGGACAGCGAAGACATGCACAAATCCAAGCTTTCAGGGAAGCCATGGATGTGTGTGCTCTATCTGACATGGGTTATCAAGGCAAGCCATGGACCTTTGAGAAGAAAACTGCAGAAGGTGGGTATTGTAGGGTGCATCTAGACCGAGCCTTGTCAAACATAGATTGGACTGCTAGGTTCCCTCACGCTCAACTTACACATGAAACAGCAGCCTCTTCGGACCATTGTCCGATTAGAGTTCAACTCGAACCGGCAAACCCTGCCCAGCTTCAAAGCAAATTATTCAGATATGAGGTGTACTAGGAAAGAAACGAGGACTTTGGCTCATCTCTCGAGGCTATGTGGAATGAGTCACCTGATGGACATACGGTTACCCAGATGAGCAAAAAACTGGGAGACCTGTCGGCTACGTTGAGGCAATGGAGCTCAGAGACGATTGGACACGTGGGGAAGGAGATAAAAAAGCTGAAAAGAGAGTTGGCCACTTTGCAAAATGACCCTAAGCGGATCTCACCCTCGCATGCAGAGACGAAAATTGCGCCCAAGCTAGTTGAGCTCTACCACATGGAGGAGATCAAGCAGAGGCAGAGATCGCAAGTTGACTGGCTTACGGAAGGTGATAAAAACACCAAGTTTTTCCAACGGCGAGCTAGCCTCCGTCGACGGAAGAACACTATAAAAAGCCTAGAAAAAGCAGACGGATCGACTACAAATGATCCTGCAGAGATGGCCTCGATCACAAACGATTTCTATAAAACCCTGTTCACTTCTGAAGGTACGACATGGATGGATGCAGTACTTAATACTGTCCCGGTTAAGGTTACTCATGCGATGAACACGCTCTTGACCGCTCCCTACACCGGCGACGAGGTGAAAAAAGCTATGTTTCAGATGTATCCTACCAAGGCACCAGGGCCGGATGGATACCCGGCACATTTTTTTTAGAGACACTGGGAATTATGTGGTGCCGAGGTAACTAATGTGGTTTTGCGCATTCTGCGAGGGGAAGAAAGCCCGGAGGTAATTAATAAAACAATCCTTGTTTTAATTTCAAAGGTGAAAGATCCAACTAACTTATCCCAGTTCAGGCCAATTAGCCTGTGCAACGTCTTATACAAGATTGCTTCCAAAGTTTTATCTAACAGATTGAAACAGATCTTACCTGACATTATCTCAGAGGAGCAGTCTGCCTTCGTTCCGGGACGGCTTATCACAGATAACATTATAACAGCCTATGAGTGCTTACATTTTATGAAGCGCAACAAAGCCCAAAAGAACAGATATTGTGCAGTCAAGTTGGACATGATGAAAGCATACGATCGAGTCGAGTGGACTTACCTTGAAGCAATAATGACCAAGATGGGTTTTGCCCCTTCTTGGGTGGCTACAATCATGCGCATGGTATCATCGGTAAAGTTTTCAATTCTTTTCAATGGTACTAAGCTAGAGGAGTTTCTCCCATCTAGGGGAATCCGTCAGGGAGATCCTATTTCTCCATACCTGTTTTTGCTGGCAGCGGAGGGCCTTTCGTGCCTCTTAAAAACCCAAGATGAATCATCGAGCCTCAGTGGAATCCGAGTTGCTCCGTCGGCACCGCCGGTGAGCCACTTGCTTTTTGCAGATGATAGCCTGCTGTTTGTCAAAGCCAGTTCTTATGGAGCAAATCAGTTGTCTTCCTTGATGGTAAGTTACTGCAATGCCTTGGGCCAAAGGATCAATTTAGCAAAGTCCTCTGTGTTCTTTAGTAAAGGCTGCCCCTCCACTCTCAAGGCCGAAGTTCAGAGTGCTCTAAATATTTCAAAGGAGTCACTATCAGATAGATACCTTGGGATGCCAACGGATGTGGGTACTTGCAAGAATGGAGCCTTCAAATTCTTGAAAGACAGAGTCTGGAATAAAGTTAAGGGGTGGATGGAAAAACTTTTGTCAACAGGGGGCAAAGAGGTGTTGATAAAGTCAGTGGCGCAGTCCGTCCTGGTTTATTCCATGTCATGCTTCAAGCTGCCGCGCGGACTATGTGAACATATCAACTCACTGATCCGGAAATTTTGGTGGGGGAGTAAAGAGGGGAAAAGGAAGCCAAGTTGGGTCTCGTGGAGCACGATGACCAAGCCAAAGTATTGTGGAGGTCTTGGATTCAGGGATATCGAGCTTTTTAACTTAGCTCTTCTTGCAAGGCAAGCATGGAGATTATTAATGGATCCAGACTCGCTCAGTGCACGTGTACTGAGGGCCAAATACCATCCAGGGGCTGATATTTTGAATGCTGAGCTTGGATCAGCTCCCTCACAAATCTAGCGGGCTATAATCGAGGGTCGCGATGTTCTCAAACAGGGCATCATAAAACGTATTGGAGATGGACTCATGACACATATATGGGATCATAATTGGCTCCCGAGACCAGCAAATATGAGACCTATAACTAGCCTCCTCGCTAACCCGCCACAATGGGTCAGTGACCTTATTTTGCCCGGCGCTGAATGGGACCGAGCGGCAGTTTCACAGATTTTCTTACCCGCAGATGCACAAGCGATCATGTCTATACCCCTGTGTACGAGACAAATCGAGGATTTCTGGTCTTGGGTACATGAGAAGAACGGTGTTTTTACGGTTCGCTCGGCTTACCGAATGCTGGTTGAAACTAAGATGCGAAGAGAAGCCTGGCTCGAGGGGAGAGGACATTCGTCAGATACCTCCACAGACGCCAAATCTTGGGATAGACTATGGAAAGTTGACATTCCATCAAAATTCAAAATTTTCCTGTGGCGGTTAGCTCAACAGTCTGTTCCCACAGCTGATGTTTTACATCATCGGGACATGTCAACCTCGACGAGATGCGGACTGTGTGGATCTGAAGATTCATGGCAACACTCATTACTTCATTGCACGATAGCTCGGTGTGTTTGGGCGCTACAAGATCATGATCTGGTGGAAACCTTAAATAGCACCCGTGAGCCTGAGGCACGTCGATGGCTATTCTCCCTGTTGGACACACTTTCTTCTGCGGAATTCATCCAGGTTGCAGTTACCCTGTGGGCTCTGTGGTATGCACGTCGGCAGGCTCTCCATGAAAATATCTTCCAAAGTCCACTATCCACGCACAACTTTATCATGAGATATATCAGAGAGTTGGAAGACTGTAAACCCAAGAAGATTGGTTCCATTTATGCTAGAAGCACCGAACAATTAAGGCAAAAGTGGATCCCACCACCGCCGGGTCTCTCCAAGATCAGGGTAGACGGTGCGGTCTCCAGAGATAATCTGTATGGCTCCTTCAGCGCAGTCTGCAGAGATTCTTCGGGTCGGTTCCTGGGAGCTTCAGCAATCAAAATACATGGCATCACTAAGCCTGCAACCCTCGAAGCGCTAGCTTGTCGGGAGGCGCTTGCACTAGCCTCAGACTTGGCTTTGTCCGATTTCATAGTTGCTTCTGACTGTCAAGGTGTGGTAAATGATATCAAGCATCGCACGGGAGGGACTTATGCAAGCACAGTCAAGGAGATTGTTGACACATCAAGAGAGTTTCATCAGTGTACCTTCATCTTCGAAGGTAGAACAACCAATATCGAGGCGCACAGTCTCGCTAAACATGCTTTCGGTCTGGATCTAGGGCGCCATTTGTGGCTAATAAACCCTCCAGACATTCATTGTATCCCTATGAACTTATTTGATTAATAAAGTGTGTTTAGACTCAAAAAAATTCAATGAGATCCCACTAATGCAATTTAAATGGATGGGATAGTTAGTCCCACTTAAATCCACTTCCACCTGCAGCCTGAATGGCGCTCATGTGGATGGGATCGTACGGAATATGCAGGTGGCTCAAAGCCCTTGAGGGGTCATCATTGAAATTGAAACTCCAAAACAAACCAAAGATAAACCCAGGGTAAATAAACCAGGCAATGTTTCCCGGGTCCAACAAGTCACAGCGGAACTAGACAGTCAGCTTGGTAAGCTAAAAGAAAAGTTAGTGAAAATAATTGAAAGGATAAGGGCATGTAAGACAGTTTTATCTTAAGTTTTACATGTAATTTAAAGATGACAATAAAAATATGTCTACAATAGATTATTTTTGCCTTATTTTTTATAAATAGTATTCCCATGGTAAGACATATCTCTACTCCTAATGGAGCAGTTGGTGAATAGTCCGCCGGTTATTTTTTGCTGGTTTTTTTCGTTTCACCGCTTTCGTTGGTTTTATTTCACTGGTTTTATTTCGCCTCCCTCCCACCTGCCTTTTCGCTTCACCACCCACATAAACCCATCAGATTAGTTACCATATAAAAAATAAATCACAATCAATCAAGTATTGATGGACCACCCACATAAACCCATCAGATTAGTTACCATATAAAAAATAAATCACAATCAATCAAGTATTGATGGGATATTTCCTTATATTGATGTAATTTTCCCTTTCTTATCATCAATCATCTCTACTGCCTAAAAAATGTGTAGCTTTCCTTTTCCTGCCAACCGACCGCGTCCCGTCTCCCTACGTCCGCCCTCACGTTTGACCTCCCCCAAACCCCGCATGATGGAAAAACCCAGCCGCCTGCTTCCCCTCCTCTCGACCGCTCCATATGTCCAGATCGCAACCCCATCCCCATCCTCCTCTCACATCACGGCGGTCGATGGACTGCTGCCACCACCCTCCTACTCTCTCGCCGCCGCCTTCCTCCCGCTCGCTCGCCGCCGCCGTCGCCACCAATCCCGGCAAAGGCGCTGTTGCTGCTATGTCGCCTCCTTTCCCCATCCAAGCCTGACCATGGCAACGGCGCCCTCTCATGTGTCCCGCGGTGGGGTTTGGGTAGGCGCGACCACAATCCAGTAGGGATCTCACCGCGGACCCATCCGCTGGGATGGGTGTTGCCTCCGTTGCGAATGGGATCGTAGGGAGGGACTACTTTGTCGTCAAGGTCGGCGAGGCAGCGGCCGATTGGGAGCCCGGTTGTGAACATGGGAGTTCATCCCCATGGAGGCGACGGCCGTGGAGATTGGATGTGAAGCAACCTCACTTGCCGGTGGTGGAGGCTTGCCGTCCATGTGCTCCTTTCTTCTCCCGGTATCCCCATTCCTTGCCTCCCATTACAAAAGCAAGCATGAATGAGAGCAGGGGCTGATTTTCATCAATTCATTTCTCATATTTTTAGTTGCTTTTTTGAGATTATACAAGATGCTCCCGATCTGTTTTGACAAATTACTTGGATCGTCTTATGGAATTGACAGCCATCGTATTTTTCAGCTCATGTTATTTCTTAATCCTTGTCCCACTAGGCATCCACTACATGTTTGGTAATGACGTGATGTTGAGGCGGCTAGGAGAAGCTCAGCAGCCAGATCAAGGGCTATCGAGATGGATCTGGGAGCCAAGCAGTAGTTCTTCTGTTAAACTTTGGTTATTATCTTTTCTATTGTTACGATTGTGGAATGGTTGATTTTGACTCGGTGTAACATTTGCATTTGTTTCCCCAGCTTGTTGGTGTAGATGCGTGGCACTGCGGCAACTAATCAAGAGCAAAGGGCAGTGCACATCAGAGCTACGCTGAATGTAGCAAGGCAACCACGAATTGGGTATGTTCACACGAGGGATGGGAGAGGAGAGGAACATTAACATTTTTCATGATTTGGATGAAAATTTCAGTTCGTAGTTTCTCCGTACGTGGCAACACACTAGCGGTGCTCATGGGCTTAGGATGAAAGTAGCGCCAACGGAATCAATATGTTGGATGGGAAGGCGGTTATTACCTCTGTCCCTTGGTGCTAGCCTATCGTGGCGGCCTCACTAACTTGCTCATTGCGAATACGAGTTCGTGGGGTCGCGAGTTGCTGCAGATTTGTTTTTATCACTTTTTACAATATTTATTGATGTATCCCTAACTCAGCGAGTCATTTTTAGTTTTGATTTCCCATATACGCGAGCCTAAATATCCCATGATCAGAATATTGAACTCTTAAAGTTAATTCCCTCAGTTCTGGTGACAAATATAATGCACATAATCCATATTGTTATGCACTAGCGTGTGTGTGAAATAGATGAATTATGGTTCCGTACCCAATAAGATGGATATGTGTGTGTTAGAGAGAGGGAGAGGGGGAGAGAGAGTGAGGAAGAGGGAGGGAGAGAGTGTGTGTGAGGATTTGATGATAAAAAAAGTCGTCAATATCGTAATATTGAACTCTTAAACTTAATGTGGCCCCATTGCAACGCACGGGCGTTCTTCTAGTTGTGTTAGGAGATCGTCTTTTAAAATAAAAGAAGACAAGTCATTTCTTATAATTTCTCAATCCTCCACGTCAACATTTATTCTATGTGGCATCTCTAAGATAGCACCACCATTGAATATGCCCTAATTAGTGACACAAGTTTGCTTAAATTATAACAAATGATTACATTTTTGTCAAATAACGTAATTGTTGCCACAAACGTTAACATGAGGGTAAGAAATGGAATTGTAACTCTAAAAATAGACAAGAATCAACAATTTGATAATTATACATATGAAGTTCATTAAAGTATATAGTAGTATCTTACAGTAATCAGGGAACTGAATCCCCTGGTTCAAAATCACAAACTACTGTACCAAGCGAACTACTAGCTACGAAGGCAATATATAAGCAAGTAATTTACAATTTCACTTTGTGGATTCAGTACTACGTACGTACAAAATAATTATACAGACGACCTCCAAAAAATACAGAGACCTACAAGCTTTAAGCCTGGGCGCCTGGCTAAAAGATGGCTACGTACGAGCACCGACTACATGACGGCGCATGCCGCGTTGGGGTTCTCGTCGGAGAAGGCGGAGGTGTACTTGACCTCGGTGGAGGAGGCCCTGGCGAGCGGCGCGGCGTCGGGGTCGGCGACCACGTTCCGGACGTAGCCCGGGGGCGCCTTCTTGTCGTAGGCGCCGGGGGCGTAGGGGTGCGGCACCACGTCGTAGGGCACGTACGGCCACGGCTCCACCTTCTTGCCGGTCTTGCGCGCCACCCGCCGCATCAGCTTGGCCGGGTCGTCGATGTACCCGGTGACGGCCACCTTGTTCTGCTTGGGGAGCACCTCGACGCCGGTGACCCCGCGGATGCCGTCGACGGCCTTGCGGATGCGGCGCTCGCAGCCCTCGCAGTCGATCCGGACCTTCATCTCCACCGTCTCCAGCTGCGGCCGCTTCTTGATGTGCCGCCGCGTGCGCACCGTCGGGCACGCGCACATGTCCGACACCGCGTCCAGGATGCCCATCCTCACCTGACCTGAAGATGGATCGAGCGGCAAGCAGGGCAGCTCAAGGCTACAAGCTATAGCTCTGAGAAGATTGATTAGAAGTTCGAACGACGAGGTGAGAATGAATGGAGGAGGAGGAGGTCGGGGTCTCGGGGAGGACATATAGGTGCCTGGACGGGGGCGGGGGCGGGCGTACGGAGGGCGACGGCGACACGTGGGGAAGGTGCGTGTGGGAAGGTGATAGGGTGACCGAGATGGGTCTGGAGTCTCTGGATCCGCCGGATCTCCGTGTGTGGCCGGAGGTCGCCACGTGACGTGAACCCCCGAGAAGACTGGGAGGGGCCGGCGATCGAGTCGAGCACAAGGCCAACTCGGGTTGATACTCTTGACGGAAAATTACCAAACATTTGTCTGTTGGTTTTGGCTTCCGTTGCGTAGGCTTTCGGCAAACGGGGGCCGCCGTCCGTCGTTGTCCAAACCATTCTGGGTTGGAGTTTGGCGCATTGGAGGTTGGACTGAGCTTTCTTCTGCAGTACTCCCTCCATTTCTTTCTTTTTCTTTTTTTTTTCCTTTTGAGCTGGGTACTCCCTCCATTTCAGATTATATATGGTGCATTTAGTTTGTTTTTTCTTTTCTCTTATAACCTACTTCTTTTATCCAAAAAAGTTTGTCCCTCAAACGGATGTATCTACCATCAATATAGTGCTAGATACATCTATACTCCTATATAGTATACGAATATCAAGGTATATGGACCATTGAATCTTTGTAATCCAACGGTTCACATTCGATTGTTTTGGAGAGAGGGCTACGTGGCTGCATACAGACCGTATGATGGGCTAATCCAACGGTCCACCATGCAGGGATTCGCCGTAGGTGACCATCCTTGTGCTGCCAACCTGACACCGTGCATGCAGGCTCGCGATTCTTCCATACTGGGCACCGCTCCCTAGAAATCTCTGGCAGGCTCACGAGTAAACAAGTGCTGCCCTACAGTGAATTACTACTTGCAAGCTACTATACCAGGCAAGTACGAGTACTACTACTAGGCGACGTGACGAGGGAGAAGAAAATAACACATGCAGCATGCAGGATGCAGCTTCGGAACGGACAGATTAGAAATGACAAGTAAACTAGTTTAGTATGTGTTGTGACTAAATAGCTACGTATAGATACTTCCTAAACTCACATAGGTTCTCAGGCATGCCAAAAACATTTTCTCATTTTTTGGTTTGTTAAAAATTCATACATGTACTGTTATCTACATGTTTCCTTAACTGATATTTTTTATAAAATAATTATGAAGAATACAGCCTCTGCAAAAATAAGAAGACTGTTCATGTTTATATGGATTTAAATAAGCTTTTTTGACCCCCTCGTGCTTGTCATTTTTGTACTACATGCAAATCGCAGTATATTTTTTGGAAAACTTTTTTTATGCTAAATAATGCCTCTATTTGCATGCATGATTTTTCCGATGAATTTTTTGTATTAGTAGCGTATCTGCCTTTAGGGGAATATTACTAGCATATTTGAAAAAACAAATTGCTCCCCAGGGTGCCCGAGAATCAAAAAGGCTGCTTTGCTACTTTCTCTTATAAATTCATTTTACAAATATTATGGCCCAGTTTTTTCTTTATTTTCCCAATGCTTTTGTTGCATAGACTTCTACTCATCAGACAAATTAATCACTGTATGCATGCGCGTGTATGGAGTTTACTTGAAAAAATAATTAAAAAAATTCAACAATCTGGTTGTATATTGTATAAAAAAAAGGCTGCAACCCCTCACACCACACAACATTTCACAATGATCGTTAAATCTACACGTGCATGGCACGTGCCATGTACTAGTACACTTAAGGAATAAATTTGGGACAAATTTTTTCAGACGAAGAAAGTATAATATAATGATGTTTTTGAAGCTATATTATGGGACGAAGGAAGTATAAGACAGTGCACATTTACAATTTTGAGCCGTTCTGGATGAATGAACCTGCATGTGTCGAAAATAGAGCCTGACAAAATGGGAGGTTGTGCTAGTGGGTGGACATGGTCTATGGACAACCTGAAATTTTCTCTTGGTCTATTTTTCTTTCAAGTACACATAGTCTATACATAAACTTTTAAAAAAAATAGCCTACATATATTTATTTTACTAAAATAAAAAAATAAATTTACACAGTTGACAGTGCAAACTGCAATGGTAATCCCCATCGACCATTCCAGCTCCACCAAATCCTTATTTTTCTTGCTAGATGCATTGTTTTATGATGATTTCAATTCTTAATATTGTCCCCTTTCCAACATAAATGTGAAAACCGATTTAGATATTTAGTTATTTTTGTTCCTACATAATTGTACAGGAAGGCAAGATGAATAAAAGTAACATGACAATGGCATTTTTTTTCAAGTTCAAACCACGTGATCCGCCGAAACATGTCATTCAAAGCCGATCCATATTTGATGAATTGTAATGACCTTGGTCATCTTGTCATGAATGTGGTTGTAGTGATGTGCACACAACTTTTCCTTGGGTTATTAGTTATGCAACATAGCTTGACTTTTGTATGCCTTGAAACTGTTTTTCTTTTTTAAGTATTTTTTGGCCCTTAGTTTCTCGTCTAGGGCGTTAGCCAATCTTGGCTCTGCCACTGTATGTTATGATGGGCACGTTAGTCTAGTTATGGTATACACACCACCAACCCGCTAAACACCCATGCAAACAAGTAGTACAATCATTCAAAATTCAGCCTAAGACTATCTCTTGGTTAGTGCGGAAAAAGTAAATACAAAAGTAATAAGTTGAGAGAATATGTAAGCACCAACAAAATTCATCTTGTAGCACTGGTGCACCTTGCTTCAAAAGCAAAGCGTGGTTAAGCCTTGGGCCGTGTTTCCTGTGCCTAAGACCATAGTTCATTTCCAAACCAGACCCTCAAACCTCCTACAAGCATCTGCATCGAGCTATTCAGGACGCAGTTTGCCATTCAATGGCGTTCTGCATCGGTCCGTGGACCAGTACGAACATCTGGTTTGCCACAAACCAGAGCAAACTAGGGGATTTACGGGTGTCTGAACACCAACCACATAAGACTCCGACACACCTGGCCCATCCAAAACTGCACCTGAAACCCTGCCCATACTCCAATCTTTCTCCGGATATGCTTTATCTCTCGCCGATTCCGCTGCTCTATCACCACAAATTAAGATCATGATGATCCAAACAATAAATATATGATTGTAAGAAACAAGTCAGCGTATCCATGCATGTTCTAAATATAAGTGTTTACACTCCAAGGTTGTTAAGGTCCGGCTGAAAAAACTGGAACTTTATTCTCTTGCAAAGACTTGGTATAGTCTCTGTTGCGTAGTCATTCTCTCGTGGGTTCGATAAACTCAGGGTCAGTCCTTGGGAAAAGGGCGGGAATATCTTCGTAATCTTTTTTTTTGTGGGGGGAAAGCATTTCATTACTTAATTGATCATAGTGTTACAATCATTCATAACGACAATGCTAATCTCCTGAGGAATATTTGCGAGCCAACAAGCCGTCATTTGCTGTCCACGCCCTATCGCTGCCATAGCGTGTCCAACCTTGTTCTGCGCACGAGTGATCTTCCGAACTTGGGAGTGTCGCTCCTTTAGCATCTCCGTGATTTCTGAAATAAGGTACATGCTACTAGATCGATCCGCCGGTCCAGTCTTGATCATGGGCACAAGTTCAGCACAGTCTGTTTCCACTAAGATGGGTTTCTGGGACCAATGCAGAGCTAAGTTAAGCCCTTCAGCACATGCAGCAATCTCGGCCTCCAGTGGTCCCGGGCAATCATACAGCCATCTACACGCCACACAAATTACTTGGCCCAAGTGATCGCGCAGTACCATGCCCGCTCCCGCAGACCCATCAGCGACAACGAACGAGCCATCAAAATTCAGTTTGACATGTCCGTCCGGTGGGGGTTCCCAAGCAACAGGACTGACCAAACATTTTGTACTGCTAGTGACAGGAACAAAATTGCTTAACTCTGTCAGGACCGGCAGTTTCCCTTTGATAGTATCCGCATGTGGGTAGTGCTTGATTGTCAATAGGGATTGCGCATAATCACAAAGGAACCTCTTGGACACCTCTACTGGAATCAGTGGCTTGTCATGAGTCAACTCATTGTGTATATGCCAAGCACGCCATAACACCATGAGCACAAGCATCCGTTGGGTCTCAGATAATTCGTGTAAGAGCAGCAACAACCAATCTGGTTCTCTTCTACTAAGAACCTCCTCCGATGGCAGGTCCCAAACTAGCCTCATAACATTCCACAAGTTCCGAGCGTGGGGGCAGCGTACGAGTGCATGATGAACTAATTCATCTTCCTGTCCACAAATGGTGCACACTCCATCAAACCTCCATATGGCGTTTCATCTTGTCCAGCCTAGTGGCCAGTGCTTCCCTAGCAGCTTTCCAAGCAAACACACAGACTTTGGGTGGTGCTCCACAACTCCATAGCATTTTCCACCCCGGCCTCACTATCGGACTCGCCACGCCGTCGGCATAGGCCATTTCCCGTCGGCATACATCTATGCCTACGGCTGCCGTCGGCATAGCCCCGTCGGCGTAGATCACATCAGCGTAGTCTTGTCATACCGTCGGCATAGTTTAGCCGTCGGCATAGGGGCCTATGCCGACGGCTTCCGTCTGGCCGTCGGCATAGTTTAGCCGTCGGCAGTGATTTTCACATGACGGCAACGGACGGCGCCGTCAAAAGCGCTAACGAATCACGGGCCGCCGCGTGGCAGAGGTATGCCTACGGCGAAGCCATCGGCATAGGTGAAAATCTATGCCGACGGCTTTGCCTCGGCATATCTCTGCCACGTGGCGGCCTGTGGTGACTCCTGGCAGGAGGGTATGCCTACGGCAAAGCCGTCGGCATAGATTTTCACCTATGCCGACGGCTTTGCTGTAGGCATATCCCTGCCACGTGGCAGGCCCTGGGTAGCCCTGTGCATATCTATGCCGACGGTTTAACCGTAGGCATACTTACGAACCAAAACCAAAAAAAATACTAGCCAAAAAGGCTAGCAATTTCCAATCCAATTATAAGACATGATTCAACAACCATGGATTTGCAAACACAGACCATAAAATATTTTTGATGTACACAACATTTTCATTCTAAGAATCCACTAAAAAAATACTAGCCAAAAAGGCTAGCAATTTCCAATACAATTATAAGACATGATTCAACAACCATGGTTTTGCAAACACAGACCATAAAATATTTTTGATGTACACAACATTTTCATTCTAAGAATCCACTACAGCATCAAAAGAGAAGGCAGAGGGGCGGTGCCGATGGTGCGGGAGACGGGGCGGCGATGACAGAGGTGGCATGCAGTCAGTATAATGAACCAAAGGTCCTACACATAAGGATGAATATGTAATATATACACTGCATCTACCAAAGGGAAATCACCAAAATGTTACAAGAAATACTTCTACCGGGAGGCAAACAAAGATTTTCGTTGTAAATGATCTGATGTTCGCACTGCATAGCTGATACAATAGGATTTCTTCACATTATTCAATTACTGGGAAGGATCAATTACACATATGGATGAACTAGCTAGCTGCCAACACTACTAGCTAGCTGACAACACTACTAGCTAGCTAGATTAAACACCAACAGTTAACAAAACCTAGATGCAGTAACCAACAACCACAAATGAGGTAGTACAAGAGCAGAATTTAACAAGTGTGCTACTCTGAATCATCATCACTGTAAATAGGAATGATCTTTCTCGTGGCACAAGCACGACAAGCACAAACAAAATCACCCATGCGCATGAAATAGAGCAAGGTATTGCTATAGCAGCACAAGAGAGGGAGCTAGAGGTAGGAGATGGACTCACCGAAGAGGAGGTTGTAGTCGATGCCGAACACGACCACGGCCGCAGTCGCGCGGTAGAGGAGGTTGTAGCCGAGTTGGACCATGTGCGGGGTGTCGTTGTGGCGGTGGATTCCCTGGTTGTCGTCATCATCCACGGAGGATGCCTGCTGCTCCGAATCAAACGAACAAGTCAGAGCTAGTGTTGTTGAGCTAGTACAGAAATTAAACAAGCTAGTATAGGAGACACAGGCGTGCTGGTGCTAGTATCTACAGAAATCAATCGAGCTAGCTATGCGTGTGCGTGAGCTAGCTTAGTACATACAGTACATGGTTGGTCTCCAAAACAAACAGAGAATGCTAGCCTCAACAGAATCAATCACAAGGTTATTTTTTTGTTGTTACTAGCACTGCTAGTTGTATGTGTTGATCCATCCGGACCTGGGCTTACACATGGGTTGAGAAGGAGGTTGATCTGCTGCCACCCACACATGCATCTATCAATCAAAAAAAGAACCTTTAGGTCCTCAAAGACCTTCCTGGATCCGGCAGCAGCATGAACAGAGCAAACAGAGAGGCGTGAGGAAACCGAATCAAATCAAATCAAACATCAAAGGCAGAGACAACAACCATTTATTTTGTAGCATCTTGAGATAACTTGAGAAATCCAACCAGACCAATTCATAACCTAAATTCTACTACATCTTTGGGGTAGCAAGCAAAATATACTAAAAAGCAGAGTCAATTCAAACCGGATATGGACTCTAGTTCATCAATGGATGAGTGGCATTAACTGTTTGAACACCACACCGTCACAGCAACAAAAGCAGTACCAAGACAAGTGCATCAGGTGTTCCATTTAGCACAAACACAAACTTCAGTGCTATAAAAAAATACGTACAGGGCTAGTTCACTAGGCATGCAAATTTGCAATATATGCAAACAAGTTTCAATCGATCGATATTATGCAAGATACGCCTAGCCTGGCTGCAGCAACCAACAAGGGCAATCCAAACTGAGAGCTAGCTAGCTAGGAGGACCCAACAGTGGAGTGTGACAGCAGTAGCACCCATTCAAAATTCAGTCAAGCATGTGTGTAAGTAAAAAATGCAGAGCAGAGCAGAGCAGCAGCAAATTGAGAGCAAGCCTAGGAAATCGAGGAGGACAAGGGAGGCATGGAGGGGAAGGAAAACCTCTCGCTTGAGGTTGGGTGTCGTTCCGAGAGAGAGGATGCACGCGGGGGAAGCAGGACTCCTCCTCTCCCTCGTCCCTGCATCGAGTTGCTGCTACTGCTGCATGTGGGTGAGGAAAGTAGGCACATCAGGGAAGGGTAGGGGAACAGATCGAATAGGAGAGGGAGGGGCTAACCTTGATGGCATCGGAGAAGGGCTGGAGCGGCGTCGTCCATGGCCTTCCCTTTGCTGTTCCAGCGCGAGCGAAATGACGGCGATAGTGGCGTGCTCGATCTGGGAGGGAGAGGATACGAGGTGAGTAAGAGAGGGTGGGTTGCGAGGGATCTCGACGGAGAAATGTACCTGAGCCGCCGGAGCCACGCCGGCGACGCGGTGGCTGAAACCCTAGCTTAGGGGACGGTCGTGGGTGACCGGTAGAGGACGCGAGCGACGAATCTGCTCGGAAGAGAAGACGGAGCGGACAGAGGCGATCATGGAAGTGTGCTTGGCGTCGTCGGCAGCAGCCGGAATCGCCGGCGTGGGTGGCGGCGGCGGAGAAGGGTCGCGGGGAGAGAGAGAGGTCGAGAGCTGCATGGTGGGGTGGGGAGTGGTGCGGCTGTGTTGGGTCTTGGGTGGGCTCTCTCTCGCTTCTCTTCCTTTTTTTAATTTTGGTGGGTGGGAGGGAAGCGGGCTGAGCGGCGCGGGAAGGCCCAAAATTTCATTTGATTTTGTATCGTGCGTGCGTGCGTTTTCTTTTTCTTCTTTTCTTTTTGGAGGTGCAGAGGAGCGTGGGGCCAGCCATCCACGTCACCAATCCGCGTGACCGGCTGGTCACCCAATAGGAAGTCTTCATTTTTGTGTGCTTCTTTACGTATTTGTTTTGCTAGATTTATTAGAGTTTTTTATGAAATCTTTTCAAACTTTTTCCTATCCCTCTACGAATCACAAACCAATATTCTGCCAAATTTCATGTTTTTTCAAAAAAATGAATTTTTTAGAATTAAAAAATTGATAAACTCATTTTGCCTACAGTCATTTGAGAAATTGTACGCAAAGTGATTTGTTAAATCATATATGATGGCAGGGGCCGTCGTGGCCTCTGCGGGGGTGGTCTACAGTGGCGTTGCTGCGGCCATGGTGGTCGACCGATCCGCACACGGCGACAGCAGGTCTCTCCGGCGGCGGTTTGTCTGCATCAGGCTCGGGTGAGGCGTCTTCCTTCATGGCTGATACAGGTACGAGTCTCGGCTGGTTGGGGCGCCCGTTGTTCCGATCTGGTGGCTCTGCCCGCTGCTCATGGGGGCGGGCCGGAGGTGCTGGCCTGCAGGGGATCTTGGCGGAGGGCGGCAGGCGTGCCCCCGTCTGCGTCGATGCCGTCCCGTGCGTCGCGCAGCTACAGGCCCCACCACCGGGGGAGAATGTGTAGGTCTAGTGCAACCAAAGGAGGAGCAGGCCCCACCACCGGGGGGGCGAATGTACGTCGGCGGCATGCCGGATCTAGCCGTTAAAATCCACGGCAAACCATACGATGCCGGAAATCCTCGGGACCTGGCACGGTGTCGTCATATGGCCCTTGTAGGGTGCGGTGAAAGTTTTAGCGCATTTCGCAGAAACCTAACCTGAGGTCACTTGTAAACTGCACCATCTCCGAGGTAGTATCTGGCTAACGAGAGAGAACGTGCCCGGTTTGTGAAGGAAGTGTGTTGCCCGTTGCTCTGTTGACCTCAACACTTCTCGTGCTCTCAAAGGGGTCCATTGCATGACACGTGACAGTACATGGCATTTTTCGGGCCCACTTGCAATATTTGAGACATTTACTGCATCCGTAGAGTTTCAATGCGGGAAATTGCCGATCTGCACGGCGGCCACCTGAAATGATGCCCATAAGTGGTTCATCAAATCATATATGATGTCTTTGCGGTATGTGTAGGACTAGTGCAACCCAAGGAGGGGCATGCCCCACCACTGGGAGGCAAATGTACCTCGACGGCATGCCGGATCCAACCGTTAAAATCAAACAAAAATCATACGATGCTGGAAATCCTCGGGACCTGGCACGGTGTCGTCATATGTCCCTTGTGGAGTGTGGTGAAAGTTTGAGCCTATTTCGCAGAAGCCTGTCCGGAGGTCGCTTGTAAACTGCTCCATCTCCGAGGTAGTATCTGGCTATCGAGAGAGAACGTGCTTAGTTTGTGAAGGATGTGTGTTGCCCGTTGCTCTATTGACCTTGAAACTTCTCGTGCTCTCAAAGGGGGCCATTGCATGACACGTGCCAGGACATGGCATTTTTCTGGGCCACCTGCAATATTTGGGACATTTATTGCATCTGTAGGGTTTCAATGCGGGAAATTGCATATCTGCTTGGCGACCACCTGAAATGATGTCCAGAAGTGGTTTGTTAAATCACATATGATGTCTTTGCGGTATGTGTAGGCCTAGTGCAACCAAAGGAGGGGGAGGCCCCACCACCGCAGGGTGAATGTACCTCAGGGCATGCCAGATCTAGCCGTTAAAATCCATGGGAAATTATACGATACCAAAAATCCTCGGGACCTGGCATGGTGTAGTCATATGGCCCTTGTAGGGTGAGGTAAAAGTTTGAGCATGTTTCGCAGAAGCCTCACAGGAGGCCACTTGTAAACTACACCATCTCCAAGGTAGTATCTGATTATCAAGAGAGAACGTGTCCGGTTTTGTGAAGGAAGTGTGCTGCCCATTGCTCCGTTGGCTATTTCAACACTTAATCACACTTGTATACATATATTAAGACACAATGCAAGTTTTGGTGGCATTGCTACCCCCGAAGGCCCCCGACTGGGCCCAACCCACCACCGGATCCCCCTCGTGTCGACCCGACGCGGCCGTTTCCTCCCTCCAAGTGCCGGCGGCAGCGCCTTCCGTGAAGGGGGTCACATTTCCGGAGCCGCATGACAGGTGTTTGCACCTGACACCACACTTCCAGACATGTAAGAGGACCCAATGCAAGATTTGGTGGCATAGCTAGCCCCCGAAGGCCCCTGGCCACACTCGTAGACACGTGAAGAACAATCCGTAGTGGGGTTTTTTTTCACATACTCTTGCATCTTTAAAAAATATAAGAAATTGCAATGCCTATTATATCACATGTGTCTGCACTGTGTAAAAATTTCATGAATTGATCACGCTCTGAGTGTTCAGAAATATTCATACAACGCCAAAACCGTAGAGGGATTACTTCGATTTCATTGCCGTCCGTGGGGGGAGGGCTCACACCGGAGCCACGTATTGCCTCTTCAGACATGCCACCACACCTTAAGACATGTATGAGGACCCGACGCAATGCTCTGGTGCCATTGCTACCCCCCGAAGCCCCCCAACCGGCCTAACCCTGGACCAGTTGACCCGAAGATCTACGCCTTTGACTTTCGTCAGACGGGATTTGACCAACAGACGTTTTCACCTGGTTATGATAGGTCGGCCCATAGGAACACTTGAGAACAAGGTTTGGGCCAAACCCACCATAAGATTCCCTCTGTCTCGACCCAACGTGGTCGTTTCCCCCCTCCAAGTGTCGACGACATCGCCATCCATGAAGGAGTCACACTTCGGAGCCGGTTGCCGGGTGTTTGCGCCTGCCACCACAATCCTTGAAACAATCTGATGGATGTAGATATAAATTTTGTCTTGATTGGCCAAGGTATGAAAAATATACAAAAAATTCAAAACAAAAGGGTGTTTTCTGTAAATTTGAAGCAAACATGATTTAAGTTTGTTCAAATTTGAAAAATAGTATAGCAACATAATCCTTTCAAGATTCTAATAAAAAACCATATAAAATTTGTCAAAATCGATCCAAGTATCAATTACTTATGATTTTAACAAACTATAAGGACCTATATAAAAAAGTACATGAGGTCACATTTCTAACATACTCAAAAACAAAAAAAAAACTATATATTCATAATCTATGGAAAATTCTACCCCAAGTCGATGTATAATTTGTTTATGTTTAAGTTTAGATAAGTTAGATTTAAATTATTCAAATTTTAACTTTTAAAAACATAAAAATAATTTAAAAAAACAGATGATATCTATGCCTACGGCATAGCCGTAGGCATAGTTCTCGGCTAGGGGCTACCAGGAGGCGCCACGTGGCGAGGCTATGCCTACGGCATTGCCGTAGGCATAGATGGAAAACTATGCCTACGGCTTTGCCGTCGGCATAGCTCTGCCATGTGGCAGCTCCTAATAAAAAAAAACAGATGATATTTATGCCGACGGCCGCCGTCAGGGCCGTCGGCATAGATTTGACGGCGTCAGCCCGCCGTCTGTCCCTGGGCCACGAGGGCCACCTCTATGCCGACGGCCTAACTATGCCTACGGCTATCGTAGGCATAGATCGATATATGCCGACGGCCTTACTATGCCTACGGCTGCCGTAGGCATAGTGGAGCTATGCCGACGGCTTTTTTGTGCCGACGGTATACCCCAGGCCGTCGGCATAGCTCCATCTATGCCTACGGCAGCCGTCGGCATAGATAAGGCCATAGGCATATAAGATTATTCCGGTAGTGCCTTGAGCCATCAGGGCGAGTACTACACGCAGCAGTCCCCTTTCGAGCCAAGATATCATCCCTTGCAAAATTGTGCGCTGACTTCACAGAGAAACGACCATGCTTGTCTGGTTGCCAAGCAATAGAATCAGCCTCCCCTCGGCGAGAGGTTTTTATTTTAAGAATCTCTATAACATCAGCCGGATAGAAGTATTGTCTGAGGAGTGAAATGTTCCAGGACCCATCAAAATTCAGAAGGTCAGCCACCCATTTCAGTCGGCACCGTCGTTTCGGCGTGATTGGCTTAAAGGGAGGCCCTCTCGGCAACCACGGGTCACGCCAAATACGTATGTCAGTACCATTTCCCACCCGCCAAACATATCCCTGCTTCACTAATTGCAGGCCATGCTCAATGGCGTTCCATGTTGACGATCCGTTCCCGGTAAAGACAGTGTCAAGAATGGACCCATCCGGATAGTACTTGGCTCGTAGAACCTGTGCACAGAGACTTTCCGGAAACTGAATAAGACGCCAGGCTTGCCGTGCTAAGAGGGCTTGATTGAACGCCCGAAGGTCTTTAAACCCCATTCCACCTTTTCCTTTAGGTCTCACCAGTCACCATAGAGTCCCAGCTGACCCAGTGTGTTTTCCGTTTACCTTTTTTCGCACCCCACCAGAAGCGACGAATCATTCTCATGAGTTCCTCACATAGCCCCGCTGGTACCTTGAAGACGCTCATAATATAAACCGGGAGGGCCTGAGCGATCGCCTTGATCTTTATTTCTTTTCCACCCATAGAGAGATAGTTGTCCTCCCATTCCATTAAGCATTTAGCCAAACTCTCTTGTAGGCTTTTTAATTTACCCTTACTCATTCTGCCATCTGGTGTCAGGAGGCCGAGGTATTTAGCTTCAAAGGTTGCTTGCGTAATTTGCAGTGTACCCTTAATGCACTCTTGGGTACTAGTTGGGCAGATCGGAGAGAACAAGATAGAGCACTTGTTAGGGTTGATCACCTGGCCTGTTCCTTTAGCATATATCTCAAGCACATGTTTAGCACGTTCTGCTTGTTCGCTGTCTGCCTTGAAGAACAACAAGGTATCATCTGTAAAGAGCAAATAGGAAATACCCGGGGCACGACGGCAAACCTTGATCGGCATGATAGAGTCCTGGGATGCTTCACGATGCAACAGAGCAGAAAGGCCATCAGCAACAAACAAGAACAAAAAAGGGGAAAGCGGATCACCTTGGCGATGACCTCTGGATGGGCAGAACGAATCAAGAAGGATTCCATTAAATTTTACCGAATAACTCACCAATGTCACACAGTACATAATCCAATCAACCCATCGGGGAGCGAAACCCAAACTCTGCATCATTCTTCTAAGAAATTCCCAGTCAACCCTGTCGTACGCCTTTGATAAATCCAACTTATAAGTGCAATAAGAATCTTGCTCCTTTTTACAGTGCTCAATAGCATGAAAACATTCAAACGCTACCAAGGCATTATCGGTAATCATACGGCCGGGGATGAAGGCACTCTGGTTCAAAGAGATGATATCCCCAAGGATTGGACGGAGTCTGTTCACCAAGCACTTAGCCACAATCTTGTACAGAACTGAACACAAACTGATAGGCCGGAACTCTCTAATTGTCTCAGGCTGATCTGTTTTCGGAATTAACACGATTGCCGTTGAGTTTGTCTCTGATGGCATGTGCCCTGTGGCAAAGAACAGCCGGACGGCCGCAACAATCGTGTCCTTTAAAACCGCCCAGTTTCTTTGATAAAACCTCGCTGGGAATCCATCCGGTCCAGGGGCCTTCAGGGGACCTATTTGAAACAGCGCGTCGCCTATTTCTTGTTCATTAAAATCCCTACAAAGTGAGTCATTCATTTCATTCGTTACTTTTCTATCTATCAAGCCAATTATCTCATCAGCATTCAAAGAAGGATCTCTGGTGAACAATTCCTTAAAGAAGGAAGTGGCCATTAACTCCATGACTGAGGGTGTAGTCTGCCATACACCATCCTCATCTTTCAGTTTTTTAATCTTGTTCTTCCTGGCTCGCCAAACGGATCTACTGTGGAAAAACTTCGTGTTTCGATTGCCCTCTTTGAGCCAGCTAACACGAGAACGCTGCAGCCATAGGAGTTCTTCTTTATATAGCAGTTCATTCATACTATCTGACAACCTTCTTATCTCTCGTGGATCTCCATTGGTCTGCACTAGGTGATCCAGTTTTTTACGTGTGCATTCAAGGTCTCTCAGGACATTACCAAATTTGCGTCTGCTCCATCCTTGCAATTTATCCATCACCTGGTTCAGTCCTGCCGTGACTGCTGCTAAATTACATGTAGTTTGTGTGGCATCCCATGCTTGCTGGATCAATTCAGGCAGCTCACCTGCACGCTCCCAAAAAACTTCATACTGCCTCGGTCGCTGCCTCGGGGGTAGTACTTCCTCTTTCTGCAGGTGGACAAGTAGCGGTAGGTGGTCCGAACATGGAGAAACCAAATGGACCACACTAGCATCTGAGAAAATGTCCCTCCACCGATCGTCAGCTAGAGCACGGTCCAACCTCACTTTCACGTTTGCTCTTCCCCTCCTTCTATTATCATAAGTGAAAGGAGCACCGGCAAACCCAAGGTCATGGAGCTCACAATCTTGTACAACTTCACGGAATGCTGCAATTTGGCTAGCCGGGCGTGGGGTGGCAGACAAATGTTCGCACTGTCACATAGCTTCATTAAAATCTCCCATGAGCATCCACGGAAGGTCGCTCGATGCTCGGATGTCAGACAAGATGGTCCACATCCGATGACGGTTTTCAGTACGCGGTTCACCATACACACAAGTTAAATGCCAAAAGGGATCAGTTGAGGAAGCACGAATATGAGCATCAATAAACCTCTCTTTCTTCTCCTTTATCTCAACTGATAATTGATCATTCCAAAACAGAGCGAGGCTACCACTTTGACCCACACTATCAATTTCACAAAAACCACGAAGACCTAACCGAGAACGAAGACGGCTGACATTTTTCGCACTTTGCCGAGTTTCACACAAAAACACAAACTGTGGATGATGACACTGAACGAGGGCAGTGAGATCACGAACTGTCGAGGCGCCCCTGATTCCTCGGCAGTTCCAGCTTAGGCCTATCATTGCTGCTGACGGGGCGCCCCTGATTCCTCCTGCTCCTCATCCACCTTGCCCTTCTGCTGTGCACCTCCAGTCGCATTCTTCACATATGGGAAAAGCGATTTTCCATAAACAGCTCGGCCCTCTGTTTGCTCCTTCACTGTGGTTGTCCATCTTCTACCCAATATAGATTCAACGTTTGACATCTCAGCTCCTCCTCCACCATACAATTGTGCCATGTTGGTCAGGTTTCGCAGCACTGGGGTGTCCTCTATCTTCCGAGACTCGGATGGAGTTGCAGACGAGCCCCCCTTTTCATTTTTATATGCACGCTTCTTAACTGTTGCTGCCTCGCGGTCACGGATAGCAGCTACAATGTTCACGGTTCCCCTTTCCACCGGCTTCGGACGAGCAGCATCCACGGAGGGAGCCCTTTTTGCGCCCCCACCGGCATCAAGGATCACCCTAGAACACTCCGGTGCGGTGTCCAACGCCAGCACGGCGACAACATCAAAACTTTACTCGTACCAGACGGCCGCGACCATAGTAGCTGGAAACGGGGAACGGTAGGCCGTCCCTCGATCCCGATTCATCGACCCGGAATCGGATTCGGGAACAAGGTCAGATTCGGTACGATTCGATGAAGATTCGGCGTTCCCGCAGCCTGCTCCTCGATTCAGGTTCCAGGATCCAACAGCCAAAACGTGAGGCATAATTTACTCACGCCGTCGTTTCTTTTCTCAAGGACTCCTCGTTCTTCCTCAAGTCCATTAATTGCAAGGGATCCATTAACAGCAAGGAATGCTGACCGTCAGGGAGTCGTCGTTCTTCAGGAACTATGTTCCTCGACCCATGATACCGTCCCGGGTTCATCGTACCCAAACGGATTGGATCGCGTCCCCGCTATAAAAAAATTCGTACGAGAGATGTATACCCTCGTTGTATCCTATTTTTTTCAGCCACCGACTCTCGTCCCTCGTCCCCGTTCCTTGTTCCCACCGTATCGGAAACATGGCAACTATGGCCGCGACACCCGGTCAGGAGGCTTTTTGCGATTAGGGAGATCACGTTCAGAGAGGAGCAAACCATCAGAGACCCTGGGATTCTGTAGGTGTCCCGCAACCGATGTGCTGCTCGCCTCACGGGAAGTGTTAGGGATCGTGCCGGCGGAGGGATCCGTACCCTGTGTGAAGATAGGCCTTCCTTCCAACTCTTTTCCGATCTGAACTTCAAGGTGACCACCACGAGCACAGGAGGCCGGCGGTCGCGGGGCGGACAGGGCCGCCAACAGTCCATAATGCGCACGAGAGGCACACATGGAAACAGCGCCGGCTGGGGTGGAGCCCCGGCCAGGCGGCGGTAGCGGCAGCGGAGCAGTCGCTCCTGCGGCGGCGGCGAGGGTTAGGTCGCGCGGAGAAGGTATAGATAACCTACATATATGGTTATAAATCTTCGTTATCTAACTGAATCTCAAAGGGCATTAGCGGTGACCCCGTCTCTAGATGGTGGGGCATGTGGGCATTCCTCATTGTCAAGTTTGTAGATGCAGTTGACAGCTTTGGTTTGTTTGTTGTATTCGAATAATTAATAATATTACTTATGCATAGCTCGATTCAAAGGCCAGGACTTGCTCCCCTTTCAAAGAAAAAAATGAAAAAATACTCCTACATAAAGGCATGCATCAAGGATGGGCCACGTCTGCGGCTGACCACCCCACTGTCATCGGTCACGGGTTTGGCCGACGGCATGGACCGAGTCAACCGCCCTTGGTTAAGGCTATTTGGAGAAGATAAATAGGAAACGTATTACCTTTCAAAGTAGCTTCTCCAACTTAGAGCATCTCTAACAGCCAGGCCAAACAAGCGCCGCGCCGCAAAATTGCCCATTTTATCGCGCGCGCGCAACCGGTATGGTGGCTCCAGCGGGCGCGCAAAAATCGCTCGGGCGGCAATATGTAGTTCAGCGCGCGGGCTGAAACTCCATCACGCGCTCGCTCGCAACTCCCCTCCCCCTGCAGCCGCGGCGCCGCCGCTGCCCGCGCCACCCGCGACCGTTCCGGCGCTTCCCCGGCCTATCTCCGCGCCGCAGCGGCTTCCTCCGCCCCCCTCTAGTCACCGCCGCCCCTCGCGCGCGTCCGTCCTCTGACGAACAGCGCCCGGGCGCTCGCTGCCCCTCGGCGCCCGCAAGGTGTTTGACAAAACGCCTGCAAGGTATGTATTGCTCAAACTTCATGAATTTGGTGCATGTTGTTTGTAGTTTTAATAGCATAGTATTGAACATTGTAGATGAGTTCGTCGTATGATTCTTCCGAAGAAGAATTTGATATGGAAGAGGAGGAGGATCTTGCAATGATCCTAGCTATGCACATCAATAAAAACCGAAGCACGGTGGTTCGGTTATGGGTCGGCAGAAAATTTGGAGGGATAGGATCGATGCCCATAACAGATTGATGAGGCACTATTTCGTGGAGAATTCCAAATACCGAGAGTCGTACTTTCGTCGCCGGTTTAGGATGAGCACCGAGTCGTTCAGGCGCATTGCAGAGAAACTGGCTAGCCATGACCGTTTTTTCAGCAAAGGAGGAATGCCGCCGGAGAGCTCGGGCATAGCACCTTTCAGAAGGTGACAGCCGCTTTGCGTATGTCGGCATACGGTATCCCGGCTGATCTAGTTGATGATCACTTGGCTATGGGTGAGAGCCAAGCCATCATGTGTGTCAAGCGCTTCGCAGTCGGAATTGTGCAAGTGTTTGGCCAGGAGTATTTGAGATCTCCCAATGTTGAATACATCGCAAGGCTATTGGAGATGAACAAAGCTCGCGGCTTCCCTGGTATGCTTGGCTCAACAGATTGCATGCATTGGAGTTGGAAGAATTGTCCGAAGACATGGCATGGGCAATTCCACGGCCAAAAAAAGGGTTCCACTATAATCCTTGAAGTGGTGGCCGATCAAGAGACTTGGATTTGGCATGCGTTCTTTGGAATGCCTGGGTCTTTGAATGACATCAATGTTGTCAACGAGTCACCACTGATGAATAAGATTGCAAATGGTGATTTGCCACCGGTGCAGTTTGTAGCAAATGGCCGTACATACAACTACGGCTATTATCTAGAGGATGGCATCTATCCAAAGTGGCAAACCTTTGTGAAGCCATTAAAAAAGCCGGAAGGTAAGAAAAATCTTGATTTCCACAATGCTCAAGCGGCGGCCAGAAAAGATGTGGAGATAGCTTTTGAGATTTTGCAAGCCCAATTTGCTATTGTGAGATGACCGGCTAGATTTTGGGATCAAAAAATGCTTTGGTATATCATGCACGCTTGTGTGATCATGCATAACATGATCATCGAGAATGAGCGTGGCCAAGATGTAGACTACTCTCAGTATGAGCTGTTGGGACATCCCGTGTGAAAGGATCGATATAGTTGACTAGAGGGGGGTGAATATGCAACTAACAATTTTTAGCTTTTCTTTACCAATTTCAACTTTGCATCAAAGTAGGTTGTCTAGATATGCAACTAGGTGAGCAACCTATATGATGCGATAACAACAAGCACACAAGCAAGCAAGAGATGCAACACAAAATAAACTTGCACAAGTAAAGGTGAGAGATAACCAAAAGGGGAACCGATGGAGACGAGGATGTGTTACCGAAGTTCCTTCCTTTTGAGGGGAAGTATGTCTCCGTTAGAGCGGTGTGGAGGCACAATGCTCCCCAAGAAGTCACTAGGGCCACCGTATTCTCCTCACGCCCTCACACAATGCGAGATGTCGTGATTCCACTAATGGTGCCCTTGGAGGCGGCGACCGAACCTTTACAAACAAGGTTGGGGCAATCTCCACAACTGAATTGGAGGCTCCCAACGACACAACAAAGCTTCACCATAATGGACTATGGCTCCGAGGTGACCTCAACCATCTAGGGTGCTCAAACACCCAAGAGTAACAAGATCCGCAAGGGATTAGTGGGGGGAATCAAATTTCTCTTGGTGGAAGTGTAGATCGGGGCCTTCTCAACCAATCCCGAGCAAATCAACAAGTTTGATTGGCTAGGGAGAGAGATCGGGCGAAAATGGAGCTTGGAGCAACAATGGAGCTCTGGGGGAAGAGGTGAGTCAACTTTGGAGAAGAAGACCTCCTTTTATAGTGGGGGGAACAATCCAACCGTTACCCCCCAAAACAGCCCCGCAGAGGGCGGTACTACCGCAGGGGCCGACGGTACTACCGCTGGGTACAGCAGTACTACCGCTCCCCCTCGCGGTACTGTCGTGCAGTTTGGGAGGGCAAGAAAATGAGCAAGAGTCGGACCCAGTGCGGTACTGCCGTGGTGGTAGGGCGGTACTACCGCTCTCGAGCGGTACTACCGCTTCTACTGCCGGGGCTTAGTGCCGCACAATCCGACACGAGAGGCAACCCCCTCGAGTCGAGGCGGTAGGAGCCCGGTACCGCAGCAGTACTACGGCTGAGGACCACCAGGCGGTACTACAACTGCAGAGCGGTACTGCCGCCTGTGGCTCTTGACCGGTACTACCGCTGGGCACCGCGGTACTACCGTTGGGACCAAAACATGCTCATAGGAAGGAATTGAAGGCTCCATCGAAGCGGGAAGGCTAAGAGGGTGCAAAGAGGATGTGTACGTGTTGATTCCACCCTAGCCTTACCAAAGCGGACCCCCTCTTGATAGTACGGTGACTCCTATGAAACATGTCCACCAAAACAGAAACGAAAGAGCTACACCGTCTTTGATTAGAACTCCGAGGGGTAAGAATCGTCTCGTGCAAAAGGATGAATCTCTGAAATGCTCAAACACACGATTAGTCCGCAAACTTGTTGTCATCAATCACCAAAACTACATAGAGAGAGATATGCCTTAACAATCTCCCCCTTTTTGGTGGATCGATGACAACCAGAGATTTGCACAAAGATAGGGCATGAAAGCAAAGATAAACTCAGAACTACAAAATATAGATGGGCTCCCCCTGAATGTGTGCACCTAATTATAGGTGCCTTTGGAATGCAAGGCACACACATTAGGATCAACACTCCCCCTATATTTTATAGTCCAACAACTTAAGCATATGGGAACGAGTGAGCAAGGTATATAACAGGATAAGCATGCAACTCACAAATTACCAAAGTACTTGATGGACATAGATAATAATGGATAAGGTAGCATATGTCTCACACCATATGAACTGGAACTAGGTCTCACAGGCACAAAACCAAACAAAGCAAATGACGAGAGAAAAGACACAACTCGGCAACAACAAACCACAAAGACACACTCGCAACTCAGCAATGACACAAATCCCTAGACTCTCTCCCCCTTTGGCATCGAGACACCAAAAAGGCAAAGAGTGTTGCTACGGCTCCAGGTGATAGCAAACTGAGGATCTCGAGCATCACATTCCAGCGGGATCGTCTGCACCGCCGTCGTTGGTAGGAAACTGCTCGATGTCTGAATCGGTCCACGGGCAGTGCTGATGAACCCACTCCTCCTCATCAGTGATCCTTCCTTCAGAACCGCTGGCAACTGTTGCACCCAACTGACGCATGAGCTCCTTGTGACGGCTCTGGGCCTTCTTCTCAGAGACATGAGACATGTACTGGCCATGGGACTCCATGCAGAAGAGTTTCTTCATCTTGCGCTTAATCTTCTTTGCCCAGGAGGGCTCCACTCCGGAGGGCTCATAGTCCTCATCATCATCGGCCTCAGCCTCGCCCTCGGTCTCCATGTCAGCAGCTTTAGATGGACATCCAGACTTAGGAGCCGGGGTGCCCCAATTGTCCTTCTTCCTCAGACGCTTGATCTCATGAGAAACCAACTCTCCAATTTCTAGCACAACCCTGGGATAGACATGTGCCCAGGCCTTCTCAATGAGCAACATGATAAATGGACCATAGATCGGGCACTTGCGCTCAGAAACGGCAGAGAGAAGTTCAGACCACATGACATGGGAAATGTCCAAGGACTCGCCAGTGTTTTCATCCTTCTCACGCTGGCAGAAGAGAAGCATGTCCACGAGATAGGAGTGGACCATATCCAGATTCCTGATACGTGGGAAGAGAGTCTCTCAGAAAATGCGATGAAGGATGTACAAAAAGGCAGGCAGCTCATGGGTCTCCTTCTCAGTCACGGGGTGAATCTTCACAGTACAGAAGGGCCAGAGGGCTTGCTTGTGAGTGGAGGTTGCATTGCGGTGAGGGCGGAAGCCGACTGGAGTCTCAAGCCAGTGATCTTCCACCCCAAGTAACTCCATGAAGGACTTCCACTTGATAGAAAGCAACCTCCCATTTGTCATCCAAGTCAGAGTCCTATTTTAATCAGTCCCAGATGGACAGTGGCATAGAATTGAGCCACCAAATCGGCATCAAAGTCCTTGTTGAACTGCATGATTCTGAGAATGTTCAGCTGAGAGCACATCTGAAGGGCTTCGCCAAAGTACTCGGGGTCCTTCTCCATAGCATCTATGTCGATGGAACGCACATCAACATAGAGATTCCTTTTAGCCTTGATCACATCAAAGTATATGGCAAACTGAAAGCGGTTCTAGAATGGGCGGTTGACCAAAGTGGGTTCTTGGTCTTCCGCATAAGGGTTGCGGCGACGCCTTTCCCAGAATTCCTTGGCAGTCATCTCAGTCACAGTCTTGCCCCTCAGCTTCGGCTTGTTGGCAGGCTTCTTATGGAGTTGAGGTGGAGCTGGAGCACTTGAGGAAGCACCCGTTGTTTCAGAGGTGCGGTAGCGCTTTGACGTTGAACGACCGGGGTTGACACGGCGGACTTGCTGCTCAGGATGTTCATCACCTGGAACCAAACACACGAGCAGAAGAAACAACACGAAAGAAAGAGCATAAGCCTCCAAACAAAGCAACATGGATCAAAGAGTGGTAGGACAATGATGGAATTGGGCATCCAGTGGTAGTACCGTGACCCAGAAGCGGCAGTACCGCTCGAGCGGTAGTACCACGCCAGATGAGCGGTAGTACTACTCTAGATGGGGAACGGCGGTTCCCTACTGCCGTGAGCAGATCCGGTACTACCGGTGATGCCAAGTTCAAAAATAAACCTACCAAATATTAATCCACAAGGTCTAGATGCCATCTCCAACCTACTCAAGCCTGGACTTAGCCAAAAATCAAGAAAAGCAATGCCTATTGCCCCTAACAACTAGATGTGAAATCTAGGCAAAAAGAGAATGGGAAAGGGGGCAATACTGGCATCCATGGCAAGAGGACACGATGGGGATCGATTCCACCGAAGGAACTGGAGAGGGACGACACGAAGACGGCGGCCTGCCCAAGCGCTCCTGCGGCGAGACGTCGCTGGAGCGACGAAGAACACGAGCGGGTGGAGCGAATGGGTATGGGGGAGAAAGACAACTCCCCCTGCCCCAACATAACCCCCCACGCCCGCCCCGGGGTGGTAGTACCGCTGTGGTGGGCGGTAGTATTGCTTGATGATCATCAGCGGTAGTACCGCGCACCCAGCGGTAGTACCGCCCAGCCGCAAAAGGACTGGCCCAAAAAGGCTTAGCTCACGAAAAGAGGACGACTAGAAATGAGAGCAAATACACAAGCAAACCAAACACAAGAAGACGAGAAACACACTCCTCTCCAAGTGAGGACGGTGGCCGAGGCCACCTATGTTTGAGTCCAGAGGTATGGCACCGCGAAGATTTTAACCTTGGGCCCGTGACCAAAACTCATCTTTGAAGCACAAGTACCATCAAAAATGGCTAATGTGAAAGAGTTTGATTAGTTTATGCATAATGGGGGGAGGGAAAGTTCATTGAGAGAACAACACTCCCCCTATGTCCATGCCTACACCTAGACAAGAAAGCAAGATGAGTATGGTGGGGTGTGCAAGGGTTCAAACCACATTGCTCGAATCAATGATATTTAGCTCATGCCTTAACTCATGAAATATTGCTTCATCCAAGGGCTTCGTGAAAATATCTGCAAGGTTATCATGAGTGTTGACATACCTGAGCTTGATCTCCCTTCACCTAATGTGATCTCGGATGAAGTGATACCGAATCTCAATATGCTTCGTCTTGAAGTGTTGCACCGGGTTGAGAGAGATCTTGATGGCACTTTCATTGTCACACCAAAGAGGCACTTCGTCACAAGTACACCGTAATCCTTCAAAGTTTGCCTCATCCATAGGAGTTGAGCACAACAACTACCGGCAGCCACATACTCCGCTTCGGTGGATGAGAGAGATACACAACTTTGCTTCTTAGAAGACCAACTCACTAAGGAGCAACCAAGCAATTGGCACCCTCCGGAGGTGGACTTCCTATCCACTTTGTCTCCTTCCCAATCTGAATCTGTATAGCCCGAAAGATCAAAGTTGGCTCCTCTTGGGTACCATAAGCCAAAGTTTGGGGTATGAGCCAAATATCAAAAGATTCGCTTGACCGCCACAAAGTGGCTTTCCTTAGGTGTGGCTTGAAACCATGCACAAATTCCCACACTCAACATGATATCTGGTCTAGATGCACAAAGGTAAAGCAAAGATCCAATCATGGAGCGATATACCTTTTGATCCACCGCTTTACCATTGGGATCAATGTCAAGTTGGCATTTGACAGGCATTGGAGTGGAGGCCGGCTTGACATCACTTAGCTTGAATCTCTTGAGCATGTCTTGAGTGTATTTGGCTTGGTTGATGAAGGTTCCTTCTCTTATTTGCTTGATTTCAAACCCAAGAAAGAACTTCAACTCTCCCATCATAGACATCTTGAACTTTCAGGTCATGAGAGCGGCAAATTCTTCATTGAAAGCTTTGTTAGGGGAACCAAAAATAATATCATCAACATATAGTTGGCACACAAACAACTCCCCTTTGACCTTCTTGGTAAAAAGAGTGGGGTCGATTTTCCCAATTTCGAACCCACGATCTTGCAACAACTCAGTAAGATGCTCATACCACGCACGTGGGGCTTGTTTAAGGCCATAGAGCGCCTTGTTGAGTTGGTACACATGATCAGGGAAATAGGGGTCCTCGAACTCGAGGGGTTGTTTGACATATACCAACTCATTAATGGGACCATTAAGAAAAGCACTCTTCACATCCATTTGTTGCAACTTGAAATTATGATGAGAAGCATAAGCAATCAACAAACGAATAGATTCAAGGTAAGCAACGGGAGCAAAGGTTTCACCGTAGTCGATACCCTCGACTTGGGAGTAGCCTTGTGCCACCAACCGAGCCTTGTTGCAAACAATGATCCCATGAGCATCTTGCTTGTTCTTGAATATCCACTTGGTGCCAATGACATTATGATTCTCGGTCGGCCTTGGCATTAAATTACACACTTGGTTGTGCTCGAAGTTGTTGAGTTCTTCATGCATGGCATTGAGCCAATTCGGGTCCTCGAGCGCCTCATAGACCTTTTGAGATTCGACACAAGAAACAAATGCATGATGTTCACAATAGTTTGCTAATTGTCTACGAGTGCTTACACCCTTTCTTAGGCTTCCAACCACATTCTCCATGAGATGGCCTTTGGTAGTGAGCTTGGAAGCAATCTTCACGGCACGACGCTCTAATTCCTCCTCGAATGTGAAAAGAGGAGGGGTAACTTGATCATCCTGAGCGTCGTCTTGAGCTTGTTCTTGATCTTGAGTTTGCTCTTGATCTTGAACTTGCTCAAAGGAAAGAACTTGACCTTGGGCATCATTTGGTGGTTCACCAGCATCTTGAGGTTGATCTTGCCCTTATCTTGTTCATGGGGTTGAGGGCCTTCACTTTGTTCTTCAGAAGCGTGTGGGTCTTGGGTTGGTGATGGATCCACTTGAGTGGAGCATTGTCCTTCTCCTTCGGCCACAAGGGGTTCCTAAATGGGTAGGATATGACCAACGCCCATTCTTCTTATGGCTTGGGGAGGAATTTCATCACCTACATCACAAGTACCACTTTGCTCCACTTGAGAGCCGTTATTCTCGTCAAACTCCACATCACACATCTCCTCAATGAGTCCGGTGGACTTGTTGAAGACACGGTAAGCATGAGAGTTTGTAGCATAACCAACAAATATGCCCTCATGAGCTCTAGCGTCAAATTTAGACAAACGAACACCTTTCTTGAGAATGAAACACTTACACCCGAACACCTGGAAGTACTTGAGGTTGGGCTTGTTACCGGTAAGTATTTCATAAGGAGTCTTGTTCAAACCTTTGCGGAGATAGAGCCGATTTGATGCATGACATGCTGTGTTGATGGCTTCGGCCCAAAAGTTGTAAGGAGACTTGAACTCCGCCATCATGGTCCTTGTCGCATCCATCAACGTCCGGTTCTTCCTCTCTGCTACACCATTTTGTTGAGGGGTGTAAGGTGCAGCATATTGATGCTTGATCCCCTCATCACTAAGAAACTCATCCAAGGTGTAGTTCTTGAACTCGGTGCTGGTGTCACTCCTTATTATCAAGATCTTTGCATCATGTTGACGTTGAGCCTCATTTGCAAAGTCGATGACAGTCTGTTGAGTCTCGCTCTTCCTCTTGAAGAAATATACCCAAGTATATCTTGAATAGTCATCCACGATCACCAAGCAATGCTTTCTACCCCCAAGACTATCAAAGGATGGAGGCCCAAAGAGGTCCATGTGAAGAAGCTCCAAGGGTCTCTTCGAGTAGATGATAGTCGTGGGAGGGTGAGCCTTCTCATGTAGCTTTCCTTCGATACAAGCACTGCAAGCACGATCTTTGGCAAAGCTAACATTCGTTAGTCCACGGACGTGGTCCCCCTTGAGAAGACTTTGCAAAGATCTCATATTGACGTGGGCTAGACGGCGATGCCAAAGCCATCCCACATCAACTTTAGCCATTAGGCATGTCGCGATCTTAGTGGGTCACTCCAAAAAGTTAATCACATAAAGACCATTCTCGACATGCCCAACAAAGGCTACTTTAAGAGTCTTGCTCCACAAGAGGGCCACGGTATCAATATCAAAGAAAGTGGCAAAGGCCATGAGTGCAAGTTGATGAACGGAAAGTAGATTGTAAACAAGGGACTCAACAAGCATGACTTTCTCGATCATGAGATCATGAGAAATGACAACCTTGCCAAGACCCAATACCTTAGAAGACGAGGCATCACCCCACTCGATGTTGGTGGGCATTGATGGAATATTTTGCACATCCACCACCAAGTCCTTGCTTCCAGTCATATGATTTGTGCCTCCACTATCGAGCAACCATGATACTCCACCGGAAGCAAACACCTACAAGAGATCAATGCTTGGTTTTAGGTACCCATTGAGTAATGGGTCCTTTGGTGTTAGTAACAAGGGTCTTGGGAACCCAAATAGACCATTCAATGTACTCATAAGGAGAACCAACAAATTTAGCATAAACATGCCCCTCACTAGCACAGCACAACACATAAGAAGGGTTAAAGTCGTCGGCTTTGTTGGAAGGGATGGCATTGCCCTTTTTGACATTGCCATCCTTTACATTGTTCTTCTTCTCCTTAGAAGTACCCTCTCCCTCCTTCACAAAGGTTTGCTTGAGAGGGGGAGGTAGTTTGGTCTTGTCATTCTTCTTCTTGTTATTGGACTTGGGTGCGAACCCAACTCCCTCCTTGGCAACAACTTCCTTTTGATTGGTCAAAAGGTCATTGAGATTCTTTTCACCTTGTATACACGTCACAAGGCCACTCTTAAGTTGCTCCTTCAACTTGGCATTTTCCTCCACAAGATGCACATGCTCACAACATGGGTTAGTAGCATTTGCGTTATCAATTAAGACCATATGAGGAAATGTGGCTTTCTCCTTGGTTAGCTTCACTTGGAGTTGATCATGAGACTCCTTGAGGCTAGCATGAGCACCCTTCAAGGCCTTGAGAGCCTTGTCAAGTGAATAAAACCCTCTTTGAGTCTAGCAAGGTCAACCCCAAGTTTAGCCTTCTCGGAGTTTAGCACACGAGAGAAAACAAGAGCATGATCAAGATCTTTCTTTAATTTAGCATGGTCATCATTGTGTGACTCCTCAAGAGCGAAATGATGCCCACGATCTTCCTCAAGAGCATTAGAGAGATCCGATATCTCATCGGCATAGTCACGACTATGACCTTCCATCTTAAAGATGGTTTCTTCATGAGCCTCGATCATGTCATTGGCTTCACCAAGTTGTTCCAAGAGAGCAATGAAGTGCTTCTTGGATTTGCCCTTGAGTTTACTCATAAAATACTCAAATTCATTTATCTCTTCACTAGACCCCTCATTTTCATCAATGTAATCCATCAAGGAAGGATTAGTAATGATGGTAGTTTTAATGTTGGGGTTACCTTGTTGGTGGCTTTGGCCATGAGGCATTTGGCAGTGATGTTCTCGTTGGGTGAATCAAAGAGAGACACACGTGGAGTGGTGGCAATGGCAACGGAGGCCATGGCCATGACTTCACTCTCTTCATCATCATCATCATCATCCTCATTGTATTCTTCTTGTGCCACCAACCCTTTGGAAGGAGTCTTCTTGGTGAAGTTGTTCTTGTTGGGGAAAGACTTGGCTTTGTCTTTTCGAATGAGCTTGCCACCATTGTCTTCCCGCTTCTCGTAAGGGCAATCCACAACAAAGTGACTCACATTGCCACAATTGTAACATGTTCTCACATGTTGCTTGCCCTTGAAGCCACTTGAGTTGTTCTTGTTGAAGTTGGGCCTTGTGTTCTTCTTGGTCCAAAATTGCCTTGAACCAAGAGCCATGTGCTCATGATAATCATATTTTGTATCTTCGGGGTTGCTCTCCTCATATTCCTCTTCTTCCATAATAACCTTGGCCTTCAAGGCAAGGTTGGGCTTCTTTGCTCTTTGAGAATGCAACACCGCGTTGTCGGCGGTCTTGTCCAAGATCCTCATTGCCACGAACTCATCCAACACTTCATTTGAGGTCAAGGAGTGGAAGTCCGGTCTTTGACGGATGATGAAGGACATGGCCTTGTGGAAGGGCATCATGGCCTTGAGAAACTTGCGCTTGATCCAATTGTCATCCGTGTCCTTGCTCCCATGATCTCGGAGTGAGACCACGAGTTTGGTTACTCTCCGGAAGAGCTCACGAGGTTCTTCATCTTCTTTCATTGCAAACTCATCGGCTTCATCTTGCACCACTTCATAGTTGGAGCGTTGAATGCTTGCTCTTCCCCTATAGATAGAAACAACACAATGCCATGCGTCTTTGGCCATGGCGAAGGGTCGAAGATAAGGGAGATCTTCGGGGGGAAATGCATCTTGCATGATGAGGAGAGCATTCTCATTGAATTGATTATCCACGGCTTCTCTAGGGGTGAAGTTGCTTCGGTCATGTGGACAGAAACCTTCTTCAATGATTCTCCAAAGATTAGTATTCACATGATTTAAATGATGCTTGAAACGGTAAACCCAAGAATCAAAGTCCTCATTTTTCACAATCTTAGGAGGAGGACCGGCATGATTTAAATGAGTAGAGGGAATTGGTCCTCCATAAATTGGAGGTTCCACATGGGCAAAGATGCCGGTGCCATTTCTACCACTAGTAGAAGGACCCTTTTCACTAGTAGCTTCCCCCTTGTCGGAGTTAGCATCCGTCACCTTGTTAGTGGGATCACCCACTTTCGTCGGCGAGGTACATATTTTAAGTCCTTCTAAGAGCATCTCCAATAGATGGTCCAAAAATTGGCGGTCCAAAACCGAAGATGTAAAATTTGGACCGCCAAAAAGTGCGTTTTGGAGCTTCAAAAAAAGCTTAACTCCAACAGATGGTCCAAATTGATGGTCCAAAAGAGCAACTCCAATAGATGGTCCAAAATGAAGATGTAAAATGACATACTACTAGTCCATTCAACATAGTTCAAACATCAGATTCAACATAGTTTCATACATCAACTTCAACTACTACTTTATTCAAACTACTAGATAAAACTACTCCTCATCGGAGCTACGGAACTGCTCCCAAAACTCATCCTTCGTCGGGTCGTCGCACCACTCCTCCTCCTCCTCCTCCGAGTAGTCTGCCCAGTCCTCCTCGGAAGAGGACTCGATGGGGATCACCGTCGAGGGACCGGCCTCATCCTCCTTCTTCGGCCCCTTCTGCTTCTGCTCCGCCTCACGCTTCCAGTAGTGCTCCATCTCGGCTTGGACGTACTCCGGATGCTCCCAAGCAAACCTCGCCATCGCCTCCTCATCGGTCTCGCCAGCACTAACGACAACCGACGGCTTCTTCGTCTTCTTCTTCTTTGTCGTGATCTCCTTCATGTTGATGCCCTGCGGCACAAGCATCGCCGCTACCACCCGACTCTCGATCTCTGGAAAGTTGAGGTGCTACCGAGGCCTCTCGGCATGCCACACCGCCACGTCGTAGGCACGCACGGCCTCGTGGGCGGAGGGATACGTGCCGAGCCACCAACGCCTTCCGGCGTCGGTGAACTCCACATCCCAGTTACCGGAGGGCTTCTGCCTCACGCCGAAGAAGCCTGACTTGCCCTTCGGCGTGTTCTTCGGCGCTATCGGAAAGCGGTGGAGAGGAGTGCGGCCGGGGCGGTGGCGTACGGAGTCGGGCGTTGTTGCGGGACGTCGGTGGCAGGCGGGGCGGTGGCGGACGAAGCAGGACGGGGCGGCGACGGGGTGGCGGACGGAGACGGGCATTGCTGCGGGGTGTCGGTGGTGGGCGGGGCGGTGGCGGATGGAGCCGGGCGGGGCGGCGACGGCGTGCGGGGTGATACGTCTCCAACGTATCTATAATTTATGAAGTACTCATGCTATTATATTACCCATTTATGGTGTTTTATATGCATTTATATATCATTTTATATGATTTTTGGGACTAACCTATTGACCTAGAGCCCAGTGTCAGTTTCTGTTTTCTCCTTATTTTTGTGTTTTACAGAAAAGGGATACCAAATGAAGTCCAAATGACGTGCCAATTTTTGAGGATTTTTTATGGACCAAAAGAAGACCACGGAGCATCGGAGTTGGGCCAGAAGAGCTCCGGGCTGCCCACGAGATAGGAGGGCGCGCCCCTAGGGGGGGCGCCCCCTGTCTCGTGGACGGCCCGAAGACCCCCCTGACATGAAACCAACGCCAATAATTCCTATAAATAATGAAACCTTTGGGAATTAACCTAGATCGGAAGTTCCGCCGCCACAAGCCTCTGTAGCCACGAGAAATCAATCTAGGCCCTCTTCGGCACCCTGCCGGAGGGGGCCATCATCACCGGAGGCCATGGAGGAGGATCTCGGAGGGGCCATCATCACTATGAAGGCCAAGGACCAGAGGGGAAAGCCATGGATGAGGAAGCACAAGGGGGAGAACTTCTCCTCCTCTCTCTTGGTGGCACCGGAGTGCCATCGGGAGGGGAATCATCGCCGCGGTGATCGTCTTCATCAACATCACCATCATGATCACCATCCTCATCTCTTTTACGTGGTCCACTCTCCCGCACCCCGCTGTAATCCCTACTTGAACATGGTGCTTTATGCTACATATTATGATCCAATGATGTGTTGCCATCTTATGATGTTTTGAGTAGATATCTTTTGTCTTAGGGTTGATTGATGATCTAGATTGGTATGAGTTGTATGTTTTACTTTGATGCTGTCCTATGGTGCCCTCCGTGTCGCGCAAGCGTGAGGGATTCCCTCTGTAGGGTGTTGCAATACGTTCATGATTCACTTATAGTGGGTTGGTGAGTGACTGAAACACAAACCCGAGTAAGGGGGTTGTTGCGTATGGGAATAAAGGGGACTCGATGCTTTAATGCTATGGTTGGGTTTTACCTTAATGATCTTTAGTATTTGCAGACGCTTGCTAGAGTTCCAATCATAATGCATATGATCCAAGTAGAGAAAGTATGTTAGCTTATGCCTCTCCCTCATATGAAATTGCAATAGTGATCACCGGTCTTGTTAACAATTGCCTAGGACAATTCCGCACACCGATCCACCATTATTCGACACTCGCTATTTATATTATTTAGTGGTATATTCTAACTTTATGATAACAACACCTACTTTTATATTTTAGCTCTCCGATATCATACAAAGTTATCCTCTTTACACCCACAACACAGTTTTACTTCTTGTTTCTAGTTGGAAGCAAACGTTCGGTGGACGTAGAGTCGTATCAGTGGCAGATAGGGCTTGAGAGAATATTGATCTTACCTTTAGCTCCTTGTGTGTTCGACAATCCATACTTATCACTTCCACCTTTGGGAATTGCTACGATGATTCCCTGCACTTGGGGATTATCAAGCTCTTTTCTGGCGCCGTTGCCGGGGAGTCATAGCGTGGGGTTGATATTTTCGTGTGTGCTTGTCTGCTTTCTTCACTTATTAGATTTTGTTTTTCCTTTTTGTTTCTGTTTAGTTGTGGGTGAAACATACAAAAAAATAAAAAGAATGAAAATACCAAAAAGGAATTGCTTGCCTCTCATGCCTAAAAAAGGTTTTTCAAAAAGAGAAGTGATTGGAAAGTTATGCATTGAAGAAGTGAGGGTCGACCTTGAGCACTTGTGTTCATGCTCATGGAAACAATGTAGAATTTTTTTCATGGAAGTTTCTCTGTAAATAAGTATCCCCTTTGTATATATCCTTTGTATTATAAAAATAATGTGCCAAGCTTGGGTTTTAGTGTGATTAGATTGCTTGCTTACTATGTGCAGAACAAAAACAGAAACTTTGGTTGTAGTGCATGAATTTACATTTTTTTTACTGGAAAGTCAAATGGGTCTGAAACTTTTTGCACATTACTTATGTACAAATTGTTCAAATTGTCAAATTTATTTCACAATTTTTGGAGGTCCAGAAGTATATGTTTGATACAGATTACTACAGACTGTCATGTTCTTGACAGATTCTGTTTTTCGTGTGTTGTTTGCTTATTTTGATGCATCTATGGCTAGTATGTAGGGTATGAACCATAGAGAATTTGGAATACAGTAGGTTTAACACCAATATAAACAAAGAATGAGTTAATTACAGTACCTTAAAGTGGTAGTTTGCTTTATTACACTAACGGATCTCACAAGTTTTTGTTTAAGTTTTTGTGAATAAAGTGTTTGAAGAACGAGGAGTTACCGATGCGAGAAGAATAAAGAGAGACAAGAGTTCAAGCTTGGGGATGCCCAAGGCACCCCAAGTAAATATTTCAAGGGATACTCAAGCATCTAAGCTTGGGGATGCCCCGGTTGGCATCCCATCTTTCTTCTTCAACAAATATCGGTATACCTCGGTTTTTGTTTTGTTCACATGATTTGTGTCCTTTGTGTTTGTATTTTTCTTTAAGAATCATGCTAGTATGAGCTAGCTCTTCATTGATTTACAGAATTCTTCATGTGCTTCACTTATATCTTTTAAGTATGATCTTATAGAATTGCTCTTTGTGCTTCACTTAAATCATTTGAGTATGGTTTTGTAGAATGCTTCGTGCGCTTCACTTATATATTTTGAGCTTGGATATTGGCTAGTTTATATTAATTGTAAAATGCTCCAGGAACTTGGAGTATGAATAATACTATAATTTAAAGTGGGTTTGGAAGAGTGTCAACTTTAGGAATTAGTGATCCCACTATCTTGGAGGAGGTTGAATCTTTGTACGATATTTATGAAAGTGGATTTGGAAAAGTGTCAACTTTAGTTAGTATTCCACTATTTCGGAAGAGGTTCCAATTGAGTATGAGAACAAAGTTGCTATCCATGTTGCTACTGGAATTTTTTATGAGAGAGGAATATGTGCTTGTAGGAGTTGCAATAATATCAAGTTTCCTCTCTATGTGCTTAAATTTTTGAAGTTATATTTGTTTTGCCTTCCTATGCTAGTTGATTCTTGTTCCTATAAATTGTGTGCTCACAAAATCCCTAGGCATAGGAAGTGGGTTATATTTAAATATGATAGTCATATTCTTCATGATGCTCTTTTTATGTTTCAACTCTTATCTTTTATGCGAGCATCATTGAAATCATCATGCCTAGCTAAAAGGCATTAAAGAAAAGCGCTTGTTGGGAGACAACCCTATATCCTTACTGTTTTTGTGGGTCTACATGTTTAAGATACTGTATTAATCATGTTTTATAGCTTTTGTTTCAATAAAGTGCCAAGTAAGACCTTTGGGAAGACTTGGGTGAAAGTTAATGTGATCTTGCTGTAAAAAGCAGAAACTTTGCGCTCACGAGATTAGCTGTCAGTTTTTACAGAAGAGTGCTTTTGAGATGATAATTTTTGCAGAAGATTAATAGACAAATTCCTCACGTTCACAAATTTATTTCATAATTTTTGGAGTAGCAGAAGTATGGTTATTGTTCAGATCATTACAGACTGTTCTGTTTCTGACAGATTCTGTTTTCATTGCATAGTTTGCTTGTTTTCTAGTTTCTATGGCTTATATTTCTCAATATAAATTGTAGAAATAATATGGTACAGTAGGAATTATGTGAAGACAATTATGAACCTTGTCTTTTACAGTACCAAAGTGCATGGTCTACTCTTTATCATACTAACCTATCTCAAGAGTTTGGTTGAGTTTTGTGTGGTTGAAGTTTTCAAGTTTTGGGTAAAGATTCGATGGACTATGGAATAAGGAGTGGCAAGAGCCTAAGATTGGGTATGCCCAAGGCACCCCAAGGTAATATTCAAGGACAACCAAGAGCCTAAGCTTGGGGATGCCCCGGAAGGCATCCCCTCTTTCGTCTTCGTTCATCGGTAACTTTACTTGGAGCTATATTTTTATTCACCACATGATATGTGTTTTGCTTGGATCGTCATTTTATATTGTTAGTATTTGCTTGCTGTTATTTAGATTAATGTTTTGCATCTTTAGTTTCAATAAAGATGTCAAAGATAGCCTTTACCATGCTTATTTTGCTAGTATACGTGTTGCTCTTTCAAAACAGAAAGTTTAACGATGTTGCAAAAATTCCCTAGAAAATTCAAAGAATGGTATATGTTGAATCTTTTTGCATATTAAGCTCCGATAAATTTATTACAGTGGGAATTTTCTCTTATAATTTTTGGAGTTAGGGAAGTATTGATACTCTTGCATTCTTTACAGACTGTACTGTTTTGGCAGATTGCTGTTATGTTTGCATTGTTTGCGTATGTTTGCTTGTTTAATGATTCTATTTGAGGATAGGAGTATTAAATATGCAGAGGCATTTAGTATTCAATGTTGAATAATAATTTTAGTGATTTGTTACAGTAGAAAATGATAAAGTTTTGTATTGGTTTATACTAACCCATCTCACGAGTTCTTGTTGAGTTTGTTGTGAATGAAGCTTTTGATAAAAAGAGAAATCGTGATATGAGAGGAATTAAGGAGACATAAAAGCTCAAGCTTGGGGATGACCAAGGCACCCCAAGATAATATTTCAAGAAGTCTCAAGCATCTAAGCTTGGGGATGCAACGGTAGGCATCCCACCTCTCTTGTTCAACAACTATCGGTTAGTATCGGTTGAGCCTAAGTTTTTGTTTCTTCTCATGAGTTGTGCTATCCTTGCAATGTCATTTTATTTCAATTTTACTTGCTGTTTGAATAAAATCATTGGATCTGAATTATTGAATAAAAATAAGGGGACCCTACCATGGCTAGTTAATTATTTGACTACTCAGTGTCTTTCACTCATATCTTTTGGAGTAGTTTTTCATTTACTCGTGTGCTTCACTTATATCCTATGAGTAAATGGTTGAATGAGTTGAATGTCATGAATCTGAATTTATATATGTTTCATTTGCTTATAACATGGATAGTAGTGACTTCACATATAAAGAGTATGAGGCATAAAAATTGTTGAGAGTTGGCAAACGTAGTTTTGGTCATCGTTGTAATTAATAGGAAGTAATAAGGAAAGAGAGGTTCACATACAAATATATTATCTTGGACATCTTTTATGATTGGGGGCACTCATTAAGTATGACATGCTAAAAGAGTTGACGTTGGACAAGGAAGACAATGTAATGGTTTATGTTTTCCGACATCTCAGTTAAAGTATATTGTCATTGACCTTCCAAATATGTTGAGCTTGCCTATCCCCCTCATGCTAGCCAAATTCCTTGCACCAAGTAGAGATACTACTTGTGCTTCCAAATATCCTTAAACCCAGTTTTTGCCATGAGAGTCCACCATACCTACCTATGGATTGAGTAAGATCCTTCAAGTAAGTTGTCATCGGTGCAAGCAATAAAAATTTCTCTCTAAATATGTATGACTTATTAGTGCAGAGAAAATAAGCTTTGTATGATCTTGTTGTGGAAGTAATAAAAGCGACGGACTGCATAATAAAGGTCCACATACAAGGGGCAATATAAAGTGACGTTCTTTTGCATTAAGATTTTGTGCATCAACCCTAAACACGCATGACAACCTCTACTTCTCTCTACGAAGGGCCTATCTTTTATTTTATGTTTTTACTTTATGCTTGAGTCAAGGTGATCCTCACCTTTCCCTTTTTCATTTTATCCTTTGGCAAGCTCCTCGTGTTTG